>NC_067409.1:115029585-115334812 GCF_009764475.1 Pristis pectinata | reverse complement strand
TCTGCACCCTTTTCTATGGCTTCCACATCCTTCCTGTAGTGAGGTGACCAGAACTGAGCATAATACTCCAAGTGGGGTCTGACCAGGGTCCTGTATAGCTGTAGCATTACCTCTCAATTTGTTTGGTAATACCCTCTTCATCGGTGTGCTTTAATTCTTATGAATCCACTATCATTTATTCTGTTTTAGTATTGTAATATTTAATCTTTAGGCATGCAAAACATCCCCTCACAGCTTATTTTTACCCTTTCCATGGCATTTGTTGTAGCATTGGATGCAGAATTCAACAGAGCTGATTTGAGCAATAATTTCCTACAGAAACTCTAGTGGGACCATCAATTAAAACTGGGATTCAAGTTTCCCATGTCAGACTTTGCCTCTCTTGTGTTTCTGTTCCATCTGAAGTTCCTCAGCTGCTAAGTAAACTGGTTTATTGTACATTCAATGGTGGTTCATTTGAGTGGGATCCTAATCAATTTCCAGTGCTCAGTATATGGTTTTGAGTTAAAACTTCATTCCAAGAATGGAAGAAATGTCATGAAGGAGATTAATCAGCAAATTCAAAATGTTAAAATATTTTAATGGTAGGTCATCAAAATCTTTTTTACAATTGCAACAGGCTTGTACAGAATGGTTTTCATGAGCAGGTTTAAAATCATAGTTTGTAGAAATATGCGGCACATGGAGATCCCACAATGTTCACTTGTATTGGCTACGAAAGACAATTAGAGCATTCCAGGCTTCTAGCACCAAGTGGGATTTTTTTTTTTCTTTTGTATAATTTATGTCTAGTTTGTTTTCTTGTGAATGTTGTATATCTGATGCTATGTGCCTGTGATGCTGCTGCAACTAAGTTTTTCATTGCACCTGTGCACACACGTACTTGTGCACTTGACAACAAACCTGACTTTGACCTTCATCTTCCCCTGGGGTGTTTGCAGTATCGGATGACAAGTATTTCCGATCATCAGTTTAAAACATTAACTCCTGTTCTCTCTCTATAGATTCTGCCTAACCTAATAATTCCCTGTATTTCAGGCAAAAGAATGCACATTGTATCTCACTGAATTATTTTCCGCTTTTCCTTCCCTCCAGACCTCTGTTTTCATTCATCTCCTTCTATTTGTATCTTGTCCAGTCAGATCATCGACAGTTAATGAGCCTCACCATCCTCTGAGCTTGGGTGTTCCTGCTTATGTTATTCAGACGAAGGGGCGAGTCAGTGACCACCTCAACAAGAGAGAGTTTGACATTTAAAAGAACCCCTTTGACCACCTTAAACATTCATTCCCTGCACCACAGGCATACAGTATGTATCATCGACAAAATGCATTTGCTCAGGCTACTCTGAAAGCTCCTCCCAAATCTGTGACCTCTACCACCAAGGACAAGGGTAACAGGTGTATGGGAGCACCACCACCTGCAGGTTTCTGTCCAAGCTGCACAACGTTCTGACTTGAAAATACATTGCCACTCCTTGATCATCATTGGATCTTAAAGGGCAGTTGGGGTGGGCAGTAAATGATGGCCTTGCCAACAATACCCTGATCCCAAACAATGAATAAAAAGATGTCTGTCTTTGTCTCCACTCCGTCATTGACTTTCTGTTGGTTCTGTCCATCTGTCCCTTCTCTGCAGTATAAATCTGAGTTTTAATTTGTCACCTTTCTCATGAAAGGCCATCAGCCTGAAGTGTTAACTCTGTTTCTCTCTCTATAGATTCTGTCTGACTTACTGAGTACTTCCTGCATTCTCTGTTCTTAATGCTGCTTTCAGAAATCCTGGAATACAGTTCATTTGGGCCAGATATTTTACCAACTTTCAGTAATGCTAAACTTTGCAGCATGTTAGAATATAATCTTATTACAATCTGTTTCAGGTCTTTGTGAAATGCCATTTTGATTACAATCCAGCCAATGATAGTTTAATCCCATGCAAAGATGCAGGACTGAGGTTTTCTAGAGGGGACATCCTTCAAGTTGTGAATCGAGAAGATCTCAACTGGTGGCAGGTTGGCTCAACTTTTACTTTCACTTGCAGTTGAGGAATTTGTACATCTAAATTTAAAATATATGTAAAAATATATATGTAAAAATAAATGTAAATTTAAAAATATCCTAAAGCATTAAAGCAAGCATATATTTTTCTAGCCAGACATAAAATTACATTTTTAACTAGATTTTGCTGTTTTTGGTGGATTTGATTTTTGCCTTGAATGCTAAACTAGAAAATGAATTATAAAATTTATAGCACAAAAGGATGCCACTTACTGATGCAGGCCTTTCAGCTGGAATCCCACTCACTCTGCATTTATATGCCTCTAAGCATTTAGGCAATTGCCATTTAGGAAGTGTCATCTGACCCTCAGTAGCTACCTATTGGCAGAGCTCTCCATGATTCACGAACTTCAGAATGACCACTTCCAACTCTTCAAAAGCAAAAAAAACTGTAGGTGATAGAAATCTGAAGCAAAAGCAAAGTTCTGGAAATATTCAGCAGGTTGGGCAGCGTCAGTGTGGGGAAAGAGATATTAAGATCGACATTTGTCAAAATGACATTTTCTTCTCAATGCCTTTCATAATCTTGAAACTTTCAAAGATTTCTAGTGGTGGAAAGCAATTTTTGAAATGCCTTAATTTCTGGAATCATGGTGAACAGTTTCACTTGCACTAGTGTTGTTCTTCTACAATAACAAAGACATTTATAAACAGGCTACTGGGGTTGCATTTTAGTGTAGATTTTAACGATTATAACAATTTTTGATTTTCTTTTAACAATAGTAGCTCTAATTTTGGCAATGAGGTAGCAGTAGCACAGTTGCATGTTAGGTGTTTTTTTTTTTGTCTGGTGGATTTGACTTCTCTTTAATGCTAAGTTAAAATACGGATCATAGATGTTAGACAAAAGGAGGTCACTTTTGATTCTTTCTTTTATAAGCTTTTCAATGAATTATTTAACGGAATCCCATTCATTGTGTGTAATTGTATTTTCCATGTACACAATTTTAATAAAAATTACACATTGTGTGTAATTGTTTTATTAAAAATACTTTTTTTATTTAACTATATTCTACTAAACTTAATTATTGGCAGAGTTGGTTAGAGGGGCTGAATAGCCCAGTTGTGCTCCTAATTTGTATGTTTATACATACTTATCCTACAGATTTTATCTGGGATTTTGCAACAGAATTTTTGTAATTAGAAAGCCACCTTGTTTCACTAATGTCATTGGACATGGTCTCCCTCTCCTACTCGCAATCTCTTGGAAATATTTCTCAGCATCATGGTCAAAATGCAAAATGTGCCCCTGGAGTGAGGAGTCATTAAGAGTATAAATCAAAAGTGTCCTATATTCCTTCTAAATAAAAGTTCTATCATTTTTTTCCCCCTTCTCTATTACTTGGTATTAAAACAAGATTTCCAACATTTAGTGCGGCAAGCAATTCATTTAATTATACCTGCTCACCCTGTGCCAAATTTTTATCCATGCAGCCACTGACGTGTATTTCATGGGCCTCAATTTTGTTGATCACTTTTTATAAGTAGGAATTTGCCAAAGAATTTCTGAAAATCCAAGCATGCAGTCATCTCCTAATCCAGAGTTTAGGTTTTGCTTACAGAAGATGTCTTGTTAGGAAGAGTTAATAGGATTGAATGCTGACTTTAAGGGTTGCTTGGTCTGAAGATGGCATGGAATGGAAGAGGAAACATCCCTGGGAACAACTGATGAAAACTGAGCTGCAGGATGACCCTTGAAGCATTATTTGGGCAGGCCCATCTTCAGTGATGGGTTACATGGTAGCTTGTTTGAAAGCACATCATACCCAAGCTAAACAAGAGGCAAAGACAGATGACTGGCAAATGTTCATTAGCAATATAGCAATTAAGAGCACTACTGAAACAGCCATGCTCAAAATGGTATTTGCAATCTTGGATAAGTGATCCTTTTTCAAGATAAAAGACCTTTTCGAAGCATGTTCCATAGCCCAAGCATGAATGTACTGTAAGGTTATACTTGTAAGTGTGGATTGTACGTGAGCACCAAGGGGATGCACAGACACAGCTGGGTGGTGCAGCTAGTAGAGCCACTGCCTCACAGCTGTAGTGACCTGGGTTCAATTCTGACCTCCACTGCTGTCAGTGAGAAGTTTCCACATTCTCCCTGTGTGTGAGTTTCCCCCAAATGTTCAAGTTTCATCCCAGAACCCAAAGATGTGTGGGTTGGTAGGTTAATTGGTCACTGTAAATTGCCCCGAGTGGGTGAGTGACGGAATGTGGGAAGGACAAACTATGGGATTAGTGTAAGCGGGTGTGTGATAATGGGTACAGAGCCAGTGTGCTGAGAGGCATGCTTCTGTGCTGTGTGACTCTCTGACTCTGTGAGTACCATGACTCACATGAAATAATTGGAGTAGTTGTGTTTTATTTCAGGCTTTTCATATGAAGGGAGGAGGAAGTGCAGGTCTAATTCCCAGCCAGATGTTGGAAGAAAAGAGAAAGGCCTTTGTTAAACGAGACTGGGATCTTTCAGGTTCCTCTGGTGAGCTGTTCAATGCTTTTCTTTGAGGTTGATAGTAAAGTGTTTATAAATGCGAATATAAGAGAAAAATAAATTTAATTAATTGTCTCAAATTCTGTTTCAATCTTTTATCAGGACCATTTTGTGGAATCATAACTGGTAAAAAGAAGAAAAAGATGATGTATCTCACAACAAAAAATGCAGGTAAGTCGATGGAGGTAATCTATGTTATCTAGATTGAGGATTGCCTAACTAGTAGGAAACAGTGAGTAGGGGCAAGAAGTTAATTTTCAGGCTGGCAACCTGTAACCAGTGAGGTGCCACAAGGACCAGTGCTGGGACTGCAGCCATTTACAAAATATTACTTTAAAGGAAGGAAGTGGATGAATTTGTAACCAAATTTGCAGATCACATGAAAGTAGGTGGAAAGGTGAGCTGTGAACAGTATACAACCTATTTACAAGAGGGTTATTGGTAAAATTTGGCCAGTGGAGCACAGTGTGAGGTTATGCACTTTGGATGGAAGAATGACAAAAAAGATCATTATGTAAATGGAGAAATACTGGAGAGAGCTGCAGCACAAAGGGATTTGGGATCCTTGAACATGAAACTCGAAGCTGGCAGACAGGTGCAGAGGGAAATCAGGAAGGCTGATGGATGCTGGCTTTTACTTAACTTGGGTTGGAGTATGAAAGTTGGGAAGCCCTTATCACAATTGTACAATGCACTACTGAAGTTACATCTGAAGTCTTCCCCTTAACCATACCATAGAACAATACAGGCCCTTCGGCCCACCATGTTGTGCCGCCCTTCAAACCACACCTAAGACTATCTAACCCCTTCCTCCCACATATTCCCCCCCTATTTTAAATTCCTTCATATGCTTATCTAACAATCTCTTGAACTTGTCCAATGTATCAGCCTCCACCACCACCCCAGGCAGCGCATTCCATGCACCAACCACTCTCTGGGTGGAAAAACCTCCCTCTGACATCTCCCTTGAACTTCCCACCCATTACCTTCAAACCATGTCCTCTTGTTTTGAGCATTGGTGCCCTGGGAAAGAGGTCCACTCTATCTATTCCTGTCAATATTTTGTACACCTCTATCATGTCTCCCCTCATCCTCCTCTCCAATGAGAACAGCCCTAGCTCCTGTAGTCTCCTCATAATCCATACTCTCTAATCCAGGCAGGATTATTTAAGGAAAGAGATTATTTCATCCACTACCTACATACTTCCTTCCAAATCGCACGCCATTGTCACTTGGAAATGTAACACTCTTCCTTCATTGTTGCTGAGTAAAAATCCTAGATCCCCCTATCCAGTGGCATTGTGGAAGGTCTGCTGCTGTTCAAGAGGCTACCCGGCACTATCACTTCAGGCAATTAAGCATGGGCAATGGATGCTGGCCTTGTGCCATCCTGAAAATGTAATTATAACATTACTGCCCACTCTATATTTGTTTAGAAAGAGTGATGCTGGGCCACCATGAAACATTGAAGCCTGTTGTGATGCTCCCATAATGGCATTATGTGGTGCTGTCTTATTTGTAGCAATTAATTCCATTGGAAAATGGGACTTTACAGTTGGATTGAAGTTATAAATGAGCTGGAATGGATAAGGATGACATTGTATCATCCCCTATGAAAACTGAGCAGGTTGGCTTCTTAAGACGACGCATTGACAGCGTTTTAATGTACTGAAACCAATCACTGAGATCCTCACTTTTATTTAAGACTTGGTGGATCGAAGGGCCTGTTTCTGTGTTAGGAGACTCTGATTCTATGACACTTGAACTTGTCTTACGGGTCTATTAGACCAAGCCTTTGGCAACTGATTTAGTAACATAACCATGATACTAACATTTTCTCTACAACTCCAAAGAGATTGAAAAAGCACATTGGCAAAGTACACAGATATCTAAGTTAGACTGCATTGTGCTGCCTCATGGTTAAATATTGGGCTGCAGAGGCATCGGAGTGTCTTAGAACAGACAAATCTAAGACATCAAAACTTGGTTTCATATTTGATGTTTGGTATGCCTGAATGTTGCAGAACACAAATCAGCGAAGCACATAGAATGTTCAACTGTTCCCTGTAAGGCAGTGTGGAGCCCATCCATCGAGAGGCACAGCGGATGTGATCTTCACTGCATAACTACAGTAAGAGAATTGCAGGGAGGTGGCACCAGTCACCATACGTGTCCTTTATTGGCTTCACTATCAATCAGGAGGGACTGTATAACATGCTCCTCAAATTCACCTAATCATGAATATTCGTCACTGCTTTACATTTGCTTAATAATGCCATACAAGCCATGATACTAACCAATGGGTCTAAAGCAAAGCCAACCTTAGAGAAGATGAGCTCCACGCCATTGTTGACTCATTCACTGCAGCATTCAAGAGGATGGACCTTGCACCCAACGTCTCCAAGATAAAGGTCAACCTGCCCTTGCTGCACAGCACTGCTCTCTGACAATAAAGATGTGTGGCAATACTTCATATCTTGCAACCACCACTTGGCAAAGGCAGAACTGATGATGAAATTCATCATTGCCTTTAGAAAGCCAGTGCAGCTGTTGGCCAACTGAGGAAAAAGTGTTTGAACATCAAGACCCCAGACCTCAACGTCTACTGGGCAGCAGTGATCCCTCCTCTTCCAAATGCCTCTGAGATCTGGACTACTTACAGCAGGCATCTTGAGGCACTTGAAAAGTACTACCAATGCTGCCTCCACAAATCCCTGAAATTCGTTGGGAGAGTATGTGAACCGATGTCAGTGATGACAATGTGAGGCAGGCCATGTCATTCCATGCCTGATGTCAGACTGTCAAAACTGATTCTCTGTTCTGAATTCTGCAACAGGAAGGGGTTACTCAGCAGACAGAAGAAAAGTTTTAAGGTTATAAACTCAGCCAGCTCCATCACAGACACAACCCTCCCCACCATCAAGGACATCTTCAAGAGGTGGTGCCTCAAGAAGACAGCATCCATCACTAAGGACCCTCACCATCTGGGACATGCCCCCTTCTCGTTACTACCATTGGGGAGGAGGTACGGGAGCCTGAAGACCCAAACTCAATGATTTATGAACAGCTTCTTCTCCTCCACCATCAGATTTCTGAATGACCCATGAACTCTACCTCATTATTCCCTTTTTTCACACTTTAATTTTGTAATTAATGGATCTTTATGTCTTTGCTGCTGTTGCAAAACAAAAAATTTCACATCATATGTCAGTGATAATAAATCTGATTTTGAAAGTCGCCTTGAAGAAATGCATCATCCCCACCAACTTCTGGGAACCTCTGGCCCTTCTCCACTTGAAGTGGAGAAGCAGCATTAGGGATGGTATTGAGAACCTTCAGTCCCTGCATAAAGGGCAGAAGGAGCACATGAGCTCACAAACTATCCACCTGTTTGCCCCATCAGGCACCTCCTGCCCCATCTGTGGAAGGAAGTCTGTAGTACCCACAAAGGCCTTATCTGTCACCTCAGAGCTCATCAGAGTGGAAACAAGTCATCTGTCATTAAGGCAAGGAGGTACAGGATCCTGAAGACCCACACCTCAAGGTTCAACAGCAGTTTCTTCCCCACTGCCGTCAGGTTCTTGAACCCACCTGAAGAACCCTAATTCTACCTTGGACTATATTTCCCTCAACTTGCACTGATGTTATGTTTATTTTTATTTATTCTGTTGTGTAAGTTGTGTGTAATTTATGTTAATTTAAGTTTATGTAATTTATGTGAGTAATGTACTGTGCTGCTGCTGCAAAAAGCTAATTTTCATGGCATTTATACCCTGGGTATGTGTGTCCACGACAATAAACTTCTCTATCCTGAGGGCCTGATGAAGAAGTTGCTATCTTATGGTTTAATATTGTGCAGCGTAGGTACGTCACTAAGCTGAAAAGTTAATGCTTAGGTGAGTGCCCAGCCCTTCTGTGACAGTAAATTATCACACACATCTCAACACCAAAATTTGAACCGAGGTTTTGTGGGTTTGGACGAAGTACACGTGCCCAGATACTGCAGAACACAAATCAGCAAAATCTATGGAACATTGAACTCTGTTTACAATGCAAACCAAGTGGTCTTAAATTGGGTAATGTATATGTTAAAGACATGTTTATTGGCCTTGCACAACCTCCAACATCTCACTGTTTCAAAGCTATTGGAGCACTTTGGAACTGTAGTCCGTTGAAATGCAAGGAGAAGTGGTAACCAAGTAGCGCACGGCCTGGCCTCGTAGCATTGAAATAAATGATCAGATTATCTTTTTGTGAAAAGAAGTGTTGATTAAAGAATAAATATTGACTAAGACAGTTGGTGAATTCTCTTCCTACACCTTGAATAGCATCATGGAACCTTTTACAATGAGATGGGGAAGGTGAAGTGAAACAGTGGAAGGTGAGGGTGCAAGATAAAAAAGGCTATTAATGAGGTTTAAGATAAAGGACAACATTGAGGGATTGTTAATGGGAAGAGTAGAATTATTAGCAGAAATCATTGAACTTAAATGTTGAGTCTGAAAAGCTGCAAAGTGCCCAGAGGAAAGATGAGGTGTTGATTCCAACGGTTACATTGGACTACTTTGGATCGATGTGGGAGGCAAAGATCAGAACTGGACTGGGATATAGAAATAATGTGAGAATTAATCAGAAACCAATACAAGTTGGATGATTTTATTTGGTTCTGTTTGTAGCAAATGGCATTGATACCAAGGACTTGCATGTTCTTAATAATAATCAGTGTGATTTTAATTCTATGTATGTCCTCCATATTGTTAAAAATGTACACTGAAGAACATTTGATTTTTGTTTTGTTTTTGTCGGTTAACAACAAGAATTTGATCGGCATGAAATCATGATCTATGAGGAAGTAGCGAGGATGCCACCCTTTCAGAGGAAGACTCTGGTGTTGATAGGAGCTCAAGGTGTGGGGAGACGGAGCTTGAAGAACAGGCTCATCGTAATGAACCCCATGCGGTTTGGAACAACAGTCCCATGTAAGATTTGTTTTATAACTGCAGATTTTATGACTTTTGTTTGGGAATGACCGTTCCTTTTTTTGCCGTTTCCTTTTTCCCCCTTTCTGTGATCCTGCTGATCTCCGCAGTTGGGCGTGTTTTACAAAAAATACTTGGAGTTTGGAACTTTGTGATATTTAGATAAGATAAATTAAAATTTTAAATTTTTAAAAAAATTTTATTTACAGCGTGGTAACAGGCCCTTCTGGCCCAACGAGTCTGCACCGCCCATTTTAAACCCCAAATTAACCTACCCGTACGTACACACAGTGAAGTACATCTCTTGCGTAGTGATTTTTTTTTTGGGGGGCAGCCTGCAAGTGTCGCCACGCTTCCGGCACCAACATAGAATGCCCACAACTTCCTAACCTGTATGTCTTTGGAATGTGGGAGGAAACCCACGCAGACACGGGGAGAACGTACAAACTCCTTACAGACAGTGGCCGGAATTGAACCCGGGTCTCTGGCACTGTAAAGCATTATGCTAACCACTCTGCTACCGTGCCTGCCTTTACTAATATCTCAGTAAATTAAAACTGTCACATTTTAATGTTCATTAAAAGTTAATCTATCTAAGGACTTAGAAATAAATGAAGTTACAGAAATTAGTTTCACAGAGACACGAGGACTAGAAATGTAATATTTTAAGATTCATTTTCTGAACTTGAACATGTATTTTCCCCCTCTCTAGTGCAGGCTCTGTACTGAAATAGTTAAACATTCACAGATATCTTCAGATTAGACAAAATCAGTACTTAAATGATCAAAATTGATTTTTTTTCTTTGGATTAATCTTTTCCATTATGATAAATCTCTGGATAATTTTATTATAATTTAAGGGAAGACTGCACGTCTGCAGTTATGTTAATGTACTGCAATTTAACCCCAAAAATAACCATGGAGGAGAAACCAGACAAATTAGGTAGAGCCAAGGAAGGAGCTGGTAAGTTTTATCAGGGAGGTGCATTTCTTGAGGGTGGAGAGGGAACAGCAAAATAAGGGGGAACATTTCTGAGCAGAGGCCACACGTGCTATTGGAGGAGTTTGTGGGGGTAGTTGGTGGTGGGATTGAGCACAGGTTGACAGGCAAGCATTGCAGTGGGCCAGAGTTGGAGGAATGAGAAGTTTTTGTTGACTGAGGCTGTGGTTCTGTAGAAGATTGCGGCGATGAGGAGTCATGAAACTTGGAAGGGACTTAAACTTGAAGGTTTTACATCGAGGTCACTGGACTGACAGACAAGGTAGATAAGAGCAAACCTGAACAGCAGAGATTTGATGGGCTCAAGTGTAGGATGGGTTGCTGGTACAGGCATTATTGGGTCTGGGGGTGACGCAAACAGATGAAGGCTTCAGTAGAAGGAATGTGATGAAGGGAACACAATGTTACTGGAGGTGAAAGTGGCTGGTCTTTGTGCTGTAGGGCTCGGCATGTGAAAACTGTTGTTTAGCCAGGGACATTGCCTAGAGTGGGGCATGAAATCAGTGGCAAGGTTACAGACATTAATGCAGAAGGTAAACATGATGGCTTCTGTTTTTCTGCCATCCACCTCCAGGCACATGTTTTCTCCTTTAACCCTGAGCTGTCCTACTCTGACTCTAGTCATCCTAGATGGGATAAAGGGACAGCCAACGCCTTGGGTCGAGACCCTGTACCAATCCTGATGCAGATCAACCATCCTCCTGCCTCCACAGATGCTGCCTAACCCTCCGAGTTCCTCCAGCATAAAAAGTTATTCTGTTGAGGATGCTTGTAAAATATACTCGCCATACATTCTCACCCATTCTAGGACATTAAATTCCAAAGATTCTCAGCTCCTCTGAGTGAAGAAGTTTCTCTTCAGCAATGGGCTATACTCATCGGAGTTTAAAAGGAGACACAAAATTTAAACACAAGATCTTGAATGGCTTGGACGGGAGATGCTGGGAGAATGATCCCTTTGCACAGGAAACTGGAAATAGGGACATATTTTCAGGAAAAAAGGAGTCGCCCATTTGTTGGAAGTGAGAAGGAATTTCTTCTCAGAGGGTTGTGATTCCCAGAAATTCTCTACCCCAGACAGCTGTGGATGCTGAATCATTGAATATATTTGAGGTTGAGATAAGTACATTGTTGGTCTATAGGGGAGTAGGTGATTATGGGAAACATGCAGGAAAGTGGAACCAAGACCAGGATTAGATCAGCATGATCTTACTGAATGGTAGATCGAGCTTGAGAGGTTAGATAACCTACTATTACTTTTACTTCTATTCTTAAGCTCTTGGCTTGATTTATGTGAATGAGTGAGTTACCCAGAGTCTACACTTCCAGTCCAAGAATCTTAAGCCAGGGGAAACATACTTCTAGCATCTTTCCTGCATAAACACTCTTGGACTTTACCATGTTTCAGAGAAGGACAAGGAGCAAATATTTAAATAAAACCAATCTTCAATAACACACAAGAGTTCAACACTCTAACCCATGTAAACACCAGTGTTATTGGTGGATAATTACACCACCAGGGCTGGAGGAAATGGCCAACTGTTGCAGATGAGGGGGATTGAAAATCAAAAGAGAGTGGACCAGCCAAGTGAGTCATGACTCAATATTCAATGAAAATGAGCTTCTGAATCAAAGGGCTCCAACTCCGATTACTGGCAAAATCCCCCCTACGTAAATTCATTGAATGAAATGAAGATTTTGTCATGATCCAGCAGTGGAGGATGGGCATCAGAGGCTGGGGTGGTTCATCAAGCACAAACCTCTAGGGTGTTCAACAGTATTAGTCACAGAGAATGCTATTTGTCTTTGGACTATCTCAGTGTAGTAGCAGAGGCAGAAATATGATTGAATTTGTTCAAATATATATAGTGTATTGTCCTTCATCAATAGGGGAATTGAATTTAGGAGCCGTGAGGTATTGTTGCAGCTATATAGGTCCCTGGTTAGACCCCACTTGGAGTATTGTGCTTAGTTCTGGTCGCCTCACTACAGGAAAGATGTGGAAGCCATAGAGAGGGTGTAGAGGAGATTTACAAGGATGCTGCCTGGAATGCAGAGCATGCCTTATGAAAGCAGGTTGAGGGAACTCGGCCTTTTCTCCTTGGAGAGACAGAGGATGAGGGGGGACCTGATTGAGGTGTATAAGATGATGAGAGGTCTTGATAGGGTAGATAGTCAGAGGCTTTTCCCCAGGGCTGAATTGGTGGCCACAAGAAGACGTAGGTTTAAGGTGCTGGGGAGTAGATATAGAGGAGATGTCAGGGGTAAGTTTTTTATTCAGAGAGTGGTGAGTGCGTGGAATGGGCTGCCGGAAATGGTGGTGGAGGCTGATACGATAGGGTCTTTCAAGAGACTGTTAGATAGGTATATGGAGCTCAGTAAAATAGAGGGCTATGGGTAAGCCTAGTCATTTCTAGGGTAGGGACATGTTTGGCACAGCTTTGTGGGCTGAAGGGCCTGAATTGTGCTGTAATTGTTCTATGTTCTAAATATGCCTTATAGGAAGGGTGGGACTTGTTTCAGGAGATGATAGCTACAAAACTTTGAAGAGGAAAAGGAGATTGGAGATGGGCTGATTGTTTGCTTGGACTGATGACAGGGAGAGCAACAGTCCCTGAGGAGGAGAACCTGTTTACAATGTTAGCAGATGGGGAGACCAGGAAGCAAGGCTGTTTTCCAGCTGTTCGTGGGAACTGGAATCTAAAGGGCAGTAGGTCAAGCTGCATAAGAGGTCAGAAGAAAACTGGAGGAAGCAAATGACTGACTTGGTGCCAGGACAAAGGAAAGCCTTGGGTGTGGTATAGCAAGGTGGACTAAGGGACTGCTGAACACCACCATCTCAGGTTGTGAAAGAAGCCTGAGCTCCTCACATGAGATGTGAATCAAAGTACAGGAATACTTCCTACTAACAACATAAAGCTGAGGGTTCATGAGTGTAAGCTTAAAAAAAAATTGAAAGTATTTATTACTTTTCCTTTTCTGCCTCTGGCAGATTTATTGAGGTGTCTCTGTTGAATATTTTCCAGAACTAAAGATATTTGTCAAGAACGCGGTGATATTAAAATGGAATTAATGTAAGATTAATGTAAATGGATGCCTGACTGTCAGCACAAACTCGGGCCGAGAGCCTTGCTTCCATGCTGTGTGACTGAGCAATCACCTCCATAGAAATTTGCTTTTACCTGTGCTAAAGTTTTGCAAAATTGAATAAGACTATACTTTGTGTTTTAAAATATTTGTTTTTGTATTTACTGCAGTTACTTCAAGAAAACCGAGAGATGATGAACAGGACGGACATGCTTACAGATTTGTATCGCGTGCAGAAATGGAAGTGGACATAAGAGGCAGCAGATACCTGGAACACGGGGAGTATGAAGGAAACCTCTACGGGACAAAGATTGACTCAATCCATGAGGTGGTTGGCACAGGAAGAATGTGCATTTTGGATATTAATCCACAGGTAAGATAATGTGAAAGGTCAATATTTAGGTAATTATCAAGGAAATTAGCCAAATTAATTGTATAATTACAGAAGAATGCTCGAGGCAAAGCAGGAATTTGAATCTGGTAATGATATAATTGCATCTCGAACATTTTTAAAAGCTGGATCACATCATATTATCTGCTTTTCCTCCCACTTCAAAAATAATTGATACAAATTGTTTTTTAAACTGGCCTTTTAATCATTAACAAATACAAAGGGAGAGAGATTTTGCAATATCAGTAAATCAATCAGATGTCTGTTCCTACTAACCAAGCTACTCCTAATCAATGTAGCAATTTAATTTTCCTGTTAATTATTTCAGTGTTAATTAAATCGAAAAACTCTAAGCAGAATATGTTTTATTGTGGGAGTGGTCAAGGAAGGAGGCATGGATTAGAAATCCTATTATTCTGGTTATATTTAAGTAAGCAGCTCCTATTTCTTTCCAAAGCTTTAGAGATTACAGTGTGTTGAAATATGTTGATGGTAAGGAATAATAAAGTGAAATTATCGGGACAGAATGACCTTAATCCACTGTTTCCCCTCTGCTCTTCATTAATTTCTCTGTTTTGCCCTTGATGACATTGACAACTCCTGGAAGAAGGTTTTATTGGCATCATTACCTCCCCTTATCTTCATGTGTGAACCCAGACAGCAAGTTTTGGAGTGTGGAAGGCATCACACCTGACCAAGACCTCTGTCCACCAAATTGACAGAGTTTACTGGTTAGAAATTAGGAATAATTCCCGTGTTTAATTCCTTCAATTACCCCCACCTTTCACTAGTTCAGGGATATTAAAGCAAATTGTGTTACTTCTAATATTGGCCTGAAATTGGCTCATGCTGCACACATAGTGTTAGAGTTAGGCCTCCTGGTTTCTTTGGAATTGGTTTATTATTGTCACATGTACCGAGATACAGTGGAAAAACTTGTCTTGCATACAGTCCATACAGATCAATTCATTACACAGTGCATTGAGGTAGTACAGGGTAAAAACAATAACAGAATAAAGTGTTACAGCTACAGAGAAAGTGCAGTGCAGGCAGACAATAAGGTGCAAGGTCATAACGAGGTAGATTGTGAGATCAAGAGTTCATCTTACCGTACTAGGGAACCATTCAATAGTCTTACAATAGCTGTCCTTGAGCCTGGTGGTACATGTTCAGGTGTCACTGATCCATTGCTTTATTAAATGTCTTCTGGTGTGTTTCTAATGCTTGTTTACATGTAATGCCACTAAACCTTTCTGTGGTATATTTGATTTGCTTGCAGGCACTGAAGATACTGAAGACGGCTGAATTTATGCCGTATATTGTGTTTGTTGCTGCTCCTGAATTAGAAACACTTCGTGCCATGCACAAAGCTGTCATTGATGCTGGAATTACAACTAAGCTTCTCACAGTAAGGGTGCCTTAAATTTTCACAACTTTGAATTTTGGCCTTCGTACTCTTTTATCTCACTTTTTGACTGATGTAGAAAATGCTGTCGCTGTTACGCCATTACAATTAATTTATTGCAAACAATTATCACGTAACACTTCTGACATATGTTCTTTAGTGTTGATTTACTAATTGATATTTTTATCAAATTATTAATCTTTGGTAATTGAGTTGTGGGCCATGGTTTCCTTTAACTGTCTTTTCACTCTGTGCCATTTGGGGTTTCTGTGGCCTTGTTTCTCCATATCTACCTTGTGCATTCCTCACATTCTTCATGCTTATTTTGAAATTAATCCTTGAAAGGAGACATTTGGCGCTGCAATTATTTATTTATCTATTTATTTATTTGCAGGACACAGACTTGAAAAAGACAGTAGATGAAAGTGCTCGAATTCAGCGAGCATACAGCCACTACTTCGATTTGACCATTGTCAATGATAACTTGGACAAGGCTTTTCAGAAGTTACAGACTGCAATAGAGAAACTCTTTATTGAGCCACAGTGGGTCCCCGTTAATTGGGTATACTAATACGTCGAAGATTAAATCTTTTTTTTTGTTGTGTGAATAAGAATTGAATAACAATGTCACATTTGACAATACAGCAGATGCAGAGGCAGGAAAGCTCTGTTTTATCTCATGCCTTTATATTCTTTCTAGGTTCTGTTTATAGTACACTATTTTGGCATTTTATATAAATAACTGAAGGGAAAGTGTTCTTATAAATGTAATTTATTTTAATTTTTTTCTAACTTTTTACAGATGGTGTTTGTACCCATACATATCAAGTGAAGGAAAATAAGTTGCAAAGACTCTCTTATTTGCCTTCAAGTATCTAGTTTACAGACATGTATTCAAGTCTTAAGCTTTTTTGATGCAAAGTAATTTTTTTTTTCAGATTTCAGACTTGTAATTGGTTAACTAAAGCCTCTATTGTATGTATCAGCTGAAGCTTTGCATCAGGTGATGTATAGTTTCTGCAATAGTTGCAGATAATGAAATATTGTCACATTGTGTTGAGAGTTAACACATAGCTTCAGTCTATTCCTAAAGTGTAGTGAGTCCTTCTGCCACTAGATGTTTGTAAAGAACATATTAAGCTGATGTCTGGCCTCAGCAAGCCAGCCTTGACTTATCACCATTTTATTATATATCACTGTTTCTACTTGCATCATTTGGGTTTCAGTCGAATATAGGTAATCCCTGTGTATTTAGTGCAGTGAAAATAGTCAGAACAACATTGCATATCGTATTTCATGGCGGCGATGATAGTGGTCTTGTTTCTGTGTTCTAAGGATGGATGTGTATCATTTACTTTATCCCCGCCTTGAAAACATCTTGTATTTGTATAGAGCCTTCAATGCAATGACATTGCCAAGATGCTTCACGACAGCGCTACCTATCAGATATGCTGAGGGCTGAGGTAAACAACATCAGATATCAGAGCTATTGTGGCCAGTCAGTAAACTGTAATCCTGGATGGGTTCCACCATGTCTTCAAATATCTCCCCTTTCTATCACTTGGGTCTCTGGTGGATTAGTTGACAAGAATGTTAATTGTTGTTTGTCTTCCTGGGAGGAAGTAGAAGGCAATTTGTGAGATTGAAATCCAAGTCTTTATTCTTCTATTTTGTTAATTATGATCCAGAATGTAATGTAATTGGCTAAGAGTGCTCTTGCACTGCTAAAAATTAAAGCCAAAGCTTGTCACCATTACTTGTGATGTGTTAATTCTCTCATTTCCTCCCAGTTTGACACTGGATTACAAGAATGGCACCTCTACAGCCCATACAAGCAGCTGATATTCCATTCACTTCATTGTTCTCTGGTAACTGTTACCTGTAGAATTATAAACCATATCCTGGTCTCCTTTTGTGTCGTTCGTGCTGGCTGGTGTTTCAGAAGTCCTTGGTCTTGCAACAAGCTAGAATAATTTCTTTTCACCTAACAATAGTTCCACCAGTTTTTTTTTACCAAAAATAAGCAATATAGACATCATCTTAAAATGTGGTTTTTGAATTAAACAAAAATTGCCCCAATCAGAATGCATGATTGGCTCACATCTATCTTAATAGTGGTGTCAATTTTTAAAAATTTTATAGCTTCTAGGTTGTTAATTTAAACCGATTTCCGATTCCAAACTGTCCTACACTTGAATGGAATAGACTGTGGCTTTCTCTATTCTCAATCTGTATTTGCATAACTCCTTAGCAGCATGGTTTCCCACTATAATGAAGGCAAGGCAGTATGCAAGGACTTCTATCCCAATGATCAATTTATTGGTTATTTGGCCAACTTATGGGGTTACACATAATGTCCTTGCTATAGAGAGTTGAACTAGTTTCTTTTGCCAGATCAGATTGTTATCCTGATTTTTTTTAAATGCAGCTGCCGATTTGTTATAAAATGAAACTTTTTGTACATACTGTGTTGCTTCTAGAGTGTTATGTAACTTATTGCCCATGGCTAAATCTTTAGATATTTGATCAGTAACAGGTGAAGGGATATTGAAACCTTTCATCCTTCCAACAAAGTTTACACAGAGAAATATTTTAGTATTTCAGAAATTCCAGTACTTGTATTTTTATGATTTTGTTTCAGTTGTGATGTTAAGCATACCTTGTATGCTTGAGATGAGGATCCTAACTTTAGTTAGATATTTTAAGATACTTCATCAGTGAATTGTGCTAGTGATTATGTTATGGAAGAGTTTATTCTGTGTTGATGCATCTTTGCTGAGCTACATTTTGAATGGTGAAGTTGTTTTATATTTTATTGGAAGTTTTATGTTCTGGCTTACTGCTTTTTTTGTTTCTTGTCCCTTGTCCCTCCAGGTTATAGTTTAGTTGAGTCTGTGGAGATCCAGGATTTTCAGCGCAGTTTATTAATGTTTATTCAACACATTCCGTGCCCCAGAACACTAAAAATAAAAGAGCTCATTATCTGAGCTATGAGCCAGCTACACATCAGAGGTCCTCTTTATTCTTCAGGTTATAATTACCACTATATATGGTCAATTTGTGGAGTATCTAACCCAATGTCGTTAAAGCTTGGTTAGAATGGCAGCCCTCTCCTGGGACGAAGTCAGAGATGACAATACAGATGTTAGGGTGAAATGCAGTTAACACCCTGCCTGAAGTGGCTATTATGCCTTTTATATACAGCATTGGGTGAGAAAAACTCTTTTTGGGGTGAATGCTGGTGGGGATATGAATGAATGAAGACTTGCAGGTGAAGATTAGTACAACAAAGGAAATTCTACCTTGTGGATGTTGACGATCAGGTTTGAAAGTTCTGTTTTGGAAGGGGAAGGGAAAAGTTGGAAGTTGTTTGAACAAATATTTTGGGGGATAAAAGAGGAATTGAGGAAATACAAAGTTTAAGTATTTAGGAGGTAGTTTACATGATTGAATCCATGAGGGTTATTCCCATTGGGACACATCTTTAATAAAGAAAACAGCTAATATTGTTGCTAGAGAGAAAACATCTATGGTAAAGATTTGGAATCCTAGTGCATTGAGACTGTAAGGACAAGCTTAATCCTAGTAAGTCCAGTACCAAAGTCCTCGTAGGAGGCTTTTAAACAAAGATGGTTGGGCAGCAGAGAAGAAAATTGAACAGAAAAAGCAAGCAAGAAATAAAAAGCAGTAATTTGTGAAGAACAAGTCAGGATAAAAATGTGTATGGTTTTATATAAATTATACTTGAGTGTTGTGAATAAAATGTAAGCTGATTGGTGAATAATCACGTAGGAGATGTGGTTACTATTGGGAGATGAATAATCCATGTCTCAGAATTGAGGGATAGAATAGGGAAAAGGGAGAATGGAGGAAAGTTCAGGGGAGATGTCAGAAGTAGGTTTTTTACACAGAGTGGTGGGTACCTGGCATGCACTGCTGGGGGTGGTTGTAGGGGCCGATACAATAGGGTAATTTAAGAGACTATTAGATAGGCACATGACGAGAAAAATAGGGGATTATGGGAGGTGAAGTAGAGAGAGGGATAGATTGAATGGGGCTAAGGTTTATATAGGTCGGCACAACATCGTGGGCCGAAGGGCCCGTACTGTGCTGTACTGTTCTAAGATAGCAGAGTATTCTAAGATTATGTACAACACAGAGAGAACAAAATCTTAAGGAACCATCAGAGTAAATACTGGCCTGCTTAACAGTGAAAGAAAGGGCATGATAAAACAGTGGTTGGCTTGTCAGTAATTCATAGTGTGCACCTAGATCCCACGATGGACTGAGAATATGAAATTAGTTTAATAGATTTTTTCCAGGTTTTAAATTTTGTCACTGTTGAAAACTACCTTGAAATTATCAGATTGTAATTGCAAATTCAACTGGTTCACTAATACTGATGTAGTTGATTAAATTATCCTCTGTAGGAACAGGGGACAAAATGTCCTTAGATGGGAAGAAATGATATGTAATACTGAAGAGTACAGAAATGATATTGGCATGAGATTACAGGAGGCATCGGGAACAAAAAATGTCTTTACAGGACTATGCATAAATTGCCAAAGGAGGTGAGAGACCATACAAGTAGACTGAAGTGCATGTTCCAGCATTTTGGGAGAAAAAGCAAGTTGACAGAAGAGTTCATAGCATATTATTCTGATATGAGGGTTTACTTGTCTCATACAAAAAGTGAATTCTGTAGTGAAGATCTGCCATATTAAAGCCAGAGACCTTCTAAAAGGTAGAAGTAGATCTAATCAAAGGGATTTCAATGAGGGTAATTAGACATTGTAGAGTAGGGGAACTTAATATTCAAAAGGTCAAGGCACTTTGTTGAAAAGATGTGCATAATGCAGTCCCAAGCAGAATGGAGATGATGAGGTAATTCCCCTGTCAATCAAGCTCAATGAATGCACTGCTACATGACATGTACGTAATTTGTATGTAACCTGCACTTGCTATTTTTGTTTTTTGAGGAATTTTAAGTTTTGAGAAATTGCAATTTTTGCCAATAAAGGTGGCCCCACTGCCACCCAGGACAAAGCCAGGAATTGGGAGTTTGGTGGCTGTGGGTTCTGAGGCCTGAGCTGATCTAGGTGATTAGGAAGGCTCAGGCAGTTTGAGCGGGGGGTGTTTGGAGCCTGTGCTAACTGGCAGAAGTGGTGGTTGGGCTCAACTGAAGATAGATCAATCATTTGGTGGGGATGTTGCCACTGTGTGGAGGAGTGTGGGTGCAAAGGATGTAAGGTAGGTATAGGACTTGTGCAGTTACTGCCTGATGCTGCACTAACAAGAGCTGGTTGTTCTGGGAGTAACCAAGATGGTTGCTTTGGAGATAACTTGGACTCGTTGCCCCTGCAACGAGAGTAAATTTCCAATCAAATTTTTGGAGAAGCAAAAGAAAACCTGAATGTTTGCCATTACCATGTGTCACTCATTAAGTACAGAAACAATGTTACTTGATCTAATTCCTAGGCTGTAATATCCCACTGCATGATTCTAAGGAGAGCAGGTGAGTTCTTAGTGTCCTAAAAACATTTCTCCCGCCAACATCCACACAATATTTTCTAGGCATTTAATGTTTTGGTTTCTTGTGTTCATTGGCCATGAAGTACCATGGCAATGTCCTAAGGTTAACAGCACTGTATAAAATGCAAGTCTTCATAGTACATTTTTAATTGTTTTAAGAATTTATGTACATCTGTTGCTGTACATGCATTGGATTAGATGATGAGTCAGTAAAATAAAGCAATGTACATCTGGCCTGGCTTTGTCCTTGGTTAGACAGGGAAGTAGTTATGAAAAAGGAGTTAGAGTTTCACTTTGGGCAGATTGACAATCCAAGGCTAAATCATGCCAGTGATATGTGCGTTTGCTGAAGATTCTTATTAGCTTTGTACTTTGGCAACTTGGAGGCATGACAGTAATTTAGGAACTTTCTAGATTCCTAAAAAGCTTTTCAGTACTTCTGAACTTGGCATAAACCACACTGTAAACAAGCAAATCCATATCTAAATGGCTCAGAATTTGTGGTCTGTGTCAAGGTGTTTACCACTGACTGGGAACTGCCTACAAAGATTGAGTGATCTGTGGCAGGAGCTTCCCTTGTTCTGATACTTTGCTGTTGAACATCAGTGCAAGGGGATCCTGCAGATCAAGCAGTTAGGATGTCATTACGGTGGCTGAATAGCTATCAATGAAGAATTCTTGGGCATCAAATCAGGAAGGAAAAAGCATCACTTAATTGGCTTTTTAAACCATTGTACTGGTGGCAAAATAATCATTCAATTACTTACAGAAGTGGAATTATTTTTAAAAATCATTCCATTTTCAAACTTGAGAGACAGTTGCTTGGCAAATTCTTCAAAAAACTAGTTATGTTAAAATAAAAAAAACTTGGAATACATAATAAAGTACAAGTTTCTTCAATGTGGTCTACTTGTAGGACTAGTTTGCCAGTAGCTAAACCATGCCAATTCCTGCTGTTGATAAAGTAATTTCCCTTGAAATTGTGGAATAGGCTAAAATCACTGATTGTAACACACGAATTCCTGCATTTAGAATGCACAGTTTGATAAATGCTGATGATTTTGCCATTAGGATGACAAAACCCAGATCAATAAATTACAGATTAATGGTAAGTAAATGTTTAAAACTGATCAGTTTCCAATGTTTACATTTATTGATATATTGAATAGGGAATCAGTTTGTGCAGGTAATGCAGCTTCTATACCTATTTACTGGCTTCCTCTGAGCTGAATCGTGTAATAATTTGGACTAAAAAGTGGAGTTTTGTTGTATGGTGACATTTGTTTGACAACCAAAGTATCAATTAATTGGGCAAGACACCATAAATGCAAAGCATTTAATTACGAAGCAATTACATTGAATTACAAGGCAAAACATCTGTTGCACACATTCCCCTGTAAAAAAAAATACATTTGTTTTAAATTAAAGCAGCAATGACAATAACATCTTGGAAAGTATATTTCAGCTTAACTTTGGTTTCTAGTCCACTTGTAATATGTTCTTGAATAGAGTTTGATTTTAAAAAGTAAATTCTTATGCCAAAGTAACTCTTTGTCCAGGCTTAACAATGACTGTGCTCTGCTTGTGGTCTCTCGATCTTCGGAAGTTCTCATACCTTTTAAAAAGAAAACCAAATTTAAACCATTAATATTCAGTCATGGAGGAAAGTATTTTTATTAACAAGTTCCCAGGTCTCCCCATCAGTGCTGCAGACAGCAGAGTGACAATATGTTTCAACTAAAATGAACCGTGACGTGCAGAAAGATGGTTGGGTGAGGGCTATCGTGCCTTTTGCTTGGCATCTTCCACATCAGATTAGGAATTGCACAAAGGAACAAAAGCTGCGAACCTGGCAATACAAACTCAAGTTCCATTTGAGATCAAAGATATCGTAGATCCATGAGCTAGTGAAAATAAGGGATAACAAGTAGTAACTGGTCAGTTGTTGTCATTAAGTCTATAGAAAAGTTATAGGCCTGCAATTTGTCGAATGAAAAAGTCAGATAGGTTCTATTGCAGGTGTGACACTTTCCCTGTGTCTTAAAACATCAACAATGGCACAATTGATAGAAAAATCTGAATCAAAGGGTTGCACATTCCAGTCTGTAAAAGTTTAGAAGAACAGATGAATAATCTATTGCACCCTAAAAGCTCCAATGGCTATCACAGCCCATTTTACTGATAGTTTTCAGTGAAACAATTCTTCTCATTTGCTGTCTTTAACAGTTCTGTAATTTTATTGCAGGGACCATCCTCACCATTTTCACCATCCCAAATTTGCTTTGTTGTTAATGTGGCTAACCATTGGGAGAAGTTATTTAATATTTTGAAACACCTTTTAGATTTTACCACCTTAATATTCACAAATACCCAATCTGAAAATTAGTAACATTGCTGCGAATCTCTGCCTAATCTTTCTCCCCTATCCAAGTCACTGTGCCACAGTACTAATGATCTGGAAGTTGACACCTGTGACAGGAGCAGAAATGTACCAAGTTCCACAAAGTGGGGGAATGGCATTAAGAACAGAAAATGCTACAAATGCTCAGCAGTTCAAGTGGCATCTGTGGAAAGAAGCAACATTAACGGCTCTAACCTGAGGTCTTTTGTTAAAACCAGAAAAGAAAGAAAACAAGTTATTTTCTTGGTGCAGAGAAGGTGGGGGGGGAAGGATGGGCAGAACAGAGGTAGGACCATGGACGTCAGAAGCAGGTTCTGCTACTAATAACCGGTTCTGCGGGGACATGCCCACCAAAAAGGCTATGCCAATGGAGCCAAAATACCAACTGGACGACTAGCAGAGATGGCCAGAATTCTCTCAATCTAGTGAACTGCATTCACTGTTCACAATGTGATCTCCCCTGGATTATAGAAACCAAATTGGTGACCACCTTGTAGGGCACCTGCATTAAGTCCACAGGAGTGACCCTGAGCTTCCAATTGGCTGCCACTTCAATTAGCTCCAGGTCTTTAAAGTCTGCCCAGAAGAAATCACTTATCTTCTAGTCCAGATGAATCCATTCCAAGTCTATCCTTAAGCAATCACTTACCAGGTGGCTTCACTCCAGGACCGACGAGTCACAGCCACTTACCTCTGCAACGGGGTAAGAGGGCTGGGCTGCAGGTGAGACAAACAGCGTGGATACAGGACCCACCTCCCCAGCATACTACCAGCTAACGTCCAGTCCATTGAGAACAAAGTTGATGAACTAAGGGCAAGACTGACCTACCAAAGAGAACTGAGGGACTGCTGTGTCTCACTGAAACGTGGCTCACACCTGCTTCACCTGACTGTGCCATTCAACCTGAGGGATTCTCAATCCACCGAATGGACCATACAGCGTCCTTGGGCAAAGTTAGAGGCTGAGGGGTCTGCTGCTTAATAACTTGTGATGCTTGGATGTGATAGTCCTGGTGAGTTCCTACTCGGCCAGCCTGGAATATCTAAAAGTGAAGTGTCGACCATTCTACCTGCCACAGGAGTTCACCAGCTATCCTGATGGCAGTCTACATCCCACCTCAGACGAAACATGAAGCCTGCACTCAATGAACTATGTGGTCAACAGCCTTGAGACAGAATACCCTGAGGCCCTCTTCATTATTGCGGGTGACTTCAACCAGGCCAACCTTGAGTGTTACCAAAGTACTACCAGTATGTCTCCTGTCTCACCAGGGGCCCCAGCACACTTGACCACTGCTATACAACCATCAAAGATGCCTTCCGAGCCACTCCTCACCCTCACTTTAGTAAATCAGACCATCAGGCTGTGCTCCTCCTCCCTGCATACAAACAAACTGAAACGGGAGGATCCAGTACAGGGAGTCGTGCAGTGCTGGTCTGAGGAAACAGATGAGCTTCTACGTGACTGCTTTGAGTCAGTGGACTGGTCCATGTTCAAAGACTCAGCTGTCAGCCTTGATGAGTATGTCACCACCATCACAGACTTTATCAGCAAGTGTGTTGAGGACTGTGTTCCAAAGAAGACAATCTGGATGCTCCCAAACCGGAAACCATGGATGAACTGGGAGATCCACTCCTTGCTGAAGAAGAGGTCTGCTGCACACAAATCTGATCCTGACCTTTACAAGAAATCAAGATACAACCTCTGTAAAGCTATCAGGAATACCAAGAGACAATACTGGTTCAAAATAGAGTCCCAGACCAGCTGTCAGCTATGGCAGGGCTTACATGGTATAACGGGCTACAAAACGAAGTCAGGCAGCATAGTCAACAACAGCACATCCCTTCCTGATGAGCTTAACGCATTCTATGCATGTTTTGAACAGAAGGGGAGTGGATTGTCACCACCCACCCTGACAGCCTCCAATGCAACTGAACCTGTCACTGTTGAGGACATAAGATCAGTCTTCCGAGAGTGAACCCAAGGAAAGCATCTGGCCCGGATGGTGTCCCTGGCCATGTGCTCAGATCTTGTGCTGATCAGCTGGCAGGGGTATTTGCAGACATATTTAACCTCTCCCCGCTTCACTTCCCACTTGTTTTAAGAAGACCACTATCATCCTGGTACCGAAGAAAAGCAAGGTAACATGCAAGGAACTGGAAATAAATTGGAGAGGTTAAAATGTTGAATCCCCTGCCAATTATCAATTTTTTTTTTGAAAATCCACAAAAACTCAGCAAATAATTCTGCAAGGTTAAACAATACATTTTAGAAATTATACTGCATCAGATTAATCTTTAGTAGTTTCAGCCACACCTTGCTATGAAACTCTGTGCAGTCACAAAGGTGGGTTCACTGTTCAGCCAAGTTACCAGACAGCAAAGATTAAAAAACTTGTGGGCCATTTGTTCCAAATTTCAAATGTAATACATTTGTCGTCTTTAGATTTTGAGGTAAAACAATTCTCCTTACTACAAGATTGGAAATTAATTTTTTCCAGTTAAAATCCATTATGAAGGAACAAAATTCAATGTGTACAGAGAATCAAGGCAGACTTGGAAGTTTGTTGGGTCAAAACATGTCAAGCTCCTGAAAGCATTCAGTGTAACAGAATCACTGGTGGAACTGGTGTTCTTTAAAAAGCACTCAGAATTCTTAATTTCAAAAATTTGTTTTAATGCATGAATCAATTGCTTTAGAAGGTAGAGATGTAGGGTTAAGAAGCAGAGATGAAGTCTTCCTGAATCATGAGTTAATATATATATATATCAGTAAGTGACTTCCAATGACACTGATCACCTGCTCACTAGTTTTTATTTTTACAAAATTTGGGCTAAATTACACATTTTGAAACACAAATAATCTAAAATGCTTCAGTTTTGATGGACTGCCAATTTTGGGAAAGCTTTTAAATTTGTACAACTTGTTTGAAGGTGGCTCTCAAAACTACTGTATACTTCAATCAGCTTCGTTGCAGATTTACCTTATGCAAAAAGGTACAAACTAAAATTAGAGAGAGTGTCCTATAAAAGACGACAAATCTGTGGGTTATCTAATGATAGGCTAAATTTGTTAACGTTCAATAATACTACATTTTAAAATCTTAATTTTGGTGTTCACTCTGAGAATTTGTTGCACTTGCAACAAAATATTTCTGCATTCATCAACTGATCTGAAGAAATGGTACGTGAGTTTCATTTGAATTTTTAAGTAGACTGTAAAAAAAAATATCATTCCACATATTTGATGCGACAATGCAGAGCCTGGTAATCACTAAGATGCTTTGAGTGTATCACAATTTCAGCGTTGGGTTGGGTCAGGCCACCAGTATCCTCCTCCATGTGACTGAACAGCCTATTTTCCTAACCCTTAAGTGCATAGTGTTCAAAGGAAATGATGCTCCAAGCAATAGCATATTTGTGGTTACTACATTTATGATAACTGTCTGGTCTGAATAACGTGCTCTAACTATCATTATTTCAGATTGGCCTTTTTTGCATTAGTTTTGGTTTTATACCTGACCAAACCATTGGTACCATGGAAACAGTTGCAGGTTTAAGTTTATTTTAACTTAGCAATAATTTCTACTCACATTTCAGTGAAGTTACGCCATTCTTGCAGACTGATAGAGGGTCTTGTACTTGCAAGTGCTGTCAGTAAGTGGGATTGGCAAATCAGTTGTGAAGTATTGTTGGGTCCCAATTGATTGTGAGCAGTGGTCTCCTGGAAAGGGATTCATATGGAATAGAAATGTTGGTATTTAATATGTAAAACTGCACAGTGTTTTCAAACTCATAACTAGTTCAAACCAAAACCATGGGACTTAATTCTAAACAAAGGAAACTATGAAGATCAAGGAGTGAGTTGGATCTGATGGATTGGGGACTTCATTAAAATATGATGGTGGATAGGAAATAGCCAGCCCATGATTCTGGGATGTATGCAGGATCCACAGCAGTTGTACATCTTGCTTGACAAAAATACAAAAGGAAAAACAACCAAGCTATGGCTAAGCCTAACAAGTTAAGGACAGATAATACTAGATCCACAAAAAGATTACCCAGAAGACCAAGTAGTAAATCCGAGGATTGGGACCAGTTCAGCAAAAGTAGGACAAGGAAATTAAAAGAGAGCAAAAAACTAAGAAAATTAACTTGCAGGGAAAATAGACAAGAAAAAAAGATTAATAGGTCCCCTTTGGTGAAAAAAACTGGAGAAATTAATGGCATTGAAAGTCAATGGCATTAGGCCCCAAGGCCTAATCATTTGCATCCTAGAGTAATAAAGGAGGTAGTTATGGAAACAGGATGTATCAGATTCATCTTCCAGATTCTATGGATTATTGAATAGTTCCTTCAGACTGGAGGATGGCAAATGTAACTCCACTGTTTAAAATAGGAGGGGGAAAGAAACGGGCAGCTTCAGACTCGTTTGCCTGACGTCAGTAGTGGGGAAAATGCTAAAGGCTTTTATAAAATAACAAGAAAATATAAAGATTAGACAAAATTAACATGAATTTCTAGAAGAGACATCATGTTTGACAGACCTGATAAAGTTTAAGGATGTAACTGGTAGAATAGAAAAGGAAAACCAGTGTGTGTGGGGTACTTGGATTTTCAATAAGCATTTGATAAAGTACTGCAAAAAAAAAGGTTGATGTATAAAAGTAAAGTGGGGTTACAGATTGAAAACTGGTCAACAGGCAGGAAACAGATTAGCTTCTGGGTAGCAGGCAGTACTGATGGGTACTGCAGACTCAAACAAATGATTCAAATGTGGAGAGATTTTAAGTTTGCCTCTGAGTGGGACTGAGAATTAAACTGACAATTGTGAGAAGAATGTAAACAGGCTTCAAGGCAACTCAGTGGGCAAAACATGGCAGATGCAGTATTACTTGGATAAATGCTAAGTTATTCACTTTGGGTTGGAAAAACAAAAAGGCATATTATTTAAACTGTACATCAAAACCTTCCAAAATAACACAGACTTGGATGCTCCTGCACATTAGTCATGAAAATAAACTTGCAGGTGCAGCAAGCAGATAAGCCTAATGAAGTTGAGTGCAGAAGCAAGGATCTCTTGCTACAATTATACAGGGGTTTGGTGAGACCAAACTGTGTGCAGTTTTAGTCTCCTTACCCAAGGATATACTTGTAACGAGGGAAGTGCAACGAAGGTTCACAAGGCTGTCTCTTAGGACTGTCACGTTGAGAGAGATCAGGTCATTTTGGCTTGCACTCATTAGAGTTCCAAAGGATGAGAGAGGATTTAATTGAAACAAAAAAGTTATAATGGGGCTACAGACTTTGCAACTCAGTTGCAGAGGCCAAGCTGCTGAATATATTAATGAAGGTGATGTATACATTTATAGATGTAAAAAATGCCAAGGACTTTGGGGAGGGAGGGAGGGAATACAGTATTCTTGAACCTTCACGTCTTTCCTAAAATGCTGTGGCTAAAGCAGTGTTTCAAGGTTTTAATCTGTTTTTGCATTCTCATTGTGAAGCCCTGGAAATGTCATGCTTGATGTACCACAGTTTCAGACAATTCCAAACATTTCCATGTTCCGGACACTCCTTTTACAACAATGCCACTTTGTCTGTATTATCTCTCCTTGTTCATTCTTTCCAAATATCACCCCTTATAAGTTGTACTGAATGTATTTTGTCTCTTATCTGCTCATTGTTAGTAGTCTGTTGCTAAGTTCATCAATAATTTACAACAAACTTTGGATCAGCTGCAAATTTTTCGAAGTCAACCCTACATGCCTACATCAATTATATCTCTCTGAACTGCAGTGGGAGAACCCTTTATAGAAGTTAAACTAATTGAGCTGTATGTAATTACCAATAATGAATTTGCACCCATTTTGAACAAATATACCTAACAAAAATGGATCATAGAAAGCATGGATCAGACAGGGCTCAGAGTTACAAGGTAGCCAGGAGGAAGCTTAAGAATGGACTTAGGAGAGCTAGAAGGGGGCATGAGAAGGCCTTGGCGAGTAGGATTAAGGAAAACCCCAAGGTGTTCTACACACGTGAAGAATCGGAGGATGACTAGAGTGAGGGTAGGACCGATCAGGGATAAAAGAGGAAACGTGCCTGGAGTTGGAAGAGGTAGGGGAGGTCCTTAATGAATACTTTGCTTCAGTATTCAGAGAGGGAGAGAGAGACGACGTTTGTGAGGATGGTGTACGACAGACTGATATGCTAGGGCATGTCAACGTGAGTAAAGAGGATGTGCTGGAACTATTGAAAAACATTAGGATAGATAAATCACTAGGGCCGGACGGGATATATCCAAGGTTATTACCTGAAGCGAGGGAAGAGATTGCTGTGCCTTTGGCGATGATCTTTGCGTCCTCACTGGCCACAGTAGTGCCAGATGATTGGAGGGTGGCAAATGTTGTTCCTTTGTTTAAAGGGAGTAGGGATAACCCTGGAAATTACAGACCAGTGAGTCTTACTTCAATGGTGGACAAATTACTGGAGAAGATTCTTAGAGACAGGATTTACGGGCATTTAGAGAAGCACAGGGTGATTAGGGACAGTCAGCATGGCTTTGTGAGGGGCAGGTTGTGCCTCACGAGCCTGAGTGAAATCTTTGAGGATGTGACAAAGCACATTGATGAAGGTAGAGCAGTGGATGTGGTGTACATGGATTTTAGTGAGGCGTCTGATAAGGTTCCTCATGGAAGACTCATTCAGAAAGTCAGGAGGCATGGCATCCAGGGAAACTTGGCTGTGTGGATTCAGAATTGGCTCGCCCATAGAAGACAGAGGGTGATGGTAGATGGAGCATATTCTGCCTGGAGGTCGGTGACCAGTGGTGTTCCGCAGGGATCTGTTCTGGGACCCCTGCTCTGTGATTTTTATAAATGACTTGGATGAGGATGTGGAAGGGTGGGTTAGTAAGTTTGTTGATGATACAAAGGTTGGAGGTGTTGTGGATATAGTGTAGAAGGTTACTGTAGATTACAATGGGATATTGATAGAATGCAGAGCTGGGCTGAGAAGTGGCAGATGGAGTTCAACCCGGATAAGTGTGAAGTGATACACTTCAGGAGATCGAATTCGAAAGCAGAATACAAGGTTAATGGCAGGACTCTTAGCAGTGTAGAGGAACAGAGGGATCTTGGGGTCCATGTCCATAGATTCCTCAAGGTTGCCACACGGGTCGATAGGGTTGTTAAGAAGACGTATGGAGTGTTGGCCATAGTCGGGGGTATTGAGCTCAAGAGCCACAAGGTAATGTTGTGGCTCTATAGAACTCTGGTCAGACCACACTTGGAGTATTGTGTTCAGTTCTGGTTGCCTCATTATAGGAAGGATGTGGAAGCTATAGAGGGTGCAGAGGAGATTTACCAGGATGTTGCCTGGATTGGAGAGCATGTCTTATGAGGATACGTTGAGCGAGCTAGGGCTTTTCTCTTTGGAGAGGAGGATGAGAGGTGACTTGATAGAGGTGTACAAGAGCCATAGATCGAGTGGACAGTCAGAGACTTTTTCCCAGGGCAACAATGGCTAACACGAGGGGACATAATTTTAAGGTGATTTGAGGAAGGTATAAGGGGGATGTCGGGCTAAGTATTTTTTTTTTACAGAGTGGTGGGTGCATGGAACGCACTGTCTGCAGAGGTTGGGGGGCAGATACATTAGGGGCATTGAAGAGACTCTTAGACACATGAATGATAGAGAAATGGGGAGCTATGTGGGAGGGAAGGGTTAGGTTGATCTTAGAGCAGGATAAAATGTCAGCACAACATTATGAGCTGAAGGGCCTGTACTGTGCTGTGGTGTGTGTTCTAACATACATGTAGGGGTCGAGCCACCAGGATGGTTTATGATGGGAATGCAACACAGCTATGATGATGATGATGAAGATACAGATGTGACTGGTGTATATAAAACTATGAGGCACAGATAGGGCAGCCACAGTCTTTTTCCCAGGGTGGAAATGTCAGATACTAGAGGGCACAGGTTTTAGGTGAGAGGGGGAAAGTTTAAAGGGGATTTGAGGTAAAATCTTTACAGAGTGGTGGGTCCCTGGAACAGGCTGCCAGGGGAAGTAGATTCTATAGCAACATTTAAGAGGCATTTAGACAGACACATGAATAGGCAGGGGATAGAGAGAGACAGACCTTCCACATGGGAGGGAAGGGTTAGCTAGATCTTAGAGCAGGGTAAAATGTCGGCACAACACAGTGGGCCAAAGGGCCTGTACTGTGCTGTAATGTTCTAAAAATTACTAGATAAATAATGTAAGTGGGTTTTTCCTATTTGCAGATATTAATGAAGCATACATTTAAGATTGGTGGACTAGTAAATCTATTTGGCAATTGAATAGAGTTCTTGGCTTCAGAGTGCAAGTCAAACATTGTCATAATTTTGTTAAAAAAATGATTCAAGTACTTGGCTATGTGGACAAAAACACTGAAATAATGATGGGGAAATGGCCTAATCCTTCTGTTTTTAACAATCCATTTCCAGGACAGGAAGCAGAAGGTCACATAGTTGCTCAAAGGCAAACATGGAAAATAACTAATGTAACTTCATTTCATCTTAAGGAGTCAAATGAGACCAATAGAGAATTTTTCTCTGAAAGTATTAGCCTAGGACACTTTAGAATACTTTCCTGTCAGTGTTTTAATGGCAGTGAAACAGAAAACCTATGGTGCACTGTGGTATCACCACTCAGTAGGGAAAATAAGCTTTGCATTTGGAACTTTCTGGTCTTACATCCAAAAGGGTGTAACTACTGCCCCCTAGGAATAGAATTGGAAAAATAACCAAACAGTCACTATTGTGAATCTGTTGGTTACCCTAAAACAATAGTATTTGCACAAGTCTCTAAGTGTAAGATGTGTCTGAAAGCCAATGAAAGAATGAATTTACAGCACAGAAAACACCAATTTTTTTTTTAAAATGTGTAAACTATGCATTCACACTAGAAAGCTGCCTACACAGCTACAATATTTACAAATTTAAAACATAGAACTTTAATATCACTCTCAACATCAAGTAACAATCTTTCTGCATTGATAAAGAAACTAATCTTACCATGTTCTTGTTCTTCAAATTTGCTTTAATAGTGTTTAGCTCAATCCATAGTTGTTCTACTTGCTCCTGAGTCAGCTCCTGGTATCCTTCTTGCAATGACAACATGTATGAAGGGAGGTGAGAAGATATGGTGTCCCTTGCAGATGTAATGGTGTGATCATGGGTCAGGGAGTTTGGTCCTGACAAACATTGAGAGTTCTGGTAAAGAATGTACAGTATTAATTGAATAGGAATATACTTGTTCAGCTAGTAAATTATAATAAAACACTATCCAATTTTAAAACATGCCAAGATTGCTCTTTGATCTAAATGGAGACTGGAGGTTTGGTAAAGGAATATTCATATTTACACAACCAAAACATAGCTAATCAGGAATTCTATAACAGATTTTTTCCCTACTTTTTAATGGAAGTAAATATCTACATGTACACCAATTCCAGAATAACTCCACCCTGTCCAGTACGTTATTCCTGCCCCAAATCTTCAATTAATCAGTTAATAAGAGAGACATTCACAGCTGCTATTTCCAAGGAGGATAATGATTTGCATTGTATGATTTTAACCTCAAGGGTCATGAAGTAATGCCATTTTCTTAAAATGAAATGTGACAAAAGGCTGATACAGCAGAAACACTGCCTCCAGTTTTCATGGTTCTTTTCGGTTGCTGGACTTGCCTTCCCTTCCTATCTGTCTTCTCAATCCACTTCTGAATGAGTGAGGCTATCCTTGTATCAGTTATTAGCTGACTACATCTGTATCCCTTCCCCTCTCACCATGTCCAATTAGAAGAGCACAGATGCACAAGATAGATTTCTTTTTGCCTTGGGTGCTAGCCTTGGGGAACTATTCCCTCTGTTTGGACAGAACAGACCCTCTGCTAGACAACATCCCAAAAGAGGTAAAATAAAAATAGAAAATGCTAGAAACTCAACAGGTCAGGCAGCATCTGTCGACAGAGAAACATTTAACATTTCAGGCTGAAGACCCTTTGTGATTCCATTTACTGAAAGATGCCTTCTTAAAATCTTCTTTTGGTCTGTTTTTTCTGAATTATCCATGAGCTAGTTCCATAAATAACAAAGCTAATGCAGTATTTCAGTTGGTATAACCAATCAATACAAAAGGTGGAATTTGGTAAAACGTTTCTTACAAGGACGAAGTCACTGTGGAGCACCAACTAGCTTAAGCATTGAACTAATTTTTTTTAAAAACTGTTATGCCAACCCAAGAATATTAATTTTATTTCTGCCTTTAACAAAAAAGACTGACCTGTTCTGAAGAGGTTCCATTTCCCAGTTCTGATTCGTACGAGCTACCGAAATAAAGGCGCCAGATATTAGGGCATGGATCATCAGGTACTATTTCACTGGTATCCAGGTAAACCGGGGAGTGTTCAAAACCTCCTTCTACATCCCCCACAGACTCATCAGAACCACTGCTATGATTCAAGAAGATCATGGAAGATAAGCTCACATCACTATCAGAGCCTGAATGTGCATCCTAGAGCAAATTAGTAAAATTATATTTAGTTAATGTGCCATAAATCAGCCAATATTATTGCAGGAAAACAAACTTGAGACATGAGCAATATTTAAAACTATCTTTGCAGCCACATAAATGCTAAGTAATTTTAAACCAATGTGGAGAGAAACATAAACGGAAGGGTGATGAAATGCTTAAGCTTAATATTTTCAGTAAATTGAGATTGTACAGTGACCCTCCAGCAGTTCTATAGGAATGACGTCTTATAAAGTCTATCTTCCCTTTGCTTCCAAATTTTTAAGCTTTAGTCAACGAAAATGCTTTCCTATACTGGCATGTATAGGAATTACAGGATAAACAAATGTGGCAAAAATGAATAATCTTCCATATTAAGGTTCTGATTCTTCAAATGTGAATTACTGCCCAGTTCTCCCATTCTCTGCTCTTCCTTGTCCTATTTTGGAATAGTTAAATGTTATCATTCATTAGGTTAGGTTTCAAAACCATTATGACAGTAGACAATATTACTTATAAGCAACATGGAATGCTGAATGCTTAACTGCTCTGGAGGTTACCTATTTTAGCATATGTGGTTGGAAGATAGTTGTGAGAACTCCCGATGAAAACACCATTAGAATCAGCCAACTATGAGCTGAGAGAGCTACATGCACCAATACAAGTTATAGTAATGGTTATTTCAATTCTAACCATCTACACACTAGCACTAGGTACAAGAATTGATAATTAGGTGGACGTTTCATTTTCTTTGAGGTAATGCTTTCTTTTTGCTTTCTGTAGCATTCCTCTGGAGAGGGAGAGGTCCTAGGACTGAAAACAAAGCACAAAAGATCTGATGGGCACACATTCCAAGTGATTTTTATGAAATAGATCACAAGCCCATAAAGGAGAACCAGATGTGTAAATGTTACAATCTTCGATAACACAGGCTATTCCTTCTGAGGCACAAGGATAAACAGGTGTCAATGCAAGAACCGGTGTACTGGTACCAAGGATGACCAAATAACTTGAACATTTAAAAATGGGTTTGACAAGTCAAGGAGAGGTTTCAGTGCACAAGAAAAGATGGCAGGATAGAGTTGCATTCTGGTCACCACGATATAGGAAGGGTGTGGTTGTGCTGGAGAGGCTGGAGGTTCACCAGATGTCACCTGGGTTGGAGGACTTTAGTCATGAGCAGAGATTGGAGAGGCTGGGCTTGTTTACTTTGGAGTGGAGGAGGACAAGGGGTGACCTGATAAAGATATATAAAATTATCAGAGACATTGGCAGTTAACATCTTTTTCTCATGGTAGAGATATCCAAAACAAAAAGACATGGGTTTAAAGTGAGAAGAAGGAATTTGAGTGGAAAGATTTTCTCTTTACAGTGTGTGATTGATGGCCGGAACATGCTGACAGAGGTGGTGGCGTTGGATCAGATACAATGACGATGTTTAAGAGACATTTAGGCAGGCACGTGAATAGGCAAGGCATTGGAGGATACGCATCTGGCAGGAGCAAATGGGATTAATGTAGATGGGGAAAATGGTGGGCAGAAGGGCCTGTGTTGTATAACTGTATGTCTCTATTGATTCAGTCAAAGACAGAATTCAGATTTGTCAATACAAATGGCAACTGCGATCATTAGACTTGTTGCAGTGGCTCCCAGGTTACCCATTGCATTAAGACTTTTTGCAGGATGGAAAAGATGATGTTTATGGACTTGAAGTGAGGCTACAGGTGATAATGAGGCGATGGGGGTTCTAATAACATGCAGGTGAATTTTAGGGAAGAAGTCGTATTACAGAAGCGAAGTAGACTGTCTTGTGAAAGAAGAGACACATGCTTGGAGATTTTACTCAGGTAGCAAGGCCAGGGCAGATGAAATGAAGTTGTTGACAACTGTACAACTAGAGACCAAGAAAAGTAGCTCCACATTTACTACTAACAGGAGAATAAAAGAGCAAATAAGAGAGAGCTTAAAATAACAGGTATCCAAACATTAATCTGAGGAAGACCAGGAAGGACAAAAGAACTTGGGAGATAAAAATGAACAATATTGGCAAGTATTTAGAATACCAGTCAAAATTCTAGATAAATGCATTGTCTTTTAAAACAGAAACGAACTTAATAGTAAAGAGGCAGCATGAATGAATAAACACTGGGGAAAACTGAGGAATGAGAAGTCTACCAAATACATGAACAGCAGCAGAGTGCAGCCTAAGACAATGATAACACAAAGAGTGAACTGAAATAAAAATGGAAAGCAGAGGAACCAAAGAATTAAAACTGAGGAGTGAAACAAGATATCTACAAGCACATAAATAAAAAATAAAGTTGTGGAGGGATGAGAAGTCACTGAGCAATGGATGATACAAGTTTGTCAAGTGATAACAGGATGGCAAAAATGTTGAACAGTTTTAGAGGGTAGATAAGGTAAGATTAGAAACGGTACAATCACATTTAAAAGAATGAAAAATATTCAATAAAGTGAACTAACAGAGGATAAACTCTTGTCAATGCAGCATATATTTAAAATAGTCTGGAGAAGAGCTAACAGAGGTTTTATTACCATTATTTAATAAATGATTAAAGGATATAATGCCAGAGTTCTAGTGGATACCCAAAATTCTATCCAGGAAACAACAAATCAGCTTATCAGCGGCAGGAAAGATACTAGAATCATTCAAAGGAGGAATATGTTAAACACAATGTTAATGATTGACATGGTTTTCAAAAGCAAACATCTCACTATACCAATCTAACTGACTTCCTTCAAAAGATTCAAGAATGAAGTAAAATTTGCCGTGACAATTGATGCTTAGAAGTAGAGCATATGGGATTCACAGATAGCTGGCTGGCTGCAGGACAAAACAGAAGTGGGATCCTCTAGAGGCAAGTTTAAGGATAACTATAATTGTTCAGTATTTATAATACTGACTTAGACTTCAGAATTGAAAATACAACATCTAAAAAGATTGCTATAAAACAAGATTAAGTTGACATTCAACAAATTACATGAGAATTAACTTGCAGAGTGGTATACACTTGGTGTGTGATTTTTAATACACAATTGAGGTCATAAATGTTTTATTCTAAATACAAAATAATAATTGGTAAAGTTCTGCTAAACGGGCATAGTACCTTAAAGCCCAGCCTGATGTAGAATTTTGATCACCATATTATGAAAAGGAGACAGAAACACACAAAGTGGTGAATAAGAACATATTTACAGGGCAACACCAGAACCAACATGTTGCTTCCAACAAGGTGATATGAAAAGGCTGGGTCTCATTTCTAGTACACAGTGATGCATTTAGAACAACAAATGAATCTGATAGAATAAACAGAATTTTTTCCATGTGGGGAAGACCAAAGATAGCAGCAGTCAATATAATAGTCAGCAAATAAAAAAAAGCTGAATGCAGAAGAAACATTTATTTCTAGAGAAAAGAACACAGAACTTTCTACCACCAGGAGTGGTTGAGGGGAGGAGTAGTATCGATGCATTTAAGGGAAAGCTAGATAAGAAGAAGAAAGAGGCTGATGCTAATAGAAATAAATAAGGATGGAAGAGCTTCAACCAGGGCATAAATGCTGACATCGAACAAATTGGTTGAATGGCTGCTTCTATGCTCTGTATTCCTACTAATTCTTCCCATAGCTGGAAAAAATTGTGGTTCATCCAAGATCGAATGTCTGACAGCACAAAACCTATGGAATAAATAAAATGCCATACCATACTGAAGATATGTCAGTATTTTCTTAGTTAAAATCACTGAGCTATAAGACATGAATGTATTCCTTTTCCAAAATTCAGGTGATTATGCATGTCAACACAGTGTGCAGACTGACAAGTTGTTCTAGTCCAGGTACCAAGCAAAGCAGAAGCTACGTTGCCTGGTTCTGGCTAGTGAAACTTGATCACCCTTTTCAGGTTGTGCAGAGCTAACAGTGCAGAGGGAAAACAGGAACATTTCTTTGCACTAAACACTTAAATTGAGGCAGGATGCATTTAAAAAGTACCTGAGACCAAATGACCCCGATTAGGAAGTAAATTAGATTTGACATTGCATGGCTGGTCAATTGAAGTGGTAAAGTGATTTGCACATCACAGTTGAAGAGGAACAAGGTGTTCCACACCTTTTCTTTCCAGCCGGGATTTGAATTGTAACTCTGTGTTTACACTGCAAATTAATTGTCAGCATGCATAGGAATCCGGATCATGTTAATATTAACCCTGAAGTACAAATACAGCCAGAGACACTACATTTTCATTTCTTCCCATGCATCAATGAGTTAAATATTCTTGTACAAGATTACCTACTCGTAGTACACTAGACAGAGAGCTGTGAATGGCATCCAGCTGGGCGTTACAGAGCAAAGCCTTCAGGTCAGCCCCAGTAAAGTATTCTGTCATGCTTGCTATTTGCTGGAAGTCAACATCATCCGCTAAAGGTAAAGTCTGGCTCAATGCCTTCAGAATCTCATAGCGTGCCACCTAAAATGGGAGAGGGAGAGCACACGGCATGAACTTTATTTTGTAATGTAATCAAATTCAAAATTAAGCTACAAAATGGTTTGCATACACTTTGTGTATATATCTGAGCATTAACTGAAGGAAAAGTACAGCAAGATGTTTGAAAGAATGTAAGCACAGAGTCTACATGGCATTCAATAAGATCAACAAGGATCTTCTACCAAAAATCCACCAGATTCCCTTTGGGCCCATGAACCTACTGACCGAGTATCCACAGCCTTTTGGAAAAGAGAATTCCAAAAATTCCCAACCCACTGGAGTAAAGAAATGTCTCAGTTCAGTTGTAAATGACTGACCACATTTCCTGAGTATAGGATCCGAGTAGTAGACTCTGGCGGGGAAAGAGACAAACATGATAAAACGCTAAGTATTTGATAAATGTAATGATGCACAATTTGCAATTTTCCCCTAAGTCATGTTCCTTTTATCAAAGAAGCAACGCCAGCCACAAACAGGACGAGAGAGAATAGCAACACTTGAGTTTTTTGACGATGTACACCGCAATAAATAAAATGGACCCCAATATCTGTTTACTTGTAATAATTGGAATTTTGAGAATAATTTGAGGTAGCTCCAGGTTGGAAAGGTACCGTGGAACTCTATGGCAGACAGTTTATACCAATACTTTGAATCCTTATTGGCAGAACTGGTTAGCTTACAATGGAACTTATAAGATATAAACCATTTTGGTATTGGTTTATTACTGTCACTTGTACCGAGTACAGAGTAAAGTGTCACAGCTGCAGAGAAAGTGCAGTGCAATAAGGTGCAAAGTCACAACAAGGTAGATCGTGAGGTCAGAGTCCATCTTATCGTATAAGGGAACCGTTCAATAGTCTTATCACAGTGGGGTAGAAGCTGTCCTTAAGTCTGGTGGTACGTGCCCTCAGGCTACTGTATCTTCTAGCTGATGGAAGAGGAGAGAAGAGAGAATGACCCGGATGGGTAGGGTCTTTGATTATGCTGGCTGCTTTGCCAAGACAGCGAGAGGTAAAGACAAAGTCCATGGAGGGGAGGCTGGTTTCCGTGACGTGTTGGATTGTGTCCACAACTCTCTGCAGTTTCTTGCGGTCCTGGGCAGAGCAGTTGCTGTACCAAGCCATGATGCATCCAGATAGGATGCTTTCTATGGTGCGTCGATAAAAGTTGGTGAGTGTCAAAGGGGACAAACCAAATTTCTTTAGCTTCCTAAGGAAGTAGAGGCGCTGGTGAGCTTTCTTGGCCGTGGCATCTATGTGATTTGACCAGGACAGGCTATTGGTGATGTTCACTTCCATGAACTTGAAGCTCTCAACCCTCTCGACCTCAGCACCATTGATGTAGACAGGTGCATGTACACCGCCCCCTTTCCTGAAGTCAATGACCAGCTCTTTTGTTGACGTTGAGGGAAAGGCTGTTGTCATGACACCATTCCACTAAACTCTACATCTCCTTCCTGTACTCCGACTCATTGCTACTTGAGATACAGCCTACAACGGTGGTATCATCTGCAAACTTGTAGATGGAGTTAGAGCAGAATCTGGCCACACAGTCATGAGTGTATAGAGAGTAGAGTAGAGGGCTGAGGACACAGCCTTGTGGGGCACCAGTGTTGAGAATAATCATGCCGGAAGTATTGCTGCCTATCCTCACTGATTGCTGGTTAGAAAGTCGAGGATCCAGTTACAGAGGGAGGTGTTGAGTCCCAGGTCTTAGAGTTTGGTGACAAGTTTGCTTGGGATTATTGTATTGAAGGCAGAGCTGTAGTCAATAAACAATAGTCTAACGTAGGTGTGTCTTTACTGTCCAGGTGCTCCAGAGCAGGGTGTAGGGCCAGGGAGATGGCATCCACTGTAGACCTGTTTCGGTGATAGGCGAATTGCAGTGGGTCGAGATTGTCTGGGAGGCTGGAGTTGATGTGTGCCATGACCAACCTCTCAAAGCACTTCATGATGGTGGATGTCAGAGCCACTGGTCGGTAGTCATTGAGGCACGTTACCTTGCTTTTCTTCGGTACCGGGATGATAGTGGTCTTCTTAAAACAGGTGGGAATCTGAGAGTGAAGCAGGGAGAGGTTAAATATGTCTGCAAATATTTCTGCCAGCTGATCAGCACAAGATCTGAGCACACGGCCAGGGACACCATCTGGGCCAGGTGCTTTCCTCGTGTTCACTCTCCGGAAGACTGATCTTACGTCCTCCACTGTGATCACAGGTTCAGTTTCATTGGAGGCTATCAAGGTGGGTGGTGACAATCCACTTCCCTTCTGTCCAAAACGTGCATAGAACACATTAAGCTCATCAGGAAGGGATGCACTGTTGTTACCTACGCAGCCCATCTTCGTCTTGTAGCCTGTTATAGCATGTAAGCCCTGCCATAACTGACGGCTGGTCTGGGACTCTATTTTGAGTCGGTATTGTCTCTCGGCATTCCTGATAGCTTTCCGAATGTCATATCTCAATTTCTTGTACAGGTCAGGATCACCAGATTTGTGTGCAGCAGTCCTCGATTTCAGTAGGGAGTGGATCTCCCGGTTCATCCATGGCTTCCTGTTTGGGAACACCTGTATTGTCCTCTTTGGTACACAGTCATAGAGTTATACAACACGGAAACAGGCCCTTTGGCCCAACTCGTCCACGGCATCCAAGTTGTCCACCTCAGCCAGTCCCATTTGCCAGCGTTTGGCCCATATCCCTCGAAACCTTCCCTATCCATGTACCAGTCAAATGTCCTTTAAACATTGTAATTGTACCCACCTCTACTACTTCCTCTGGCAGCTTGTTCCATATACCCTCTGTTGTCCCTTAGGTCCCATTTCAATCTCTTCCCCCTTCACCTTAAACCTGCACTCTCTAGTATTAGACTCCCCTAGCCTGGGAAAAAGACTACAACCATCCACCTTACCTATGCCCCGCATGACTTTATAAACCCCCTCTTTCACTCCAGGGTAAACCGTCCCAGCAACACCCCCCATTGTTTGGGGAAGAACTCAGGCAATGAAACTGGCCTCGGCTCACAAATCCAAGCAAGCTGTACTCCCAGCTCTCATGGTGGAGTGTAAGAAGCAGATTGACTTTGGCTTTGATTGTCCCAGAGAAACACCACCTAGTCACACCAGGAGGCCGGTGAATCTATTGAGCAGTTCCACCGCATTATGAGGGAGGAAAAAATGAAAATTAAATGGATGAAATGAGATTTATTTAAATAAGCCTCACCCAATAACATTTCTATTATATAGCATGGTTTTTGGTTCATGTGCAGTAAAGAGAACTCATCACCAATATAAACATCTACAGTGAAATGCCCTTCAGTGCAAGTACAGCTTACAGTCCTCAAAACATTTGCTGATAGGGTGGCTGTGATTTTTCCCTCACAGTAAAATAGTTAAGTTATTTGAAGGTCTGAAAAATCTGGATTCTTTAGATAACTTGAACCAGCCGTTCATCCAAGTTGGACATGCAACAAGCAGCAACTTTGGAAGCTGGTTAAGTACCAGTGGTGCTCCTCTCACATTCATCGGCCCTAACCCTAGGCTCTACTAAACTGCATGTTCTTGGGCCTTGTGTTGACATACGGAGAGACATGGAGCTCCACGCTGGGCAAATAGAAAGTCTACAGATGGGTGCAGAGTCTTCAGTAGCTTGCTACAGAGATTCAAATATGGCAAAGGGTTTTTTAACATGCATCAGGCACTCAGTCGATCCAAGAAATCTTAGCACAAACATTATTTGTAGCCCAAAGCGCTTGTTTTTCCTCAAATGGCCCCTCAAAAATTCATAGATCATTCAAAGTCACTCCAAATTTAATTGGCTGTATAAATGAATGTCAACACTCTGAACAAAATATATTCCTCCTATCTAACAAACTTCCTAAAAACCCCGCATAAAATCCTGCTACATCATCGTGAAGAGTTCATAATTTAGGTTTTTCCGATCTGTGCAGTTACTTTTGCACATGGTCCATTGCGCTGTCAGAAGTCTTAGAAATTAGACACTAGAAGGAATTCAAATGGGATGCCGTGATTCATAAACGGAAGCACTGAGTGTAAAATGAAGGAAGTTACGCTGAAGCTTTTCAAACACTGGTTAGTCCACAACTGAAAGGTTGTATCCAAGCTTGGACACCACACTTGACAAAGGATCTGAAGGTTCAAAAGTGGACAGATTTACTAGAATGGATCGAGTTGAGGGACTTCAATTACAAGTTTAACAGCTGGGTTGTTTTCCTTGGAACAAAGGTAGTTGAGAGATTTGATGGAGGTGTAAAAAATCATAACTGGTTTATGCAGGGCAGATGGAGGGACGTTGTACCCATTATAGCTGGTGGTTCAAGAACGGAGGAGCACATTTCAAATTTTAGGCATTAGGTTCAAGGGGGATTTACAAATGTTATCATTTACTCAGAGGGCAATGATGATCTGGAATTCAATGCCAATAAAAAGGTGGTGGAAACAGTGTCAGAAAAGGAAATTGGATCAGCATTTGAAAGAACAATGTGCTGGGCTGTGGGAGTGACCAGACTGTTTTACCAGGAGCCAGCAGAAATTTGATCAAGGCAAATGCTGATTTTTTTTGTTGATCACCATATGCTAATATATCATATAACTGCATCATTTAAACTCTGCTATGTTGTAGAAGATTATGCATGTATAAAAAATTCAAAGGCACATATCCACAGGGATTCCACACTAAATAACAGTGGTAAAAGGTCCCATTAATAAATATGCCAATTAAGCTCAATGGTTTTATCTACCAGAACTAAAAGTCACGGCTAGCTTCCAATAACATTTAAAGCTATTTTTAAAATAAAGAATTATTCCAATTTTGTTTATAACACAGCCTACCTGTGAATCTGTGCAGTACATACTAACATGGAAACGTTTGTGATTCACATGTGCATATGACAATAAACTCAACTTGAAAGTATTCAAAAGTGTGTTGCTTGCAAAATAGTATTTAATTGCAGTGTTTTTCACAAAGTCAATTCTTTAAACCCTGAATACTTCCCGTGAAAGCAAATCTCCTTTCCCCACGACAGTCCTGAAACGGTTTCAGTACCTGATCAGGAAGCGGGCAGTACACAGATTTATCGAGACGACCTGGCCTCAACAAAGCAGGATCAATCAAGTCTGGACGACTTGTGGCAGCCAAAACATAGACTCCTGTAGACAACATTGTAGATGATTATTATATTAACCAATGAAAGCAGAAAACACTCAGTCAAAAATTCCCAGTTTGAGAACTTCACTTTTTCAAGGAAATAAAAGACACTTCAGCGTGAGTCACCGAATGACTAGTGGTGATCTTTCAATTTGATTTGACTTCAGTTGATACATATTTAGGCCAACAGCTACATCCAACAAACTATGTAGAAAAGCCCTGTTTCCTAATAAAGAACTTGCACACAAAATATTTTTCCACAGCTTTAGTCATCTGAAACTTCCTTTCAGACATCCTAAGTACTTCTACAGAAAAGTCATTGTTGTAAGGTAAAAATGCAGCTGCCAATGTAAACTTGAAGCAAGGTAGGAGATGTGCAAATGACCAGAGAATCTGTTTTAGTGATGTTGTTTTGAGGGGTAAATATAGCCCAGGACTCCAAATGTTGCCCTGGGATTGTTTGAGGGATATCTATCAATGCAGCCTTAGGTTAAGACACAAGTGCTAACCCAACTTCTGTACTCAAGTCAATGATGTGGGCTGACTCCAAGGTTATAGAACTACTGAGAGGCAGCCACTGAGAATTTGCTTCAATCACCAGCACTAACATGCATTCCACTACCTTACAACCACTGGTGGGACAGGGGGTGGGAAGCGATATTCCTCTAAATCTAAGCTTTATTCCCTCCTATTGCTTTGACTCTACTGCAGGAATTGCAGTCTTGGTCTCTCCTTTAAGATATCTCACTAATTTTAAGCATTTCTGTCAATTACACCAAAAATTGCAATACCTTGCAAGCCTTCTACACCATCCAATTGTGTGAGCAGTTGGTTAACGACTCTATCAGTCACCCCAGTGTTGTCATGGCCCCGGCGAGGTGCAATGGAATCAAACTCATCGAAGAAAAGAATGCAAGGTTTGGCTGCCTCTGCCCTGAAGATCAAAATGAAGAATTCTGTTACTTTTTTCAGAATCCAGTTTTTTTTAAAAACCAGCTGAAACAACTTGTGTGTTTAATCTGCTTCTGGGAATTTAACATTCATACAAGTGACAATATATTTTAACCATAGAACAATACAGCACAATACAGGTCCTTCAGCCCACCACGTTGTGCCAACCTTCAAACCACACCTAAGACTATCTAACCCCTTCCTCCCACATATCCCTCTGTCTTAAATTCCTCCATATGCTTATCTAACAATCTCTTGAACTTGACCAACGTATCAGCCTCCACCACCACCCCAGGCAGCGCATTCCATGCACCAACCACTCTCAGGGTGAAAAACCTCCCTCTGACGTCTCCCTTGAACTTCCCACCCATTACAAGAGGGCATGGCTTTAAGGTATTGAGCATTGGTGCCCTGGGAAAGAGGCGCTGGCTGTTCACTCTATCTATTCCTCTTAATATTTTGTATACCTCTATCATGTCTCCCCTCATCCTCCTCCTCTCCAAAGAGTAAAGCCCTAGCTCCTTTAGTCTCTCCTCATAATCCATACTCTCTAATCCAGGCAGCATCCTGGTAAATCTCCTCTGCACCCTCTCCAACGCCTCCACATCCTTCCTATAATGAGGCGACCAGAACTGAACACAGTACTCTAAGTGTGGTCTAACCAGAGTTATTTTGATAAACATGAAGCAGAAGAAATAACATACTTAGGAAACTCCATCAGTCCACTACACCAAAGATCAAAGTCAAGTTTATTGTCACCTGCACAAGTACGTGTATGCACAGGTGCAATGAAACACTTGCTTGCAGCAGCAGCAGCAGTGTGCCATTTCCAAATGTGATCACATCGATGAACTACTAGGTGCTTCTGGCGGGATTGGAAAGCTGCTGCATCAGAGCAAAATCAGGTCATCACTACCACTGAAGGTCGGATTCCAACGAAGTCAAGTTTTTTGGGGAACTCTGGATTCAGAATTGGCTTGCCCATAGAAGACAGTGGTCGATGGGTCTCATTCTGCTCGGAGGTCCATGACTAGTGGTGTTCCACAGGGATCTGTACTGGGACCGCTGCTGTTTGTGATATGTATAAATGACTGGATAAAACATGGACGGGTGGGTTAGTAAGCTCATGGACGATACAAAGATTGTGTTGTGGAGAGTGTAGAAGACTGCCGAAGGGGATGCAGATCATTGGGATATAGATCAGTTGTAGATATGGGCGGAGAAATGGCAGATGGAGTTTAACCTGGCCAAATGTGAGGTGCTGCACTTTGGGAGGTCACATATAAAGACACAGTACACTGTTAATGGCAGGACCCTTAATAATGTCGACGTGCAGAGGGATCTTGGGGTCCAAGTCCATAGCTCCCTGAAAGTGGCTGCACAGGTTGATAGGGTGGTAAAAGCGGCGTATGGCATGCTTGCCTTCATTAGTTAAGGCATTGAATTCAGGAGTCAGGAAGTTACATTACAGCTTTATTAAAACTCTGGTTCAGCCGCACTGCATTCAGTTCTAGTTGTCCCATTATAGGAAGGATGTGGAGGCTTGAGAGGGTACAGACGAGGTTCACCAGGATGCTGCCTGGATTAGAGGGCATTTGCTACAAGGAGCGGTTGGACACACTTGGGATGTTCTCTCTGGGGCAGTGGTGGCTGAGGGAAGATCTGATGTTTATAAAGATTATGAGAGGCATAGATAGACAACTGGTATCTTTTCCCCAGGGTCAAAATGTCTAATACTAGAGGGCATGCATTTACGGCGGGAGGGGGCAAGTTCAAAGGAGATGTGTGGGTAAGTTTCTTTTAATTTATCTATTTATTTACTTACAGAGCGGTGGGTGCCTGGAATGCGCTGCCAGGGATGGTAGGTGGAGGCAAATACGAGAGAGACATTTACGAGGCTCTCAGATAGTCACACGAATGTGCAGAGAATGGAGGGATATGAACATTGTGCAGGCAGAAGGGATTAGTTTAGTTAGGCATTTAATTACTAGTTTAATTAGTTTGGCACAACATCGTGGGCCGAAGGGCCTGTTCCTATGTAACAGAAACCCAGCTCCGACTTCCTATACCTCTAATTCCTGACTTAGTCCAAACAAGTCCCCTTGATACACTTGGTTTCAGTTCTGGTCTCTGCTGCCAAATTTGCACGACAGCGAACTCCATGCCATGGTTTGCAGACTCTCTTAGCAAATATTTTACTCTCAGCACACGCAGAGAATTCTCTGTATTAAAGGAAAAACTCGAACCATGATACGGAGGTTAAAAGCAACTCCATGAACCTAACTGTTACAACAATCGATGTTCTCTCCCTAGTTTGCTGTAGCCATCGGACCAGTGAAGCATTAAATACAGCATTAGTAGTTATTATTGCAAAGCACAAACTGAATTAATCAACATACATGGACAATTACAACGTACCTACTGAAAACATCACGAACTGCCTGTTCGCTTGCACCAATATATTTGCTCAGCAGCTCAGGGCCCTGCAGGAAAAGGATGAAGTCTGTGGAATTATATAAATTTAGTGATTAATTTATAGTCTTTACCCCCAATGTAACAACTCTTCCATTTAAGAGGAATGATTGTTCCCTAACTCTTATTCTGCTCAGTTTTATAAGCGAGTGATCCAGGTGTCACTTTCTCTACCCCCAGGATGGAGGAGTTCTAAGCTAACGATATCGAACACATACATGAACACAAAGGAAACAATATCAGGAATTTCAACAACTCAGGGGGGCAGTTCAGATCAGTATGCTTATTGTCTGTTATTTTTAGCATGCAGCTTTGGGGTTATGAAGGATTATTAATGACAACAATGTCAGAAAAAGCCAGCAGACTAAGGGAGAAAGTTAACTTGGGCAGTAACATATCCAGTTCAGTGTTACCCTTGGCTCAATGGTTATGACTCAAGTCCATTCCAGACCTCACCCACCCCAGACATTCTCTCTTCTCCCACCTCCCATCAGGCAGAAGATAACAAAGCCCCTGAAAGCACCTACCGCCAGGCTCAAGAACAGCTCTATCCCACTGTTGTAAGACTATTGAATGGTCTCCTAGTACAATAAAATGGACTGTTAACCTCATAATCTACCTCATTATGGCCTTGCACCTTATTGTCTGCCTGCACTGTACTTTCTCTGTAACACTTTATTCTGCATTCTGTTATTGTTTTACCTTGTACTACCTCACACTGTGTGATGAATTGACCTGAATGGACGGTATACAAGACAAGTTTTGCTACTGTACCTTGGTTCATGTGACAATAATAAACCAATTTACTTTACCATTCCAAAGCATATAATGTCAGCCAACACTTCAGTGCAGTACTGATGGAACACTGAACAGTTAAGAGATCTGTCTGGTTGATGTTAAACCAAGGCCTTATTTACTCCCTCAGGTGGATCCAACAGATTCCACGACACAACTTGAAGCAGCCCTGGTTAACATTTACAAATCAACCAACCAATATCACAAAATCATCTTATTTCCTTTCTATTTACAAGATCCTCCAGAGTACAAATTAGCTGTGATATTTTCTACAACGTATCAGAAGTATTTCACTGGTTGTAAGTTGTTTTGTAACACCCCAAAGTTTAGGAAGGCTACTAGATAAATAGTGCTTCCTGTAATATCAATGTCTAATATTGGGAACAGATGTTCTCCTACTACAACAAACACACTCCCTCCTGAAAAAATCTTCCACAAAGGAAGTGGAGACTTCCTCCACCAAGAAATCTGTCCCAAGGTTACCCAGTTGTTAAGTCCTAGAAGTGAAACTGAAGGATAGTTTTAAAAGGAGGAAAAAGTATTAGAGAGATGCAAGAGGGTTTAGGAGATAATATTTCATGTTGCAGCTAAAGATAGGGCAAAAAAAAAGAACATACGACTGCTGGAATTGTTAGAATGTAGGTCAGCGAAGGAAGGGATGTACATGAAGGAGGTTATAGAAATATGGAAGGGCAAGACCATTCAGGGATTTAAAGCACTGGGAGGATGTTGTAATCAGTGCCCTGGCAAAGCACAGATAACAGTTTTAACACATCATTTTAAGGCATTCCTCAACCTTTGATTTGTCATTTTGGTACAAAAAAATGAAATGAACATTCAATGATAGATTAAATGTTCTGTTCAATAGAAATCCATTGTTAGAAGAGCAAAAATTATCAACCCAACTGAAGTACTGAAATGGTTTTACAGAATGGAATCGGCAGCGATAAAGTTTATGCAGAAGTACCCATGTGATATAAAATTATTAGCGTAGTACATTCAACATCTCATGGTAGTGTCGGTTATTAAATGTACCTTAATACTAATAAAGTTCATTCCACTCTCCTTGGTGACGACACTGGCTAATAACGTTTTTCCCGTTCCTGGTGCTCCATACAGCAGGATTCCGGATTGCATTCGGATGGGTAGTTTTGCAAACAGCTGCGGATACTGTAAAGATGTATTATTTCAAAGACACCATAATCTTAAAAAGTAAGTTTTATATTTCATTTAAAATTTACTCCCTGCTTTAGGGAAAAAAAAAGACTGCATGTTTGCTAAATTATCTTCTCAACATGATTGAAAAATTTCTTCAAATAAGTGTCTTTGTGAAGCAAGCTGCCTAATCAAGTGAATTGTGCATGGCTGAGATGCATTTCCAAACAGGTGATTCAATGTGCATTGGTCCTGGACCACTAATCTTTCTTAGGATTTTCCCCACGCCTTCAGCTATCATTCAGGTACTTGCCCAACCAATTTTTGCTCCCAATGCTGAACAAGTTCTTATTCTCATCTTCAAACTTTTCTGTACTTCACCCTCCCCATTTCTGTAAACTTCACCAGCTTTTCAAACCTCCATGATCCTCCACTTCTGACTTCCTGGGCAATCCCAACTTTCCTTATCCTGGTATTACCAGCTCCAGCTACAGCTGCCTAGGCCCTGAGCTCTGTAGTCTCTCTAAACCCCGTCACTGTATTTTATCTGCTTTAAGATACACCACAAAACCTATTTTTTTGACCAAACTTTATCACTTGCCATAATTTTTTTAAGAAAATGTTTTGTCTTGATTCCATTCTTTACCACATTAACAGGAGGTAGATGGATGCAAATTGTTGCTGTTCACAAAGCAAATGGAATTTACTGGTCCAGAACTTCTGACTGCATATCAGAATTTATCTGCATTTCTCCAGGGGAATCCCAGATTCCAGCTCTGATGCTGACCTGAATTGTTGTGGCAACTTCAGACAATTGCCTGCCCATGTGCTGCATCAGTGGACTCCTCAGAGTGCCAATGTTTCTCTGATCTCAGGATGGGAAGAACGGCCAAGGGACCTGCTCTGCAGCAAGCACAGCAGGTCCTATTCAAAGTCAGATAAATGGGAGGATATCAGCTCTGGGCAGAAGTTTATTTAATTATTGTCAGTTCCTCTGTTTCTAATTTCTTTTAGCCATTTTCACAGTGTCTGAAATGTAAAAGAAATAGTTATTTTATTTTAAACCACCGTTTGTTTTTGAAAGGCAGGTCACCAGTATTCCAAGCATGTTTGTGAATGTCACAAACATTCATTTGCCCCAGGTGCACTCATAGGTAGGTAGTGGGTATGAGGCAAGGTCTCTCTGTAAGAACAGCCATTAACCTGCCCTGAGGCAACTCATTCCCTGCATTCCACCATGCCCAAGTGCTGGAAGCAGAGTTCTCAGTGGCACATTGCATCTGCGGCCACACTGGTATAAAAAGGTGGCCAATGATTTGGGGCAAAGACCTGTTTCAGTATCTTCTTCACTCTGCTTTTAGTTGTACATGTGTTTTTATTCTAGTTACTCTTCTGTCACTTGGATATTCTATTTTTTTAATTATTTAAATTCAGAAGTCCTATTATTCAAGTTTAAAATATACCTTTTAATGAGTTACCAATGGAAATATTATAATGAAGTTAATAATGATAAAATTTAGATTAAAAAATTGAAAATACTTTTGAATGTTCTTTATTTTTAAGCTCCATATATTCAAAATTAATTAAACTCATTTGAGTAAAAGGATGGAAAAACACACTAGAAAAGGAAACAAATTTTAATGTTGTTATTGGACAGTACTGTATCATAACCCATCAATTCTATTGCTAAATCCCTCAAATCTCTCCCAATCATCTGATCAGTCTTCTCATTCAGGTATCATTTTGCTATCACTCTTGTGCTCACGGTCCTAAAAAAAGGGTCTGGTCTAACAACACATCAAAATAAACCATCACATTCAAATCTTTTCACCGCCGTGCCTTTCTCTTAGCTGTGTGACCCAACAACCCTCAGTGACTAGGTTCCATTCAACTTGTCTGCATCCAAATTCTCTTTATTCCACTATTAGTGAAGATACCATCAGCTGTTGACCCTTTGGCCTTTGGAATTTCCACTCACACATCTGTGTCCCCATTTTCTCTCTCTGACACTGGTATGTGTTTCTATCTGGTGTAGGTTTTTTTTTGAGGTCCAGAAAGCAACATTAATTGACAAGCACTTCAAATAAAATTAAAGCAATGAGGTTCTTGGCTTCCGACATTTCCATGAAATTCATCAAGGCATTTAGAAATTTTCCAATCCATGGGCACTTTCCAACTGCACATAAACAAATGGGAATCTCTCTCGTTCTGGTAAAGACTCAAATATGAAAATTCATACGTAATCTCAGGTTTTACTGAAGACCGGACATCAGTATTATTGGACGTATACCTTGACAGATAATTGAATGGTATCTTTAAGGATTTCCTTGACTTCATGCAGACCTCCAATTTGGTCCCAGCCCAAATCTTTGGGTTTGTGAAGGTTAGCATTTCTTAGAGAAGTTGGTACAAATCCATCAAGGGCATGCAGAAAGTTCAACGTTGTCAAATGTACTTCTGCAAATAAAAACATTGCAAAAATACTTGCTTTAGTATTTCAGTAGTCAAATATACAATAGTTTGTCTTTAATTTGGCAAATAGTATACAAGCTGGATTATAGATGCTTATATTGGATTAAAACTGCTTATTTCTGTCTTCAGACAATTAATGGGGAAGAATTAGCTTTCATCATGCAGTTCATTTCCTATTAAATTACAGATATAACATTTACCGAACAGAAATATCAATCATTTTGCATTTCTAGAATAAATTTACCTTAACAATATACATCTCCCAGTTCAATCCAATTAGAACCATTCCTGAAGAACCACATTATCCGTATTGAGTACTGGAAGCCAGGTTTAAATAGATTTATGACACATCCAGGGTCACTTGCACACTCAAAATTCTTTGTCATAATATCGACAGTAGGCAGGTTTTTGGAGAGGGGTTGGGAAAGTACCAGTTTTCAGATAACTTTTTTTCACCCCTCCCTCTTCCATTCCAAACATCTCATAACTACGTGAGACGAGGGGAAGGGTGTTAATCTCAAGGGCTACGCTTCCATTTGACAAACTGAGGATCCTACATGTTTTCTTTTTGAAGAAAAAGCCTAATCTTGTCCTGCCACCCTCAAAAATTCTGTATGTCCACCTGAGATTTCACTTCACACACACAGTATGCATATTTCAATCAATTTGTAATTAATTTAAAGAGAATCTAAACACTGTACAGGACATAACAGCCCACTTGATAGGCACCCCATCCATAACCACTCACTCACCCCACCACTGACACACAGTAGTAGCAGTTTGTAGTGTCCACAGGATGCACTGCAGCAACTCACCAAGAGTCCTTAGACAGCACCTTCCAAACCCACCACCTCTACCAGCCAGAAGGACAAGGGCAACAAAAACATGGGAACACCACCCCCTGGAAGTTGCCCTCTAAGCCACACACTATCCTGACTTGAAAATATGTTGCTGTTCCTTCACCACCACCTTCTCAAGGGCAGCTAGGGCTGGGCAATTAAATGCTGGCTCAGTCTGCGAAGTCCATACCCTTTGAGCAAGTACAAAATAAAAGGATCCTATATTCGGTGAAGCCAGGGAACAAAGAAGGAAAAGAGGAAAAAGCTGGGGGTGGGAAAAAAATAGCGAAAAGGATTACAGTTTTCATTAAAAAGCGAGATATGAACTTGATAATCAAAGAATTCACATCCAAAGATAAGGCTCTGTAAACAGGAAATGCACATGTAATTTTTGGAAAATTCAGTGGCTTTAAATACAAGTTGTGTGGAGTATATATGTTCTTTGTGACATTCCCCTAGGACTCCAGTTTCTTCCCACATACAAAAGACATGCTGGTTGTTAGGATAAGTGACTACTGTAAACTGGTGTTAGTATGTGTGGGTAGGTGCATGGGATGTGAATCAGTGAGGTGTTAATGGGATGCAAGAAAGAATAGTTTGCAAGGAAATAAGCAACGGGGAAAATCAGACTGATCTGGAAACCTGTGTGACTATGGGCTGAATGGCCTTCTCTGTCGTAGGGTAATACAGCAGTCAGCGTTCAATGACAACAAAAGACATGAAAAAGTGAAGGGATCAGAAAATTTTGTCTGCAGTCACTAGAAATTATTTCTTCTCTATATAAAAGGTAGCCTAAAAAGAACAGTTTAATTTCAAATATTAGTATTACACAAGAACTGGTACAGCATTTCCATTTAACAACCTACTGTTACTTTGAGCAACAAGCAATCTGCTGGAGGACAGCAGGTCGACAAACATCTGTTTGGGGGGGTCAACGAATTGTCAACGTTTCAGCTCGAAAGCCTGTCCGACTCCTGATGTAGGGTTTTGACCCAAAATGTTAACAATTCCTTTCCCCTCACAGATGCTACTCAATGCAGGGTTCCGCCAGCAGATTTGTTTGTTGTTCCAGATTCCAGTATCTGCAGTCTTGTGTCTCTCTGCTGTTATCTGGATGCCAGTTTACAGACATACCTTGTTCTTTGTTTTTGCCAGTTAATAAATGTGAGTGCAGAGCTCGCTCCGTCAGCATGACAACATCTCTTGCTACAAAGCCTTCAGTAGCTTTAGCCAGTTTTTGAAAGTCAATGCTCTGTAACGTCTTCAATGAAATAATAGTCTTATTTTGAATTACAGAGGTCAATAGTTGTACTCTGTGATCCTAGAAATCAAAAAATATATTCATTTAACGTGTACGTCTCCAAGTACTAATTTTAATCTTGATTTATTAGGTGAACTATCTTAGGGTACTTTTCATGAAATTTCTTATTCCAAACCATCAATTTCCAAAAAAAATAATGAAAAAGCCACAAGCACGCTATTTTTAATTTAAACAATCACATACCACTACCATAAAAAGACAAACCAGAGATATTTCCTTTTTGGCTTCCACTTCCTTCCAAACTCCAGGGGCAGTTTACAAGAGGCTACAAGAGAATGATTTAGCGTCATGGTTCCCAGGCATGGTATCAGGTTGTAACCGTTCCTGGCCAGCGATTTTAATTCCATAACGTGGGGCCAATTTGTTGCATTCACCACCCCCCCAAACCAGTAAATAAACCTGTTTTCATCATCTTAAATGGAATGGAAACCAAATGCCTATACCCCTCTTTCAACTTGGTTAGTCTTAAAATGAGTACATTCTACAAGTTCCATGTATTCTCACCATTAGAGACAACATGCACCCTGTTATGGAAAGAGGAACCCAAAGTAGTAAAAATCAAAATACTTCATGCTTTATAGTACCTTTAAAAGACGTTGTTATCTTAATTCTTGGTGCCAAGCCTTGTACTATAGCAAAATGTTCATGAACGGCACACTGGACAGTACTGAATCTGGTCCACTGCCTGAAAATGCTGGCTACATCCACCCGTCTGCATTGAACCGATCCTCCCTCCTGAAGAATTCTCCCACAAAGCAGGGCAGGCTGCCAACAACAACTAGCCCTCTAGGCCTCGCCCTCAACAACCCCAATGGCTTTTTAACAGCTCTCTGTTATCAATGTCCTTTGAACTACTTTTATGACTGGTACTCAGAGACGTTTTAAAAAGTTCAAATAGGTTTAATTATAACACTTCAAAAACAAAATTATACACTTAATTAAAAACACATTAATGTTCTAGAAATTCATTAACAATATGAAGGTAAAGTTAGAACGTAGAACACTACAGCACAGTATGGGCCCTTCGGCCCACAATGTTGTGCTGACCTATATAAACCTACTCCACGCTCAATCTAACCCTTCCCTCCTACACAGCCCATAACCCTCCATTTTTCTTACTTTCATGTGCCTAAGAGTCTTTTAAATGTCCCTATTGTATCAGCCTCTACCACCACCCCCGGCAGTGCGTTCCAGGCACCCACCACCCTATATAAAAAAAAACACTATTTCTGACATCTCCCTGAACATTCCCCCTCTGACCTTAAATGGACGTCCTCTGGTATTGGCCATTGCTGCCCTGGGGAAAAGGTGCTGGCTGTCCACTCTGTCTATGCCCCTCAATTTTAATACACCTCTATCAAGTCACCTCTCAGCCTCCGTCGCTCCAAAGAGAAAAGCCCTAGCTCACTCAGCCTTTCCTCATCAGACATGTTCTCTAATCCAGGCAGCATCCTGGTAAATCTCCTCTGCACCCTCTCTAAACCTTCCACATCTTTCCTACACGGAGTTAAACAATGAAAAATAAATAAATCACCGACCTGCACTTACCATTTTACTCAGGGGTTGCATAAATAAGTCACCGACCTGCACTTACCATTTTACTCAGGGGTTGCACAACTTACATCAGCTCAGTGCAATAACATTTCAATGTGGGGTTCAACAGTGAGCGCAGAGGTCAGGCTTTGCAGCATTCAACATACAGCCCATCGGATTCTTGGCACCAAGACTTAAATGAATAACATTGATTTCAATGTGCAGAAATCCAAGAAGCTGACCAGCGAGAGGCAGACAGCCAACATTTCTCTAAAGAACTGCCAGCTGTAGGTGAGCATGGTCCGCTCCACCATTACAATATACAATTCTGGGAACCACGTAGGGAGATTTGGTGTCAAGTATTTGTTAAATTGGTTTACCTGGTCTGGAAGTGGAATATTCTGAATACACTGAAATAGGTGAGATCCTTCAGCAGAAACTAGGGAGGGATGCAGGGAATGCTCAGAAATGCTTGTGACCATCAGTGCAATGACAGTCCCGTGTGAAACTGCTTCAGCAACCAAATACTTCAAGACTGGAACAAAAACAGATTATACAGATCTCCACATTAGCAACACAATTCAAACCACAGCAAATCTGTTCAAGCTATTTCTGCATTGCTAAAGAAACCATTCTCGAATCAAAGCAGTGTGATACAGCTGAGCACACCACAGGCACAGGAAAATCCAGAAGTTCCAGCAACGACAAGCTGCTCACCCTCGTCACTGATTGTCAGCGCAGGTACAAGCCTTTTGCAGATCCACTGGTGTTCTCTTACCATGTAAATAAGATCCAATCCTAAACGATCAGGTCTTGTATAGTGGAGAGGAACCGCATAGCAAGATATGTGCCATGCTGTCCAGTGGAAGGGCTGAACAAGCCCTACCCACAAAACAACTGAAAATTACAGTAACACTCTCCTGGCTTAGCTAGCTTTCAAACCTGTCAAATTGTAGAAATCTCTCTAAATAGCCCTCATATTGAACAGTAACTGGAATATAATGCAGAAAAATTGAGAGGCCATCCACTCAGTAGAAAATAGAAAGATGGAATATCTCTTTAAAATCGTCGTGGCTATTCCAAGGTCGAGGATGATGGTCTTCGTTCCGATGATCTATTTATGGGCTCTCAAATGGCTTATGAGCCCAATCTTGGCTCTGAAAGTTCTTCTGCATTCAGGACAGGTAGTTCCAGATGGCAGGTCGGGCTTTGGTTCTTGCTGCCTCTCTTTCCATTTTCTTCTCTTTTCCTCTAATTCTGCACATCTGTTGGCTTCGAAAGTTGCTGTTCCTTCTTGTATGATGGCTTGCCAGAGTTTTCCATCCTTGGCATTGGTTTCCCAATTGTTGATGTCGATGTTACATTTCTTCATTTTGGCTTTTAAGACGTTTTTGAATCTCTTCTGTTGTCCGCCTCTTTTACGTTTGCCTACTTTAAGCTGGGAGTAGAACGTCTTTAAAATGGTGAGAGATCGAAAGATATTGGCGTTCAGAGAGACATGGGAGTCCTCGTGCACAAATCACTTATAGTAAAAGTGAAGGTTCAGCAAGCAATCAGCAAGGGAAATGTATGTTTTGCAAGAGGATTCAAGTACAGTTACATCTGGAATATTTTGTCTGATTTTCCTACGAAAGGAAGGATAGAATAGTGACGGAGGGCTCACCAGATCGATTTGTGGGATGGTGGGTTTATCATAAGGAGAAGTTAAGCAGACTGCACTAATAACCTTGAGATCACCATGCAAGATTAAAGCACCTGACAGGTTAGCTGGTGTTGATGCTTCTCATCATGGCTGGCATACGTGAAATCGGGATCACAATCTTAAAATAAGCAGTTGGCCATTCAAGTCGGAGTTGAGAAGAAATTCCTTCAACCAAAGAGTAGGATATCTTTGGAATTCAAGAGGGCTGCGGGGGCTTAGTCACTGAGTATATCAAGGCAGAGATTAATTGATATTAAACCATAGAACCATACAGCACAAAACAGGCCCTTCGGCCCACCACGTTGTGCCGTCCATCAAACCACCCTCACTCTACCTAACCCCTTCCTCCCGCATATCCCCCCATCCCACACTCCTCCATATGCCTATCCAACAAGCTCTTGAACCTGTCCAATGTATCTGCCTCCACCACCACCCCAGGCAGTGCATTCCATGCACCAACCACTCTCTCGGTGAAAAACCTCCCCCTGACATCTCCCCTGAACCTCCCACCCATAACCTTAAAGCCATGCCCTCTCGTCTTGAGCATTGGTGCCCTGGGAAGGAGGCGCTGACTGTCTACTCTATCTATTCCTCTCAGTATTTTAGATACCTCTATCATGTCTCCTCTCATCCTCCTCCTTTCCAGTGAATAAAGCCCGAGCACCTTAAGCCTCTCCTCATATTCAATACTCTCTAATCCAGGCAGCATCCTGGTAAATCTCCTCTGCACCCTCTTCAACGCCTCCACATCCTTCCTATAATGAGGCAACCAGAACTGAACACAGTACTCTAAGTGTGGCCTAACTAGAGTTTTGTAAAGCTGCATCATCACCTCACGGCTCTTAAACTCAATCCCGCAACATATCAGCATATTCCTGAAAGGTGACAAAGGCATAAAGGGCCAACTGGCCCACTTCTGCTTCTATTTCTTATGTTTAATATCCAAAAACTTAAAAATTGATCAACAATTACAATTGTGTCTTTTAAGTAAGCTCTGTTAATTTAAATAAAGTGTAATTGCCCAGTATATACCTAGGGCTCTTGCAACCGTGCCTCCCTACTGGAATGGATGTTCCTGCAACAGGTCACAGCTGGTGCCAGCCCAACGAGGTGATTCCCCGTTTTCTGAACAAGCCTGCATCACAGCAGAGTTGGGACTGGCCAGGAGTTTGGCAACAGACCTGCAGCATTTCCAAGTGATTTCTGCTCCCAAGAGTTTCCAATTTTCTTAAGCATTGATTTTTCTTTTTGAAGTTTTAAACCAGAAAATAACAAAATCATTCATTTGATATAATGGAGCCATCAACAGAGGGCAAGTAATTTATATGTAAAATACAGTGTCCAAACTCAAACAAGATATTATGGCGAGTTTACAACATTCTATCATCAAGCACTGCAGCACCAATGACCAGTAAATGTAATGGCTTCAAGATAGCAAACATATTTCTGAAATCATTTCACTATGCAATTAAATAAATAATATGAATTGTTGCCAAAGTTATTGGTTTCTAAGTATTCGGGTGCTAGGATCCCATTTCAATGCTGTTGGTCTGTTAGTTGAAAAGCATTAAAAATACCAAAATACTTACTTTGAGAAAGCTGCCTGCTGAGAATAGCCTCTGCACTGTGTTCATGTTCAGAAGCAGAGACACAACCAGCAATATGATCCAAGTCATCCAACAGAACTACAGAAGGCTGTCTCCATGCTGCTTCCATGAAAGCTTCCTCCCATTTCTTACGAATAGTTTCAGCCCTTTTACCTAGATGTCAAAACAAATTAAGGTTTTTGATTACACTCAAACCCAATTCTTCTTATTTTCAGCATAATAGCATACAATAGGATCCAACATTCAATTTCTGTAAGTGTGGATTTGTTAAAGCCATTAGCTGGAAAGACTTAGCTTTTAAAAACATCAACACAAACCTCAAGGCAATCATTTTCCAATTTCATTCAAAACAAAAATAATTTGAAACATACAAAGCAGCCTAAAAGCCATGTTCTTGTGTGCAATTAAATTTAATTTCAATTAGAAAATAATTCAGTTGTAATGGGATGGACGAAAGTCGTCATACACTCATAGTGACTTCCACCCAGTGCACAACTTTCCCAGGCAAACTTCTGCACTTGATATGCTAACACCTGGGGAACCCCAGTGCACGTGGCAGGACACACTTGGATGCCACTTACATGATTTAGTACACAGGACAAAAGCAGGTCTTCAAAAATGTTTATGAACCCTGTTTCATCATTAGCAACTGTGTACCCCACCGAGTCAAACCTCCACAGCTGCCCGACTCAACTGACCGTATCCTACAAGAATACTTTTACAAGGATGTGTGAAATTTTAAATCTTCTAATCATAAAAGGAAATAACAAAAATGGAACACTGAGGAAGGCAGTTCAAATGCTAGGAACTGCAGGCTATAGAAATGTCTGATCTCTGGAAATCCAGTGATAAGGAAATGTCGTTATAGATAGAGGCAGCAATGCAGGAGACTCTTTACCAGTAAGAAATTATTGGCAGATGTCGTCAGAAAAAATTCACAGATCTGAAGGGAAAGCACATTTTTTCTTTGCCATTTAGCCATTTCAGAGTTAAGTTTTAGAATGAGGCAAATCCTGCTGGCTGGAATCACTGGATTTCAGCTGTTGAAACCTCAGCAAGTCCTGGACTTCCATTCGGGTGTGGTCAAAAGCAGAGTCAGAGACATTGATCAACAGATGGCACTGCATCAGCCAACATACTCCACATAGTCAGGGAAACAGATAGGAGGTTCTGTGGCAGTGAGCATGAATCCCGGATGGTATGTTGCCTCCCAGGTGCCAGGGTCCGGGATGTCACTGATCGGGTCCAAAGGATTCTTGAGCGGGAGGGAGAGCAGCCAGAAGTTGTGGTCCATATTGGCACCAACGACATAGGTAGGAAGGGGGATGAGGTCCTGAAGAGTGAGTTCAGGGAGCTAGGCAGAAAATTGAGGAACAGGACCTCAAGGGTAGCAATCTCAGGATTGCTGCCAGTGCCACGTGATAGTGAAGGCAGGAATAGGAGGAGGTGGCAGATAAATGCGTGGCTGAGAAGCTGGTGCAGGAGGGAGGGTTTTAGATTTCTGGATCATTGGGATCTCTTCTCGGGAAGGTGGGACCTGTACAGAGAGGACGGGTTACACCCGAACCAGAAGGGGGCCAATATCCTTGCGGCGAGATTTGCTAGGGTGGTTCGGGAGGGTTTAAACTAGTTTGTGAGGGGGAAGGGAACCGGAGGAGTAGGTCAGAGGAAGAAGGGAATGGGGAAAAGTTAGATCAAACAGGTAGAGAGGCTTTGGGGAAGGAGAAGCAGAATACAGGCTATAAAAGTAGTAAGGTAGATGGATTGAAGTGTGTTTACTTAAATGCAACAAGTGTCAGGAATAAGGGGGATGAACTGAGGGCTTGGATAAGTATGGGGGACTATGATATCGTGGCTATTACTGAGACGTGGCTGACGCCAGGAGAGGAGTGGATATTGAATATTCCTGGTTTTCGGTGTTTTAAGAGGGATAGGGAAGGGGGGAGAAGAGGAGGAGGGGTGGCGATACTGGTCAGGGACACTGTTACGGCTGTGGAAAAGATGGATGTTGTAGAAGGATCATCTCTAGAGTCCGTATGGGTGGAATTAAGGAACAAGAAAGGAGCAGTTACTCTACTAGGAGTATTCTATAGGCCCCCCCCCGGTAGCAGTAGAGATATAGAGGAGCAGATTGGCAGGCAGTGTTTGGAGAGAAGCAAAAATAACAGGGTTGTAATAATGGGAGACTTCAACTTCCCAAATATAGACTGGAACCTGCTTAGTGCCAAAGGTTTAGATGGGACGGAATTTGTTAAGTGTGTCCAGGAGGGATTCCTGATGCAGTTTGTTGACAGGCCGACTAGAGGGAATGCCATGTTAGATCTAGTTTTAGGAAATGAACCGGGACAGGTGAAGGATCTATTGGTGGGTGAGCATTTGGGGGACAGTGACCATTGCTCCATAACCTTTAAAATTGTCATGGACAGGGACAGGTGCAGAGAGGACAAGAGGTTTTTCAATTGGGGAAGGGCGAACTACGAGGCTATAAGGAGAGAACTTGGGAGTGTAAATTGGGATGTCCTTTTTGAAGGAAAATGTACCATGGAGATGTGGTCAATGTTCAGGGATCTTATGCAGGATGTTAGGGATAAATATGTCCCGGTGAGGCAGAGAAGGAATGGCAGGGTGAAGGAACCGTGGGTGACGAGAGAGGTGGAACGACTTGTTAGGGAGAAGAAGGTAGCATACGTGAGGTATAAGCAGCAAGGTTCAGACAGGGCCCATGAGGAATATAGGGTAGCGAGGAAGGAACTTAAGAAAGGGCTGAGGAGAGCTAGAAGGGGACATGAAAAGGCTTTGGCTAGTAGGGTTAAGGAAAATCCCAAGGCCTTTTTCAAGTACGTGAAGGGTAGGATGGCTAGGGTAAAGGTAGGTCCGATTAAGGACAAAGGTGGGAGAATTTGCCTGGAGGTGGCGGAAGTGGGAGAAGTTCTCAATGAGTACTTCTCTTCGGTATTCACCAGGGAGAGGGGTCTTGATGATGCGGAAGGGAGTGCTGGTAGGGGTAATGTTCTCGAGGTTGTAGATGTCAAGAGAGAGGATGTGTTGAAGTTGTTAAATAATATTAAGACAGATAAATCTCTGGGGCCTGACGGGATTTTCCCCAGGCTGCTTCGAGAGGCTAGGGAGGAGATTGTTGAACCGATGGTAAGGATCTTTGAGTCCTCGTTGTCCACGGGGATGGTGCCAGAGGATTGGAGGGTTGCGAATGTTGTCCCCTTGTTCAAAAAAGGTAATAGGGATAGGCCAGGGAATTATAGACCGGTGAGTCTCAAGTCTGTGGTGGGTAAGCTGTTAGAAAGGATTCTTAGGATTTATGAACACCTAGAGAATCATGGACTGATTAGGGGCAGCCAGCATGGCTTTGTGAAGGGAAGATCTTGCCTCACAAGCCTGATAGAGTTCTTTGAGGAGGTGACCAGGAAGATTGATGAGGGCAGTGCGGTGGATGTGGTTTACATGGATTTTAGTAAGGCATTTGATAAAGTTCCTCATGGTAGGCTTCTTCAGAGGCCAAGGGATCCAAGGAAGCTTGGCTGTGTGGATTAGGAATTGGCTTGCATGTAGAAAGCAGAGGGTTGTGGTGGAAGGAGTGCCCTTGGATTGGAAGGCAGTGACTAGTGGTGTCCCGCAGGGATCGGTTCTGGGACCTCTACTTTTTGTGATATTTATAGATGACTTAGATGAGGGGGTGGAGGGCTGGGTTAGTAAGTTTGCGGGCGACACTAAGATAGGCGGTGTTGTGGATAGTGTGGAGGGCTGTCGGAGCTTACAGAGGGATATTGATAGGATGCAGAGCTGGGCTGACAAGTGGCAGATGGAGTTCAATCCGGAGAAGTGTGAGGTGGTACACTTTGGAAGGACAAACTCCAGGGCAGAGTACTGGGTGAATGGCAAGGTACTTGGCAGTGTGGAGGAGCAGAGGGATCTGGGGGGTTCATATTCACAGTTCATTGGAAGTTGCCTCACAGGTGGAAAGAGCAGTTAAGGCGGCCAATGGGATGTTGGCTTTCATAAACTGCGGGATTGAGTTTAAGAGCCGCGAGGTGATGATGCAGCTTTACAAAACTCTAGTTAGGCCACACTTAGAGTACTGTGTTCAGTTCTGGTCACCTCATTATAGGAAGGATGTGGAGGCGTTGGAGAGGGTGCAGAGGAGATTTACCAGGATGCTGCCTGGATTAGAGAGTATTGAATATGAGGAGAGGCTTAAGGTGCTAGGGCTTTATTCACTGGAAAGGAGGAGGATGAGAGGAGACATGATAGAGATATATAAAATACTGAGAGTAGACAGTCAGCGCCTCCTTCCCAGGGCACCAATGCTCAAGACGAGAGGGCATGGCTTTAAGGTTATGGGTGGGAGGTTCAGGGGAGATGTCAGGGGGAGGTTTTTCACCCAGAGAGTGGTTGGTGCATGGAATGCACTGCCTGGGGTGGTGGTGGAGGCAGATACATTGAACAGGTTCAAGAGCTTGTTGGATAGGCATATGGAGGAGTGTGGGATGGGGGGATATGCGGGAGGAAGGGGTTAGATAGTGTGAGGGTGGTTTGATGGACGGCACAACATGGTGGGCCGAAGGGCCTGTTTTGTGCTGTATGGTTCTATGGTTCTATAAAGCTCACGAGGCATGGGATCCACGGAGACTTGGCTGCGTGGATTCAGAATTGGCTTGCCCACAGAAGGCAGAAGGTGGTAGTAGATGGAGCGTATTCTGCCTGGAGGTCGGTGACAGTGTTCTGCAGGGATCTGTTCTGGAACCCCTGCTCTTTGTGATTTTTATAAATGACTTGGACGAGGAAGTGGAGGGATAGGTTAGTCAGTTTGCAGTGACACGAAGGTTGAAGGTGTTGTGGATAGTGTAGAAGGTTGCTTTAGGTTACAACAGGATATAGACATGATGCAGAGTTGGGCTGAGAAGTGGCAGATGGAGTTCAATCCAGAAAGTTGTGAAGTGGTACACTTTGGAAGATCGAACTTGAATGCAGAATACAAGGTTAATAGCAGGATTCTTAGCAGCGTGGAGGGACAGAGGGATCTTAGGGTCCAAGTCCATAAATCCCGTTAAGTTGCCACACAAGTTGATAGGGTGGTTAAGAAGGCATATGGTGTGCTGGCCTTCATTAGTCAGGGTATTGAGTTCAAGAGCCATGAGGTAATGTTGCAGCTCTATAAAACTCTGGTTAGACCACTCTTGGAGTATTGTGTTCGGTTCTGGTCGCCTCATTATAGGAAGGATGTGGAAACTTTAGAGAGGGTGCAGAGGAGATTTACCAGGATGCTGCCTGGATTAGAGAACATGTCTTGAGGAAAGGTTGAGCAAGCTAGGGCTTTTCTCTTTGGAGCGATGCAGGATGAGAGGCGACTTGATAGAGGTGTATAAGATTATGAGGGGCATAGATAGAGTGGACAGGCAGCACCTTTTCCCCAGGGCAGCAATGGCCAAAGCTAGAGGTTATCAGTTTAAGGTCAGAGGAGATGTCAGAGGTAGGTTCTTTACACAGAGAGTGGTGGGTGCCTGGAACGCACTGCCAGGGGTGGTGGAGGCTGATAAAATAGGGACATTTAAAAGGCTCTTAGACAGGCACATGGACGTAAGAAAAATGGAAGGTTATGGGCTGTGTAGGAGGGAAGGGTTAGATTGATCATGGAATAGGTGTTTATATAGGTCGGCACAACATCGTGGGCCGAAGGGCCTGTACTGTTCTATGTTCAATCTTACTGGGTTCACCCTGTGTTACACTGGTGAATCACCTCTCCAACCTTGCACCAGGGAGAAAAAATGGAATGAGATAAAGATGGTTAGAGAGAAGGAATACAGACAAAGGAATGTCAGAAGATGTGAAACGTAGGGCTATAGAATAGAAACAAATACAGATTGGACAATCACTCTGCAGAGCATCTCTGTTCAGTCTACGGGGCAACCCAGAACTCCATTCCCTGCTGTATTAATTCTCCATCCCACTGCCCATTGTATTAACTAAAGAGGGATCAAGGCTAAGCTGGGGATTGGGGGCCTGATAGGAGTATATAAAATAACACAAGGCTTTAGGTAGCATAGAGAGTCAGTGTCCATTTCCCAAATACTAGAGAACATATCTTTAAGGTGACAGGGGGAAAGTTTAAAGGAGATCTATGAAGCAAGTCCTTTTTGTTCCACAGAGCAGTAGGTGCCTGGAACGTGCTGCCAGGGGAGGTGGTGGAGGCAGTTACAAACAGCAATGTTTAAGGGGCATTTAGACAGGCACATGAACCGGCCAGGAATGGAGGGATATGGACCACGTGCAGGCAGATAGGATTAGGTTAGGTTGGCATCATGGTGGGCACAGACATCAGGGGCTGAAGGGCCTGTTCCTGTGCTGTACTGTTCTATGTTCACTCCCTCTGACCGCTTGGCATCCTGCACTATAATGGTGCTCAATGCAAGCTAGAAAAACAGCATCACATCTTCTCTCTGGGTACAGTGCAGACTCCTGAACTCAACATCGAATTGTACCACCTCAGGTACCTCGTTCTGTCTGTCTGTGTTAGAACGGGCTATTTCTGCTGCAAGTCTGCAGTATTGGCTGTCTGCCTCTCTCCTCGAGAACAGCCTGACCTGCACTGCATGTCCTACAGGCCCTGCATTTCACACCTTTTCATGTTCCGTTGTCTATATTCTCTCTCTTGAACTACCACATCATATTGCTTTTGGTCCTTCTTTCTAACTGCTCCCATTAACCCATCGACCGAATGACTTCTACATCTTGACCCCATCACAACCCTGGTCCCAGCCTATCTGAGATACTCCCTTAGTCCTGTCTATCCCTCTCAGTCTTCACTGCAGCCTAAAACTAAGTTGTTTACAGAAGCTGGCTGGCCTGCTGAGGGTCCAGTCTCTTCCGATTTTATTTCAGATTTCCAGCAATTTTTGATTTGACTTGCATGGCACGGGCCTTTTGATTTCAATGGCGACTCTAAGCCCGTGCATTAGGAAGCAAAACTGTAGGCAAATAATTGCTTTCACTAAAATTATTTTCTTTATTTTAATGGTTCCAAGTTTTTCCAGATGTTTTAAATTTCTAATGACTTACTGTAATTTTAATGGTTTTTCAATGTTTCTGAATGCAAGACTCAGTTCAAAAACTACTCAAATCAGTGACTGACAGAAGGCAAAGCTCCAAAATGAGACACCTTCCCGCGCACCATAGAATTTCCAGACGGGTATCTTTATCCGGGTGGTTCAGTTACTGAACATGTATTCAAAAGTTTCGAGTATTGATCTGGAGGAACATATTCATATTTAAATTCAAGAGATCAAACAAACCAGGAATTTGACTGCTAGTCTGAGTAGTAGTGACCCTGAAATTACTGACCATGGTGACCCTGAACTTGTCTGGTCCACATCTAACCTACCAATGTGGTTGGCTTTCACTTGCGATCTAAAGTAGCTGATCACAAGTTCAAGGACGAATCGAGACTGAACAAATTACGTTGGCCCTGACATGCAAATCTCAAACAAATAAGGAAGAAATTTTTGCTACTTATTCTTACCTTGCAAAGTTTTACAGTCGATAATCTCCACATGGGCTTCCAGTTTATCTGCTGCTTCTCTGCAGATAGCCTTTGCTAAAGTAGTTTTCCCACTACCCTGAATAAAATTAAATTTCCAAATTACTGAGTGATTGAATAATTCTTTCAAAGCTGTTTACTTGCACATTAACCAAAAGAGTAACCAGCAACTCCATCCTCCTTAAATGTTTTTTGTTTGAAGACACCTTACTTGTCCAACTATTCATCCAGAAGATGTTCCAAAAGCTCATCCAAGTTTAGCCAGTAAGTAGAAACCCCAATGTAAAATTCCTGGATTCAGTGTCCATCTGCCCTGAAGACAGATGTTTTAAAAAAAACAAACCCATGGCCTCTGGCATCACAGTCAATACCAGGTTGTTTGCAACTTGGACCAGTTTTATTCAGAAGCTGAATGAAGCATTTACCATAGAGAGTATACAGTAGGCGAAAGAGAGGATGCACTAAAATGTAAATTGGACAACACAAAATATTTGGCTAAAATAACAAATTGGAAAGCATCCTCATGAGGTCCCAGAAAAAAGTCCAAAACAATAACAAAGTAATCATTGAATCTGAAACCCAGACTTCCTTTCAGTGTGATGTGTATTATAACATCCACCTTCTAACTGCTACAAATGATTGTTGCTGGAGGCAGTTTTAGAATCAAGTCCAATTTGAAAACTATGGACAGGTTCCAGTTGTTAGCAACATCTGAATGGAAAGTTATCTATCTGGAGGCAGGAAATTTACTGAAGCAGGATTTAAAAAGTCTACAGCACTAAAAGACTCCTTATCAAGGAGCTTACTGCAGAACTTAGGACTGACGTTTCAAGTCTTAGGAAGCTTGCTATACAAGTTATGGTCTAGACATCAATGTCAAACTTGGGAGACGCAGAAAGAACAGTTAAAACTCTGGGGCCCTACTCCTGAAGGTTGTAAACTGTTCTTAGATGTTCAAGTTTCATTTGTTCTAACTTTCTTTTTTATTTTTCCTTCCTAATCATTTTCCTACCTCATTTTCTACATCCAATCCCCTCCACCATCTCCTCCATCATTCCTCCCCATTTCTTGTTTATTTTTAAATTTAATAGATAGATGCTTTTCTTGCTTTTCAGGTCATAAAAACTTGAACTGCAGCATCTATTATGTGACAATTATTGCCACAGCAAGTTCCCAGCCATTGCAGTAGCTGAAAAATTAACACGTTTAAGTTAGTGCAAGGGGATTATCATTACTAATTCTACACAAAGAAATGCAAGCGAATACCTTTACTCCTGTAAGTAACAGAGCCCCACTGCGGAGACCTTGTGCAGCAGAGGCAATTTCCCAAGAAAGTGGCTGGCCCAATAGGCTGAGAGAGATGTGCTCAAAGGCTGATGTGGCAAGCTCATGAACTGCACTGCAAAATATTTTTTTTAACATATTATAATACGTGTTTTATAGAAACAAAAGGCCTACAAATATGCACATACAAAGAATTCAATTAAATAATTCTTAGTTCAATATTTTCAATTTTCCCCAAAGTGCTCACTGCAAAAATTCACCCTTTAACTTTGAAAACAAAATGCATCCAATTAAGAATCTGAGCCAGCTTCCATAGCTGGGACACCTTCACACTGATAGATCTTTCCATTTAAAAGATAAGCAAATGATCTACCACAACTGATACATTCAAATCAAGTATTGGTTGACACTCATACTGCAGATAAGTAATGGAACAAAACAGAAGGCTTCCCAGAGGAACAGAAGAACAAAATCTTTCAAAGTGACTAGAAAAGAACTTTATATAGTGGTTAGCATAACACTGTTAAAGCACCAGCGACCCCGGTTCGATTCCGGCCACTGTCTGCAAGGAGTTTGTATATTCTCCGTGTCTGCGTGGGTTTCCTCCGGATGCTCCGGTTTCCTCCCACATTCCAAAGACGCCGAGGTTAGGAAGTTGTGGGCATGCTATGTTGGCGCCGGAAGCACGGCAACACTTGCGGGCTGTCCCCAGAATACTCAACGCAAAAGGTGCATTTCACTGTGTGTTTCGATGTACATATGACTAATAAAGATATCTTATTATATAAATAATCTTGAATATATTCTATGGCAATAGGTAAATAAAAGTACAGCTGAGGTGAACTATTTGAAATATGATTAAGGTCTGCTTTCTGGTATAAATGAAAGCACTTTCACACCAATAGCAGTGTGAAAAAATTAAGATAAGATTTATTTATTAGTCACACGTACATCAAAACACACAGTGAAATGCGGCTTTTTGTGTTACTGAGAACGTGCTGGGGGCAGCCCACAAGTGGACTCTTCCGGCGCCAACATAGCACTCCCACAGCTCCTAACCTTTACATCTTTGGAATATGGGATGAAACAGAAGCACCCGGAGGAAACCCACACAGACACAGAGAGAACGTACAAACTCCTTACAGACAGTGGTGGAATTGAACCCGGGTCGCTGGCGCTGTAATAGCTTTACACTAAATGCTACACTACCGTGTCGCCAGCATCCTGGCCTAAAACTGGCATCCTGTCCTGTGGGTGAATGAAATCACTGATAGAACATAGAACAGTACAGGCCCTTCGGCCCACGATGTTGTGCTAACCTATATAAACCTTATCCACGTTCTACCTTTCCCCCTCTCTACTTCACCTCCCATAACCCTCTATTTTTCTTTCATCCATGTGCCTAAGAGTCTCTTAAACGACCCTATCGTATCAGCCCCTACCAGCGCACCCCCCACCCCCCCAGGCAGTGCGTTCCAGGCACCCACCATTGCGTAAAAAACCTACCTCTGACATCTCCCCTGAACTTTCCTCCTCCATCCACCTTAACGGGTGACCTCTAGTATTGGCTATTACTGCCGTGGGGAAAAGATGCTGGCTGTCCACTGTCTATGCCTCTCATAATATATACCTCTATCAGGTCTCTTCTCATCCTCCATCTCTCCAAGGAGAAAAACCCTAACTTGCTCAGTCTCTCCTCATGAGATGTTCTTCAATCCAGGCAATAGTCTTGTAAATCTCCTCTGCGCCCTCTCCAAAGCTTCCATATCATTCCTAGAATGTGGCGACCAGAACTGAACATAATATTCCAGATGTGGTCTAACCAGGGTCTTAGAGCTGCAACATTACCTCTCTGCTCTTGAACTCGATCCCCTAGCTAACGAAGACCAGCACACCATACACCTTTTAAACCACCCTATCAACTTGCACAACAACGAGGGATCCATGTACTAGAACCCAAAAATCTCTCTGCTCCTCCACATCGCTAAGAATCCTGTCATTAACCAAGTACTCTGCCTTCAAGTTTGATCTTCTAAACTGTACCACTTCACACTTCTCTGGATTGAACTCCATCTGCCAATTCTCTGCCCAGCTCTGCATCCTGTCAATATCCTGTTGCAACCTATGACAACTTTCTGCACTACTACACCACCAACCTTCGTGTCATTTGCAAACTTACAACCCACCCTTCCACTTCTTCATCGAAGTCAGTTGTACTTCCGAATTACACAGATGGTGCAGCTGGGGAAGCACAAAGCTTTTTCTGCCAATCAATCTCTTCATCACAGAAACCAGAAAATATTTAAGGAACTGATGCAAACAATTACAAATGTAGTCAGTGAGCTGCCAGTGTGAAATGTGCTCAATTTGTTAATCTGTAGGGGAAAAAATCAAACGTGAAGGGCTGCTCAACTGGAGTCAGGAATGAAAAAACAGCACTTTGACGCAACAAATATTTGTTTAGCAAATGTAATTTCACAAGCAACGACCATAAACCCATCCTGCAGAGTTCCATTTAGCTTTTGGAATCTGTTTACGTCATCAGTGGAAACAGCCAACCCCTCACCTTTCATCTGTGTTCTTTCAGCAAGCAAGAGATGGTAGTGTTCAGACAGGGAAGATAAATATTACATCAGGGGCCTTAATGGTATCAGGATGTTAAACACCATCCATACACTACAAATTATCCATATAGCCCACCCCCAGATTATGAATGGATTCCATTTTTTTTTATTTACAGATATCCTAAGTCAATTTTGTTCATAAATCAGAAAATACACAAAACCACTCCATATGGTAACCATACCTCCCCAGTATTGTAATGAATGCTGTTCATGAGGGCCAACATGAAGATTTATTGTCTTCCCTGCGTAGTTACAATGGTACCAAATCACAATGTCCCACACTCAATAGGTGGTTTCAATGGGCTTGAAGTATCAATGGATGTTACATTGTAATAGAGTATTATTGCACAAGTATCAATAGAAGTGATTGCTTGTCAGTTTCCAAAGCAACTCTCAAGTGACCTCCTGTGGTGAAACTGACAGCCTATGTTCTTAAAAGACAATGGGTTTACTGCGGGGGGGGGGGGTGGTTTATACATAAACAGGCTGTTTCCGCCCCCCCCTCCCCCAAGACTGGTTCTGGTTTGAACTTCATTTATGGGAACTTGTTCACATGCACGGGTGTCCTCAAGTCAGGCGTTCATAACCTGGAGACGGGCTGTACACACGAGCCTCGTGTTAGTTTCCAATAGGAACTTTATTGCTGAAATGAACAAAAGGCAAAGGAGTAAAAGGAGGGCTTGTGGCCCCTTCAGCTGCTCCAGCATTCAACAAGATCACGGCTGATCATCTGCAAGTTTGCAGATGATACCACCGTAGTGGGCCGTATCTCAAATAATGATGAGTTGGAGTACAGAAGGAGATAGAGAGCTTAGTGATATGGTGTCATGACAACACCTTTCCCTCAATGTCAGCAAAACAGCAAACATTGACTTCTGGAACAGGGGCAGTGCACATGCTCCTGTCTACATCAACGGTGCTGAGGTTGAGAGGGTTGAGACTTCAAGTTCCTAGGAGTGAACGTCACCAATAGCCTGTCCAATCCAAACATGTAGATGCCACAGCCAAGAAAGCTCACTAGCACTTCTACTTCCTCAGGAGGCTAAAGAAATTTGGCATGTCCCCTTTGAGATGCACCAATTTTTAATTGGTGCACCATAGAAAGCATCCTATCTGGATGCACCATGGCTTGGGATGGCAACTGCTCTGCCCGTGATCATAAGGAACCGCAGAGTTGTGGACGCAGCTCAGGACATTACGGAAACATGGACTCTGTCTATACTTCTTGCTGCCTCAGTAAAGCAGCCAACATAATCAAAACCCCACCCACCCCAGACATTCTATCTTCTCACCTATTCCACTGGGCAGAAGATGCAAAAGCCAGAAAGCGAGTACCACAAGGCTCAAGGACAGCTTCTATCCTGCTGTTATAAGACTATTGAATGGTTCCCTAGTACAATAAGATGGACTCTTGACCTCATAACCTACGTCGTTATGACCTTGTACCTTATTGTCGCACTGCACTTTCCCTGTAACTGTAACACTTCATTCTACATTCCATTATTGTTTTAGCCTGTACTACCTTGATGCACTGTTGTAATGAACTGATCTGTATGGACGGTTATGCCAGACAAGTTTTTCACTGTACCCTGGTACATGTGACAGTAATAAACCAATTTCAATTCTTTTCCCCAGGGTAGAAATGTCAAAAACCAGGGGACATATTTTTAAGTTTAGAGGGGGAAGTTTAAAGGCAACGTGAGGGATAAGTTTTTTTTATATAAACGCAGAGAGAGGTAGGTGCCTGGAATGGGTTACCAGGGGTAGTAGAGGAAGCAGGCAGTTTGATGGAGCTTAAGAGGCTTTTAGACAGACACATGAATATGAAGGGAATGGAGGGATATGGACTTTACACAGGAGGAGGACATTTAGGATAAATTGGCATCAAGCTCGGCACAACATTGTGGGCCAAATGGCCTGTCCCGTGCTGGACTGTTCTATGTTCCATGTTTGACCTCAGCTCCAATTTCCTTCGACTCCCCTAGAGACCAAAGATCGGTCTAACTCTGCTCTGAGTACATTAACAACTCGGTCTTCACAGCTCTGGGGTAGAGAATTCCAAAGATTCACAACTCTCAACAAGGAACTCCCTTCATCTCTGCCTTAAATGGGTTTGCCTTTATTTCCTTATTCTGAAACATGCTCCGAGATCACCTCACGGGGAAACACCCTCCCGGCAGCCTCTTATACATAGTTAGTTATTCATCCCGGAGACATGGATGGTGCTGCAGGACTATCATTTATTCTCCATCCATGATTTTTTTGAACTGAGTGATTTACTGGACCACTTAAAACAGCAGTTAAGAATCAACCACAACTGGAGATTTCATGGTCCCCATCAAGTAAAATTGCAGATATTGGAAATCAGAAACCTCCTAAATCTTGAAAGGCTGATTCAGTTTCTCTCTCTACAGATACTCTCCGACTTGCTCAGTTTTTCCAGCATTTTCTCTTTTTACGTTTCATGGTCCCTATGGCTGATAGAGTCATGGTCAAGTTTAACTTTTTAATTACTTCGCTATAAATTCCACAGCTGCCACGCTGGGATTTGAACTCATTTCCAGATCAGTAATCCAAGCATTTGGATCCTAGCCCAGTGTAACTTGACCAGCACACCACGATATCCCTGGAAGTTCACCAAAATCCTGCACAGATATCCTGTTTGGCATTTCATTCAGCTGTCCAATTTCCTTTTCTATGCAGTCAAAATCAACTATTTGTACAAAATGTTTAACCTGCTCCTACAAAGCAATTAAAAGCCATGGCCTCTCGATTAATTCGACAGTGATGAAAGATCACACTAATTAACTGGTGTCAATTAGAAACAAGTATACAAATATTTGGACTCCTCAATCAGTTAGGTACCTTAGAACACAAGGAACAGGAGCAGCAGCCGGCCATCCAGCTGTTGCAGACTGCCTCGGCATGAAGATCATAGCTGATGTTATAGCTCAATGCCATTTTCCAGAACTCTGCCCATAACCCATCATCTCCCCAATGTCCACAGATCTATCCATTAGTGTTTGGAATGGGTACAACAACCAAGCCTCCACAGTCCCCCAAGATCAAGAACTCCAAAGGGTCTCTACTTCACGAGTGGTGTCTTCTCATCTCAGTCCTAAATTACTTATTCCTGTGGTCCTAAACTCTGTCAGAGGAAACATCTTCCCTGCATCTAACCTGTCAAGTATTTTAAGAACTTTTTATACGATAAATCAAAAGCCATGGAGTCTCATGAAATGAATTCAATCTTCCCTCTCCACTCTCGGTCCTGATGTAGGATCTCAGCCAAAAACTTCTATAATTCCTTTCCCCCCCATTGATGCTGCTCAACCCACTGAGTTCCTCCAGCAGTTTGTTTTGTACATCTGCAGTCTCTTATTTATTCTCACAGTTTTCTGTCCAATAACCAATTCTCAGTCTATGCCAGTATGCTGCTCCCAGTTTCATGCACTCTAACCTCACTGACCAACCTCGTGTGGACCCTTATTGAATGCCTTCCAAAAAATCCCAAAGCACCGCATCCACTAGAGTCAGCGCAACACAGCACAGATACAGGCGCTTCGGTCCAACAAGTCCATGCCAACCAGTGTCCACCCTGCTAGTCCCAATTTCCTGCGTTTGGCCCATATCTCTCAAAGCCCCGCCCCTCCATGTACCTATCCAACTGTTTCTTAAATGATACTGTTGTACCTGCCTCACCCACTTCTTCTGGCAGCTCGTTCCATATACTCACCACCCTCTGCGTGAAAACGTTACCCCTCAGATCCCTTTTAAATCTTTCCCCTCTCACCCTAAATCTATGCCCCCTAGTTTTGGACTCCCCTACCCTGGGAAAAGACTGTTACCGTCCACCTTATCTATACCTCTCATGATTTTAAACACTTCTATAAGGTCGCCCCTCATTCCCCTACTTCCCTCTTATGTACTGTGCCAGTCACATCTTCATTAGATTAATCAAACTCTCTTAAGTAGTGGGGTCACACTTGTTACCCTGCAGAACACAGGAACAATTCCAGAATCAAGTTTCGCTGGGTAAATTTATCTAGACAGCCAAAAAAAAGTAACATGGTTTGAAGGACTGGAGATCTTCTGGGGTTTCTAAGTAGGTCAAATGGTGTGGGAGAAGCCCAAGATTCAAAAGTACTGGATTTTAGACAAGGTCTGGGCGTATTACACTGGAAGTTGGAGGTGCTAGAAATGGAAATGTCAAGAAAGTATGGCAAGGTCTCGGAGCACTGGTCAGAGAACAGAACTTGTGTAGAAGTACCAAACAGGTTGTTGGGCCTAGGACCACCAGGGTAGACGGTGTGACAACATATGGTTACCAAGATCACGACTGGAGGAAGAGCATTGTGGAGGGTTGAGAGGTTTCCAATCTATGACATTTAATATTTGCGACAGCCGTGGTTTATTAATAATTTGGACGTGGAAGTTATGGAAGGTATATTTGTAAGCTTCTAGGAGTTTCTCAGCCCCATCAATACAAGTTTTGGCAAGTGCTTCACCAGCAGCAAAATAAAAGCAAGGTGTAATTAATTTTAAAAAGTGACATATTTATTATGGTGCTGACACCAAATGTAATTAATGTAAAAGCACACAAAAATGCACATAACTAACACATACTTTTCTTGCAAAATAATACTGTTGTACTTTAGGAAGTGTTGTGACTTAGGAACTGACATACAGATTGTTTTTACTGTTGGGAAAAGTCGGCAGCAAGAAGATGTGGATGTGAAGTTGTAGAGATTATGGAGGAATGGGGTGGGTCAGGGTTGTGTGCAGAAGATTAGGAATAGGACAAGAGAGGCACTTTGGAGAAACGACTGTGGGGATGCATTCATAGGTCATAATTAGCAAGCTTGTACGTCTGACAGAGACAAAAAGACATGACAGAATTAGAATTTGTGAATAAATTAAGCAAATAGTTCAATACTGAAAATAATGTTGAAGCCATTAGTTAAAAATTGAAAGGAAACTTTCATATCCATCAGCTGGTGACCCAAGACTCCACAGTGCTTTAAATACGGAAAAATATTCCAATGAAAACAGAATAATATTCTTACCCTAAACAACTCAATTTGTGAAATGGCAACATCTGGTCAATATCATCCACAGTCTTTACTTCAATGGAGTCATTTACTGGAGGCTGTATAATCACCTTTGCAGAAAGCAGTACAAAAGTTAATCATTCCATGAAAAAAACCAAGATACAGCTGAAAGCTTACAATAATGCATCTACAGTGAAAATATTTTTTACATTTTCATTAGTGTATAATAAATGCTTACAAAATTATATGTCAGAAATGAACATACAACTGCAATTGATTTGGCCAGGCCACAAAGAAAATTAAATCGAAAGGTGATGAAAAGTGGGGTTAGAGAGGAACCACGGAACATTTTAAAAGAAGAAATATCTGAATCACCTTCATAGGTGTTCATCAGATGAAAAATAACAATATACAGTTTCAAGTTAACTTCAATGTGCAGGTATACATGTAGACAAGGACCCTTGAATGGATTTTATTTATCCCCTTGCAAACACCCTCTACATATTGGACACTGTGCTACACACTTTCAAGAATCAGGTCAATTACAAGTAAGTGGTTTAAAACTGTCTTAGCAACACTGGATCTACATCCATTCTAAGGAGTACAACTACTGAGAGGGGTTTGGATTTATGCAATTTTGAATTGTACTAAATGTTACAAAGACACCTCAATTTAGCGACCATAAAGTTCACTTTCCAAGGGATTTATAATCCAAGGGCATAGAATATTTACCTTTATATCAACCTTGTTAATTAAGCTGGGATACAATAAAAAGCATTCATTCCCTTCAGTTTTTGACTTTCCTACAACTTGTTCCACAAACAGCATAAATTCAATCTCCCCTGCAACACAAAGTAGTAGTATCAACTGAATTGTTTTTTACATTTAAAATTGTCATCAACTCGACTCAAACCACACCTAAACATTATTACATAGAAAAAGGAAACAAAGATGGCTGTCTTGCAACTTCTGGTCGGCAATGAACAAGATTAAAAAAAAATCAGTTCATGTTTTTGCCATTAATCATTTTTTGTTACATTTTATTTGGCTTTCAGCACTTGAACAATAAAATAGCAAACATCAAATCCAAACGCGATCACAAATACACACAAGCAACAATCAGAAGTTAATCATCTAAAGTTAAAAATGAGAATTCTGTTGCACAAACAAGCATTAAAATACACATAAATCCATAAACACACAAGGATTTCCCAATAAACGTTATTAATGGTGCCCTAAAGATAACGTGCTTACACCCCTCAGCATCTGATTGATCAGTGTACGGGTAGGAGTCGACTTCCATTGTAAGACACATCATTCTGACACTAACAACACTGTACTTAACTTCAGTTTGAAAAGAAACAAATCAGAAAAATGTAGTCTTCTCAGTCTTAATACATTTTCTACTTTTGAATTAGTTTTGCACTCAAAATAATTATTTTGCTTCAAATCAATACATCTATGAATTCAGGCATTATGTAATAGTAAATACAATAACTTTAGGTTAATTTAATTCTATCAATAGTACTCAGCATTCAAATAAAACCACAAATTACAACTTCCATTCATTGCTACACATGTTGGGAATAATACAAGACTAATGTAATTTTTCTTTACAGAGGGAATCTGTAAACCTTCTAGCATCCCACATTAAGATAATCTCAGCATTCATTACTTACGTTCAGCAACCTGTATTCCCACAAGATTTGATAATGCTGCAAAAAATGGGAAATTGTCAGAGCTGACATTACTGAGCCATGAGATGAAGGAGGATTTAACATCATCGTCTTTAATCTCCTCTGGCTGAAAAAGAAGGAAATATAATTTATTTCCTAAAACTCAGATTTTTGGAGTATATTGGAATACTTACTCAGAAGTCAAATCATTTGGTATTGGTACATTATTGTCACTTGCAGCGAGGTGCAGTGAAAAACTTGTCTTGCATACCGATCATACAGATCAATTTATTACACAGTGCATTGAGGTAGTACAGGGTAAAAACAATACCAAAGTACAGAGTAAAGCTACAGGGGACGCTTTGATTTAGTTAGATAATTTTGTTTCTTATATAACCTTTTTATATCATTTTATCTTCACTGAAAGTGCTTCAGAAATCATGCAATTTAAGTAAAAAGTACAAAGGTTAACCATGAATATTCTTCTCAGTTACATCCCATTACACACACGTTTTTAACGATTTTTAAAACTCAGCAGAAGCTGGCCATTTTCTTCCCAATTAGATCTGCTTAATCTATTCTGAAGATTGCTCAGTGCAATACAATTTCATGTAGTCTCAGCTCTCAGTGCCAAATCCGACTTATCTGAAAGTTTTCAATTTCCACAAAACATTTCGGACAAAATAGATAGGAATATTAACAAGTAAATGGAGTTTCAGTCAAACAGCCAAGAAAGAAAACTCATGATCCACGACACAAACCATGATGAAAAAGGCTTCATTCATCCATTTTATTTTTAATATAAAGTGATCTACCAGAAATTAAGATGGAGGTTACAATTTTAGTTGTAATGATGATTTTTTTTTGCATGAAATAGACTTAACTTCAGTTAAAAAAAATCACTTGAAGGTAATTGATCTGTAAGTCCCTCTCAGTAGTGATAGTATCCAATGCTCTAAGTACTAGGTAAAGAACAGAATGAGCAGGATTCTGGCAGTACGTAATTTCTGCCCTCTCGTTTAAAGAACGAGGTGGAAGAAAAAAAAAGAATCCATTTTATTACCCAGAGAGGAAATTTAAATACCACTATTTGTGATACCATCACTCACCAGTTTTTGCAATGGTTGCAACCGAATACTGGTTGGAAGAAATGGATCTAATTTTAATGAAGTTATCCTTACTGCAGCAGATGCCTCCACTTTCAGCTTCTTCCTCAATCTATCTGGAATCTAACAAAAGAAAACTGATATCAGGTAAAATATTGCAGTGTTTCATTACAGTTGGTTTTATTTCCATTATATTATCTCTAACATATTCACTTTAAGGCCAATAGCTTTCATGATAGCTTTTTTTGCCCCATTTCTATTGGCTAGCTTAGAATGTCCTGAGGGGCTGTTATAATCATCTCTGCTATTCTTCAGCTGAACACTTGGAGGGCAGGCAAGGCAGTGTAGCAGTTAGTGTAATGCTGTTACAGCACCAACGACCCGGGTTCAATTCCGGCCACTGTCTGTGGCAAGTTTGTACGTTCGCCCTGTGTCTGCGTGAGTTTCCTCCGAGTGCTCCGGTTTGCTCCCATATTCCAAAGATGTACGTGTTAGGAAGTTGTGGGCATGCTACGTTGGTGCCAGAAGCGTGGCGACACTTGCGGGCTGCCCCTAGAACACTATGCAAAAGATGCATTTCACTATGTATTTCGATGTAAATGTGATACTTAGAATGCCAAATATTCTGGACCCCAAAGAGGTCTTAGAATATTTCACAATGGACTGTAATCTCCGAAGAACATTTATATCATTTTAAATTATTAAGTTTAGCATTAGAGGTGGCATTGAATAGTTGATTTAAAAATTGCAGCTGTGACCAAGGTTTAAACTCACTAATTTAGGTTTTTGCTGGGTCAGATCAGAAAGATCAACACCATCCTGGGGATTAGAGTGGGGGAAAGAAACAATATGAAGTAATTGTATACAACAGTCTGTCAAAGTAACTCAAATGTCTCACAATTAATTATCTTTGAAACATTGTGCTAAATTGTGCTGTTAAGTCACTAAGCTGAGACAAACAGCACTGAGGAGGGTGAAATAATGTCTACGTCAAATCTCTATCCTCCTCCAGCTTTTAGCAGCCTTGTCATCAATTGAACAACTGAGTGTTACCACAGGACTTGGTGTTTAACAACAAGGTGCACTAATTATTTTAACTGGAGTATCAGTTTAATTAATGAACTCAAACACAAATGGGATTCAAAAGGAAAAAGTGCAGCCAGATAAGTAAAACAAACACAGACTGCAGCACTGATGAGATCTCTGGACAATACTATCCTGTCTTGTGCTTTAAGCAAGTCTGGAAAAAGAATCCAACAAGGACAAGAAATTACCACAATTTAAACAACAAATAATTTACTAACCAAATAGCAGTAATTAATGTTATATTAGTCATGTTGTTATAATAATAACAAAGCAAAAGTGAATCTTTATGTGGAACAGAATTATTTGAGAGCTACAGTAAAAGCTTGGTTATCCAGCACTGCTCTAACTGGCACGTTCCAATAAACAACAGTTCCGGGGGATCAGTTGGGGATCAGTTGAGGTGACAGAGGGACAGCACTCGGAGCAGCCTGGCCAATATCGGGTTAACCAACACCTGTCAAGTCCAGTACATGCCTGTTATTGGTGCTTTTACTGTTCAGTAGTTTGCTACGATCTAGCACCTTGTAAATAGTCTACTCAAACAAGTAAATTCAGGGACAAGTGAGTGGACACATTGTAACAAAATCTGTAATACTAACCCAAACTTTTCCAGTGTGAAAACCTGCAGATTTAAATATTAGATGTTCATACCCATGAGTAATTATTTTAACTACGCAGGATTCATTTTCTTCTGTTTTGGTCATTCTGTTTTTTGTGTCACTTCCATCACTAACTGCATTTTTCTTTGTTTGTACATCTTGCTTGGATAGTTCTTTGTGTTGTCTATGTGACAAAAGCTTTGTTAGTTTTCCATAAATAATCTGTGTATCACTGCTGTTCAGAGTAAGCACATCTTCATGACAAGGAAAGATATGAACTGTATCAGGCTGCCTTTGGTTCCATGGTAATGAGTCATGAACCTCTGAATTATAAGGAAATCCTTTACATACTCTGAATATTGAATCTATTTCAATGGACCTGGAAAAGGTGCTTAAAAATTCATCTAGGTCAGTAGCTTTGGAAGGATGGTTTTCTGGGACTTCCGAATTTACAGGGAATATACTTCTTATCAAATGCCATATATCCGATATGATGTTTTTCCGGGAAATGTCTTGAGGTGTCGTTGTACGTTGTTCATTCATTCCATGTTGACTACACAAACCCTTGGAACAACACTCAATCCTGGACTTCTCTAATATTTCAGGGTGTATTCTGTTACTGTTCAAGTTGAAATCTTCACTTAAAACGTTGCTTTCAGAATTTTCTTCAATGTGGCGCAGTTTGGGTGAGACAATGAGTTCAGTGTAGGGTTCCAACCTTCCGTATGTAGCAGCAGGTGTTATAGAGCCTAGACCAAAAAAAAAGATAATGTGGAAGAAAGGACTGCACTTATGTAATGTTCTTTAATGACCTCAGGATACCCCAAAGCTCTTCACATAGTACTGCTGTAGTAGCATTACACCTCAGTTCCACAAATAACAATGAAATAATGGCCTGATCAATGGTACTTAGTGGTGGCGATAAATTTCTTTAGTAAAGTGAAAAATGAAGTATGTTCTAAATATTCACTTGTGAACTCCATTCAATGACAGAACTGCATGAAGCCAACCTTCCACTTAACCGAGACCTTTGGTAGCCTTCTTGTTTCACGTCATGAAGCATCTTGTCTGCTGTTCCAGTGACAGACAGAAAAATAGGTGGCTTTGTGGGAGGGAAGGGTTAGATAGATTTTGGAGCAGGATAAAATGTCGGCACAACATTGTGGGCCGAAGGGCTGTAGTGTTGTATGTTCTATAAACCGAATCAGTGCTTTTCCTTCAACAGCAAAATAGTGCAAGACTATCCTAGCTTCCATTTAACAACTCAAAAAGTTATAATGATATGTACTTGGTACAATCATTCCTTTCTATTCTCTGCAGCAAGTTTTCAGTCATCTAGCAACAAATCCCCAGGACCAGACGAAGTGTCCCCTTAGACCTTGTGGGAGGCTAGTGCAGAAATTGCAGGGGCCTTGACAGAGATACTTAAAACATCCTTAGCCACAGGTGAGGTGCCGGAGGACTGGAGGATAGCTAATGTTGTTCTGTTGTTGAAGGAAGGCTTTAAGAATAAGCCAGGAAATTATAGGCCAGTGAGCCTGACGTCAGTCGTGGGTAAATTATTGGAAGGTATTCTGAGGGACAGGATATACAAGTATTTGGATAGACAGGGCCTGATCAGGGATAGTCAACATGGCTTTGTGTGTGGCAGGTCATGTCCAAGCAATCTAATAGAGTTTTTTTTTGAGAAGGTTACCAGGAAGGTTGATGAAGGGAAGGTGGTGGATGTTGTCCACATGGACCTCAGCAAGGAGACTGCTCCAGAAGGTTAAGTCACTTGGCATTCAGGATGAAGTAGCCAATTGGATTCAACATTGGTTTAACAGAAGCCAGAGAGTGGTAGTAGATGGTTGGTATTCGTATATTATTGTCACTTGTACCGAGGTACAGTGCCAGGCTAGATTTCTGTGCTCAAGTCTCTGGTGTGGGATCAGAATCCACAATCTTTTGAATCTCAAGGTGAAAGTGCTACTGACTGAGCCACTTTGAGTGGAAAGAATTATCTTCTAATCTCACCTGACATTGGACTGTCTCAATTTTCTGGTGTTCAGGCACAGGATTCTGATGCCCCTCCTTATCACCTTTCTCTCTAATCCAGTCACAAGACAGGCTTGTTATCCTTGCTGCTGGATGGAAGTTTGCTCATTGCATCTTAAACTTGGCCAGGGTCCTGTGTCTCGTTTGTGTGTTAGAATGAGGAGTGTACTTACCTATTTAACCATCAGGGGGAGCAGAGCTGTTTGGTTTTGAGCTACTTGGCTGATACAAAGCCTTTTAAATAAAGAGATGGAGAACTAAAACTTGAAAGTGTAGGAGTTACAGTAGATTATCTCAGTCTGGATCCTGGTTAATATTTTGGCCTTGTGACTCATACTGAGATGAGCCATTATAGGAACTGAGGGCCCTATTATGTATGTACAACATTGTTGAATTACTCATGTTTGATTTCTTTTTGGAGCCAATTTGGGTTCTGCGAGGGTCTTACTGGAGGCCTGTGACTAGTGGTGTGCTGCAGGAATCGGTGCTGGGTCCCTTGTCGTTTATCCATATTAAGATGATAACATGGTAAACTGGATCAGCAAATTTGCCGCTGACACCAAGACTGGGGGCGTAGTGGACAGTGAAGGCGGCTATCAAAGCTTGCAAACTGATCTGAACCAGCTGGATAAATGGGCTGAAAAATGGCAGATGGAATTTAATGCAGACAAGTGTGAGGTGTTGCACTTTGGTATTGGTTTATTATTGTCACTTGTACTGAGGTACAGTGAAAAACTTGTCTTGCATACCGATCGTACAGGTCCATTCATTACACAGTGCAGTTACATTGAATTTGTACAGAGTGCATTGATGTAGTACAGGTAAAAACAATAACAGTACAGAGTAAAGTGTCACAGCTACAGAGAAAGTGCAGTGCAATAAGGTACAAGGTCACAACAAGGTAGATCGTGAAGTCATAGTCCATCTCATTGTATAAGGGAACCGTTCAATAGTCTTATCACAGTGGGGTAGAAGCTGTCCTTAAGTCTGGTGGTATGTGCCCTCAGGCTCCTGTATCTTCTACCCGATGGAAGAGGAGAGAAGAGAGAATGTCCTGGGTGGGTGGGGTCTTTGATTACACTGGCTGCTTCACCAAGACAACGAGAGGTAAAGACAAGAGTCCAAGGAGGGGAGGCTGGTGTCTGTGATGCGCTGGGCTGTGTCCCCAACTCTCTGCAGTTTCTTGCAGACAAACCAGGGCAAGACTTACACAGCGAATGGTAGGGCACTGAGGTGTGCATTAGAACAGAGGGACCTGGGAATACAGATCCATAATTCCTTGAAAGTGGCGTGACAGGTAGATAGGGTCGTAGAGAGCTTTTGGCACTTTGGTCTTCATAAATCAGGGCAATGAGTACAGGAGTTGGGATCTTATGTTGATGTTGTACAAGATATTGGTGAGGCCAAACTTAGAGCATTGTGGGCAGTTCTGGTCACCTACCTACAGGAAAGATATCGATAAGCTTGAAAGAGAGTAGAGAAAATTTACACAGGTGTTGCTGGCACTTGAGAACCTGGGTTATAGGGAAAAGTTGAATAGGTTAGGACTTTATTCCCAGGAGTGCAGGAGAATGAGGGGAGATCTCAGAGGTATACAAAATTGTAAAATTTAAGAGAAGTTTGGATAGGTGCACGGATGAGAGAGGTATGGAGGACTATGGTCCGGGTGTAGGTAGATGGGACTAAGCAGAAAACCAGGACAGCATGGACCAGATGGATCAAAAGGCCTGTTTCTGTGTTGTAGTGCTCGATGAGTCTAAATCACATGACATAATTGAGAGCTCACTGTGGGAACCTAAGATACAGACCCAGGTCTTATTATTCTTTGGTGTATTTCTGAATCTCAAGAGCATCCAGCACTCTTCCATGCAATCTCTGTCACATTCCTTGCCATTTCTCCTGGCAAATGCTTCTTTGTTTTGTTCCTTGTATGACCACCATTTATTGCCCTTGAGAAAATGATGGTGAACCACTTTCTTTAACCCTGTAGTCTTTAATAATGAGATTCTCAGTGCCATTAGGTTAGAGCAGCACAGTGGTGCAGGTAGTAGAGCTGCTGCCTCAAAGCTCCAGAGGATCAGGCTGATCTTAGGTGCCATCTGTGTGGAGTTTGAACATTCTCCCTATAACCACAGGGGTTACCTTCAGGTGCTTCGGTTTCCTCTCACATCCCATGTAGGTTGACAGGTTAATTCATCCCTGTGAACCCAAGCATGAAGGTAAGTGACAGAATCCGAGGGGAGCTGATGGGAACGCATGGAGAATAAAATGGGACTGGGATGGAATTAGTATAAGTGGCTGGTTGATGGTCAGCGTGAACTTCGTGGCTAAAGAGTCTGTTGCTATACTGTACACCTCGGTGACTCTGAGAAAGGGGATTCAATGATTTAGATCTTTGACTGTGAAGCCACAATGAAGCCAAATCAAAATGGTGTGTGATTTACTAGAGACCCTGCAGCTGGTGGGTTTTCCATGCCCTTGGTCCTTTTGGTGGTAGGAATTCTGAGTCTGAGAGGTATCGTTGGCCAGTAACAGCATTTTGTGGATGGTGCAGATAGCAGACACAGCTGGTGGGTGGGTGGGTGGGTGAGTGAGTGAGTGAGTGCACGTTTGGGTTGGTGAATGGGCTGTGAATTAAGTGCCTTCTCTGGATGGCACCAAAACTCTTGAGTGTTATTGGAGCTGTATTCAACTAGGCAATTGGAGAATATTCCATCACTCTCTTAACCTCTATGTTATAGGTTGTGGAAAGGCTTTAGCGAGTGGCCAAAATGCAAGTCACTCACCAGGGGTTACATCTGCTCACACTTCAGGAACACCTCCCACTTCAAATTCACTACAGAATTTTGCTGTGGCCTTGCACCCAGAAAAATATACACAGGTCCTAGAAACCTGGGACTTACCACAAGACTTCCACGGTAGATTCATTTTTTTAAAAATATCATCCTATTAATGTTACAGTGACTTACAAGTAACATGCATGAATATAAATAATGAAAAACATTATTCACTGACTTTAACTTACCAACTTTAAAATATATTACAGTATGTTTCTCTACCCACAATGGAAATATTCCTCCAGGAAAGACTATCCTGATCTGGTCCATGATGTGTCTCTCAAGTGATGTACTATGGAGCTCCTGTAAAAATCCATGATAAAATTAGTGCAGTTTTAAAACAGAGCTATAATTTAACAGTAATTTAAAGCAAAACACAGCCAAATATTCTATTTTGAAGAAAACAGTATTAATATGAATAATAGTTCACAGATCGCCACTTAAAGAAATAGAAAGAACAGGAGTTGTTTACCTTGCAGATTCTAGGAACATCAAATGCCTGCAATTACTGTAATGTTGTTAGAATTTTACTAAGGCATTAATGCTGGACAATTTTACACCATCAGCACATAAACTAGCTACTGTAAATACACGTGCATCCTTCCAGCAGTGGCTAGTTGTGTTTGAATACCAATTCACGATGTTATGGACTCAGTGAAAGTCCCTTTAAGATAGAGAGTGTGTGTGTATGTGTGTGTGGGGCGTGCTTACGTCAATAGAAGATAAAGGACGTAATGACATTGTTGAAGAAGTTAGAAGGAGAAGGAGAGAGAGAGAGAAGGGAGAGAGACACCAGCCTGCTTGTTTTCTCTATCGATGGATGAGAAACAATAACTGTGTTTGCCACTGAAATCCATGTATGGAAGTTGGAAGTAATCCGGTGGAGTTCACTTTGTTGCTGACCTGTAGAAGGAAACAGGTATTTGTGTGTCGACGACCACGGTTCGGATGCTTTTCGGGGTGAGGAAGTCACTACCGAGTAAACACTGGAGTGTCGTTTGGGTTCCATCGTGGAACATTTGGATTTCGTATGTACTCTCTCTATGTTTTTCTACATCTACATCTTATCTTCAGACAACGGTGGTGTTGAAGAAGCCCTTGCTCATGTTTCACCTTATGGCTTGCGGAACTGAACTTTAAGAACCATTCAGGAACTGGGAGTTTTGGACTTTGTCACACACACACACGAAGAGTTTAGTATTGGGGTTAACGTTCGAGGTTTAACATTCTTGAATTCTAACATACTAACATTTTTACTTTTATTTTACGTATTATCAATAGTAGTGATTAATAAAATAGTTTTTAACACTGAATCATGCTCAGTGTGTTTCTTTTGTTGCTGGTTCATGACAACGATGATGGACGACACCAAGGCATCTGAACAATAAATCTAAGTAAACCATTTACGCCTTTATATTTGTAAGCAGCTGTTAAGAAAATAGTACATTACCAATATGTCCCAGTCATCAGGTGACAGAGGTTCCACAACTGCTTGTTGACAGGAAGAGACTTGTGCACAAGCCCTGAGAAATACCTGGATCATAGAAAGCAAACATTAAATAATTGCTGTCACAAAAGTAAAAGTGTCGTGGTTTAAAAATAGTCTTTGTGTACAGAAGAGAGGATTTAACAGATTGAGGAAACGGGGTTAGAGGATTTTGATGACAGGTAAATTATAGTAAATCCAAGGTATTTTGGAAGTAAGATCCATAATGTAGGTGCTTTCTGACTAAAGTGACCACAGTTAGAGTCATACAGCATGGAAACAGGCTAGTCCCATTTGCCTGTGTTTGGCCCATAACCTTCTAAACCTTTCCAATCCATGTACCTGTCCAACTGTCTTTTTTAAAAAATATGTTGTTATTGTACCTGCCTCAACCACTTCCCCTGGCAGCTCGTTCCACATGGATACGACCATTTGTATAAAAAAAAAAGTTGCCCCTCATGTTTCTCTTAAATCTTTTCCCCCTCACTTTAAACCAACACCCTCTAGTTCTTGATACCCCAACTCTGGGTGAAAAAACTGAGTACATTCATGCCATCTACGTCCCTCATGATTTTATACACCTCCGTAAAAGGTTTGCTAGTGCTGCTTGGGTGGGGGGTTTAGAGTTGCAGTGGGGTGGGCAGAGTGGCAGGGCAGCAAGTGGAGGGACTGTGGGGAAAGCAGTTGTTAAGACTATGAGCAAAGATGGAAACCTAAAAGTTGAGCGTAGAGGGACTAATGTTCTGAATTGAATCTATTTCAATGCAAGGAGTATTGTAGGTGAGGCAGATGAACTTAGAGCGTGGATCCGTACCTGGAATTATGATGTTGTGGCCAATAGTGAGACTCGGGTGCAGGAGGAGCAGGACTGGCAGCTCAGTTTTCCGGGGTTCCGATATTTTAGACATGACTGAGAGGGAGGTATTAAAGGGGGAAGAGGTGGTATTACTCATCAGGGAAAATGTCACGGCAGTCCTCAGAGATGACATACTGGAGGGCTCGACTACTGAGGCAATTTGGGTGGAACTGAGGAATAAAAAAAGGGACGACCACGTTAATGGGACTATATTATAGACCTCCCAATAGTCAGCAGGATTTAGAGGAGCAAATTTGTGGAGAGATAGGAGACAGTTGCAGGAAATATAAAGTTGTGATAGTAGGTGATTTTAACTTTCCACAGATTGACTGGGACTCCCATTCTGTAAAGGGATTGGATGGGATAGAGTTTGTCAAATGTGGTCAGGAAAGTTTCCTTATTCAATATGTAGAGGTCCCAACCGGAGAGAGTGAGATACTGGATCTCCTCTTAGGGAATGAGACGGGGCAGGTGACAAGTGAGTGTAGGGGAACACTTTGGATCAAGTGATCATAATTCCACTGGTTTCAAGATAATTATGGAAAAGGATAGGGCTGGTTGTAGGGTTAAGACTCTAAACTAGAGAAAGGCCAATTTTAATGGCCGCAGAAGGGATCCTGCAGGTGTGGATTGGGATAAGTTGTTTTCCAGCAAAGAGATGCTTGGTAAGTGGGAGGCCTTCAAGAGTGAAATATTGAGAGTACAGAATCTGTATGTTCCTGTTAGGATAAAAGGCAAGGCTAACAGGTTCAGGGAACCTTGGTTATCGAGGGATATTGAGGCCCTGGTAAAGAAAAAGGAGGTGCATATCAGGTATAGGCAGTGAGGATCCAATGAGGCGCTTAAGGCATATAAGAAAATGCAAGAGAACACTTCAGAGAGAAATCAGGAGGGCTAAAAGAGGACATGAGGTTGCTCTGGCAGACAGAGTGAAAAAGAATCCTAAGGGTTTCTATAGCTATGTTAAGAGCAAAAGAATAGCAAGGGACAAAATTAGTCCTCTTGAAGATCAGTGTGGTCATCTATGCGTGGAGCCAAAAGAGATGGGAAAGATCTTAAATGAATTTTTTGTATCTGTGTTTACTCTGGAGACAGGCAGTCTAAAGAACTGAGGCAAAAGAGAAGTGAGGTCATGGACCATGTCCAGGTTATGGAAGAGGTGGTGCTGGCTGTCTCAAGGCGAATGAAGGTAGATAAATCCCCAGGGCCTGACAAGGCATCCCCTTGTGGGAGGCTAGTGCAGAAATTGCAGGGGCCCTGGCAGAAATACTTAAAACGTCCTTAGCCACGGGTGAGGTGCCGGAGGACTGGAGGATAGCAGGATAACTAATGTTGTTCCGTTGTTTAATAAGCCGGGAAATTATAGGCCAGTGAGCCTGACATCAGTTGTGGGTAAATTACTGGAAGGTATTCTGAAGGACAGGGTATACAAGTATTTCGATAGACAGGGCCTGATTAGGGATAGTCGACATGGCTTTGTGCATGGCAGGTCACGTCTAACCAATTTAATACAGTTTTTCGAGGAGGTTACCAGGAAGGTTGATGAAGGGAAGGCGGTAGATGTTGTCTACATGGACTTTAGCAAGGCCTTTGACAAAGTCCCAGATGGGAGGCTGGTCCAGAAGGTTAAGTCGCTTGGCATTCAGGATGAAGTAGTCAACTGGATTCAATACTGGCTTAGTGGGAGAAGCCAGAGTGTGGTAGTAGATGATCGTCTCCTGATTGGAGGCCTGTGACTAGTGGTGTACCGGAGGGATCAGTGCAGGGTCTGTTGTTGTTTATCATCTATATTAATGATTTAGATGATAATGCGGCAAACTGGATCAGCAAATTTGCAGATGACATCAAGATTGGGGGTGTAGTGGACAGCGAGGAAGGCTATCAAAGCTTGCAAAGTGATCTGGACCAGCTGAGTAAATGGGCTGAAAAATGGCAGATGGAATTTAATGCAGACAAGTGTGAGGTGATGCACTTTGGGAGGACAAAGTAAGACTTGCACAGTGAATGGTAGGGCACTGAGATGTGCGGTAGAACAAAGGGACTTGGGAATGCAGATCCATAGTTCCTTGAAAGTGGAGTCACAGATGGATAGGGTCATAAAGAGCTTTTGGCACACTGACCTTCACAAATCAGGGCACTGCGTACAGGAGTTGGGACGTTATGTTGAAGTTGTACAAGATGTCGGTGAGGCCAAATTTGGAGTATTGTGTGCAGTTCTGGTCACCTACCTACAGGAAAGATATCAATAAGCTAGAAAAAAATGCAGAGAAAATTTAAACGGATGTTGCCGGGACTTGAGGACTCGAGTTACAGGGAAAGGTTGAATAGGTTAGGACTTTATTCCCTGGAGCACAGGAGAATGAGGGGAGATCTTATAGAGGTATACAAAATTATGAGGGGTATAGATAGTGTGAATGCATGCAGGCTTTTTCCCCTCAGGTTGGGTGAAACTAGAACTAGAGGAGATAGGTTTAAGGTGAAATATTTCAGGGGAATCTGAGGGGGAACTTCTTCACTCAGAGGGTGGTGCAAGTGTGGAACGAGATGCCAGCAGAAGTGATGGATGCAGGTTCAGTTGTAACATTTAAGAGAAGTTTGGATAGGCACATGGATGAGAGTGGTATGGAGGGATATGGTTCGGGTGCAGATACATGGGGCTAGGCAGAAAACCAGGCCGGCATGGACTAAATGGCCCAAAGGGCCTGTTTCTGTGCTGTAGTGCTCTATGACTCTATAAGATCACCTCAGTCTCCTATGCCATAAAGAATAAAGTCCTAGCCTGTCCAACCTCTCCCTATAACTCAGTCCCTCAAGTATTGGCAGTGTCCTTGTAAATCTTTTCTGGACTCTTTCCAGTTTAACATCTTTCCTCTAGCAGGGCAACCAAAACTGAACACAATACTCCAAGCGCAGCTTCACCAGCGTCCTGTACAACCGCACCATGACCTCCCAACTTTTATACTCAGTGCCCTGACTGAAGGCCAGCGTGCCAAACGCCTTCTTCACCACCCTGTCTACCTGTGACTCCACTTTCAACGAACCACGTACTTGTACTTCAAGGTCCCTCTGTTCTACACTCCCCAGGGCCCTGCTGTTCACTGTGAAAGTCCTACCTGTGTTTGACATTCCAAAATGCGACACCTCACACTCCGAATTAAACTCTATTTGCCATTCCTCGGCTCACCTACCCAGCTGATTAAGATCCCCCTGTAATTTTTGATAACCTTCTTCAATTGTCACTATGCCACCTATTTTAGTGTCATCTGCAAACTTACTAACCATGCCTTGTACACTCTTATCCAAATTGTAATATAGATGACAAACAATGGACCCAGCACCGACCCGAGGCACACCACTAGTCACAGGCCTCCCGTCCAAGAAACAACCTCCCGCCATCACCCTCTGCTTTGGTGGTGGAATGTTGGGGAAGGAGGAAACAAGGATGTGAGTGTCCAGGAATCAATGGCTAAGTCAAAAACTTTTCAGGTAGCGTGCAGTGGGTGGAAAGATCGAGGCTGTAGAAGAATTTGAGCATGATGGCAATGGAGTTAACATGCCTTGAAAAGATTGAGTAGATATCAGCTACAGTATCATGGGTAGTTTTAATCTGTGGAAGATAAAGGGCCCACAGATTAAAACCAATATCCACAAACTAAAACCTAGCCATGAGAAGCCAAACTTTTCAGGTGAAGCAGATACAGTTAAGATCTTGCCAGAAGTAGGGAGACGTAGAGATGAAAACAGACAATATTAGGAATTTATAAGCAGTCTTAGTAACAAGTTTGACGTGGGAAAGCAGCCCAATAGGTGGTCAATAAAGCTACAGAGGATGAACTCCAAAACACACAGGTCCCGCCACATCACGTGACAGCTTTCCTTTCACTGCCAGTAAGCTTAAACCAAAACAAAACCAAAAATTATTCAGGTCTTAACATCAAACATTTGAAAATCACGTCAATAATTTCAGAGCTGAAGATGGGAACTATTTATATGCAATTGGGTATCATTCAAAAGAAGCAGGTAGATCACAAAGAGTAAAGCAGCGATGGAGGTCTTGAGTACATCTGCAATGAATGTATGGAAGAAGGGTTGAAGAAAATTAAAATGGAGGATTAAAGGAAAATGTACAGATAAAGGAGAATGCAGGAAGCAAAGACGCTATGGTCAGGGGTGGAACCTTTTATGACTTTTGCAGTGCAGTTTCCCATGATGTGCATAGAGAAGAAGCCACATTTGAATGTCTTAAATAATCTGGGAGAAGTAAGTGGTGGTTAAGAGACAACAACACATTACAAGTGAACAAAAATGTAAGGGGTGATTGAAATTAGACCAGTGAGAAAGTACAAAGTTTTGTTGAAGCGCAAATGGCTAACAGTTGATTTGAAAGAGTTATAGTGACAGAGGATCAAAACAGACTAATGATGACAAGAAGCCAAGCTGAATTTCCCATAATAATTACCTACTGCTCAAGAAAAAAAACCCTCACATCCCCTTTGGTTCTTTTGACAATCATGTTACATCTCTGGGCTCTGGCTCCTGACCATTCCATTTATGGGAAGGGTTTCTCATGATCTGCTCATCTAGATCCTTCATGATTTTGAACAAATTGCATCTCAACTTGTTTTCCTCTAATGAGAGCCATCCAAATTCTCCAGTGTTTTGCCTATCATGAATTCCTCATCCCTGAAACCATTCTAATATTTTGTTTTGCAACCAAGGCTTTCACATTCTTCCAAAAGTATGATGCATAATGCTTCATTTCTGGCTTGCTAATGTTTATAGAGGCTGAAAATGATCTCTTTTTGTATTCTATAATTTTTCAAAAACACTTTCCCAACCTGTCCTGCCACCTTCAAAGATTTAAGGACATAATAAACAGAAGCAGTATCCAATATTCCCCACAAACCTGCTCCTCCTTTCAATTAGGTCAGAAATGATCTAATATAGAGCACAACATCCACAGTTCTCTGGGTGAAGAATCTCAAAACTTAACCCTCATCTTAGTCTTAAATGCACAACTGCCTATTTTGAAACAATGTGCCCTCACAGTCTCTCAGAATCTTTTATTTCAATAACATCACTTCCCATTTTTCTAAACTCCACAGTGCAAAGACCCAAGTGACCTAGTTGTTCCTTGTAAAATAAGCCCTTCATTGCAGTAATCAATTCAGTAACCTTCTCTCCATTGCTCTCATGTCTCTCCTGTATTATTTCTGGTGGGGTTTCACCAAAACACTGCCCAGTTTTATTTTAATACTGCAACCACTTTGCAATAAACTTGTGTGGAAATGTTCCCAGGGTCTCTGTCCTGTAAATTATTCCTCATCCATCCTATTAATCGTACCACTCTGTAGTCTTCTCCATTAAATCTCAGCTTTCACTGTGTGCGTATATGCAAGCGAGCGTGTGAGAGCAAGGCGAAATGTTTAACCCAAGGTCCACAATGAAGCAACTATTGGGTTGCATACATGCTAGGGTACAGCAAAGCAAGCGTAAGAGAAGACAGCTGGGTAATGTGGACTATGTCCATATGGTCTCAGGCAGCTGAGCAGACTGGCTAATTTCTCCCACAAAAATTGCCAGTAACCTCTTGCATTGCATTTAAGATCTAAATTGAAAGACATGAAGAAGGGTGCCAAAGAAAGTTGGTGGTAAAGAAAATTAGTTTAGAATCATCTCTAATCTTAATTATCTTGAACAATTATGCTAATTTGATCATAGAGATTAAACATTATTATGTGAAGGGGTCAAGTTAGACCAAGCAGCAGGCAGTCAAATATTCAGGCTTGTGGTCTCTAGGATTTGAGGTCACAGGAGTTAGGAAAGCACCCCAAGATCTGGTAGAGATAGCACAAAGTGTGTAGGCAAGATAACTGTGAAAAGAACAGTAAATGCCACGAAACAATGTCAGAGGATGCAGATGTTGAAGAATAAGAATTTTTTTTTAAATGATAAACTGCATTCAATAATAGAGCTTAACCAAGAGATGAGGTGAACTGTTCACATAATACAGAGCTGACAGTCTAAACAAATACCAACCAGACCTATCTTTAATGATCCTGAACTGAGTTTTGAAATTTTAAAGATGAAAAGTCATCAATTTATAGACCTGTTCTCCATCTTTGATGCCAAGTTTTTGTCCAAGATGTCTACTGATCTCTACAACATTTTCTTCTTCAAATCCAGTAGATCTGCGTCCCACCCAGCTTAGGAATGCTCTCTGCTCAAGATCCCAGGACAATTCAATTGCTTGGCACTAAACATTGCAGAGAAAGAGGAATGATAAATACAAGCACCGCATGGATAAAAACAAGAGTTTAACAGACTTATCACTGCAAAGATCTACAGGTATGCGGCAATAATAGTAAGCTACAAAAATGAATGAATCATGCCATTAAAATGAGATCCCAAGAGTAAACAAATAATTCTTAGTTCATGTTCATTTCTTGAAGCAAAATAGAGAACTAGTAGTAACCAGAGACAGACAGTCACTTAAAATGCTGGAAATACCAGAGAGGTAGCATCCATGCAGAGAGAAATAACATTAACATTTCGGGTTGACGATCAGGTTCCAATGAAAGTTAATCAACCCAAAATGTTAACTGTTTCTCTCTTCACAGATGTTGTTGGACCTGTTGCTATTTCCAGCATTTTGCATTTTGTCCAGGCATCTGCAGGTTTTTTTGATTGAGGATATTCACCTGCTACTCTGAAGAGAAATAGTATATGGCAGAGAAAAACAACAATTCTTCAGCATAGCATCTTTAACGTAAGAAAGTTGTCAAGATACTGAAAATCTTACAAAACAAGTTATCATATTAGAAACTACTAGAATCTTCAAAAGTTATCCCAACCTCTACCATAGATTGTGTGCCCCCACTGACTGGGTTACAATGGGGGAATTGAGAGGACTCCAAAACTTCCAGACATTAGTTTCAACTCTCGAGGCATTTCTTCCAAAGCTATCTCTCAAGACATTTTTTCACAACTCATTTACAATCTCTATCCCCACCTCATGGGCAATTTTGAAAGTGTACCTACAGATATAAATAATTTGTTTTACTGACTTGTTTTACTGACTAGTTATATATTAAGCTGCCTTCTACCCATTTTTATTTACCAAACATGCCAAGTTATGATCTGACACTGACAATTTTAAAAACAAGTTATCAAAACAAAATATTGTAGTTCTTTTGTTTGCATTTATTTTAGAATATACTTTTGATGTCTAATTCAATAATTTTTTTGTTTACTTAATCATTCACAAGGTAGTGACATTACTGACAAAGTCAGCATTTACTGTTTATCCAATATTGCCCGGAATTGAGGAGACAGCTAAGACTTGGCCACACTGATTGTTCTGGACACGTTTAGGCCAGCCCTGATAAGGATGACAGATTTCCTTCTGTAAGGGACATTAGTAAACTACATCAGATTTTACAACAATCCAGTGGTTTCACGTTTACCATTACTGAGATCATATTTTTGTTAAAACTTAATTCCAGATTTATTCAATCACTTTAATTTAAATTCAAAAGCAGCCCCAGCAGAAGTCAAAAATCATATTTCTGATTCAATGGTCCAGAACGCTGGCTGCTAACCCAGGAATTAATTGCACTACCCCTTGAATTTGGTACTTATAAAGTTATATCAATTGAGGAAAGGGACTTGTCAGTGACTTGCTTCCAAAAGGCACAAAAGGTGAATGTAAAATGCCCTGGATCTCATGATTGTGATGAGTCATACACACATCAAATTTGCCTCAGGGATCATTTGGGGTTAACTTGGGATCCCAAGCGCTTGATCCTCAATGACCCCAAAATGGCAGCACATTGAGTGCCTAAACACTGTTATATTCAAGAAAAGGAACAAGCTCCAAACACAGCCAGAAAAAACTGACATGCAGCTAAGTGTACCCACCTGAATTCAGAAACATTTATAAACATTCCAAAATTATTCAAACTATGAACCATTTTGAGCAAAATAAATAACATACATTAAATCCACAAAAGGGCTTTTAAAATTGTTATTTTTTTTAAATATTTGAGTGCTGAGGAATTGCAATGCTGTGCTCCACCAACGGACTTTATGCTGAGTTCAATATCTGAGCATGCTCTTTAAAAACAGCAGAGCTGCCTGCAACTTTAGGAGTAATCTAACAGTTGTAGTTATACAAAGAAACATCTGCACCTATGCAGGTAACGGTGCTATTCCTCCGCGAAATCCAGATCTGTAATGCCGGGTATTTTAAAACCTAGACCTTTGTACTTTTGTGGGCAGAGAAGGAAATTGCAAAACTTCAGCATTTGTTAATCTAGCCTTAGTATTTTTTTGGCAGAAGTTCTAGAATTGCACTGCTTTTTTGACGTCTGGCTTTTTTTTTTGCTAATTTTTGGCTGCATCACTCTTAACCACCATGAGGAATCAAATCACCAAAAACCCCAGTTAGGTCAGGTATTTAAGGCACCACGCAAAACAATCTTTTCACATTCCCGTCACATCTTTTGCTCAATATTTTAAATCTGTGCTCTTGATCCTCGACGTTGTTCCATTTGCCTTATTCAGCCAGCGATGATCTTGTGTACCTGAATCAAATCTCCCTGCAAACTAAATGCCATGTGATGCTTTACATCCACCCGAGATTACACAGGGGTTACTTTCTCACCCAAAGTGGGGCACCTTCAGTACTGGAACCACCACCTGATAACTTGCACTCAGATTCCTTGGAAGGGGCTTGAACCTCTGGCTCAAGTTGAGAGCTGCAACCCATCATCATTGCTTTATTGCACTCTGTAGTTTGGAGTAACTCCGTGTCTCTGGGCGGTGCCGCCGCTGCTGCAAACAACATGTAAAGTCAGTGATAACGCGGCGGGTTCTGCTGCCTGAGCCCCCGGGGGGACGCAGGTAACAGAGCCCGGCGCCGGCCCTACCTCCTGCAGCCGCAGCTGGGACACGGGCCGGGAGGCCAGGTGAAGGAAGCAGTCCCTGACGTTGCTGAACCGAAGCTGCAGGCTCACGGCCCCCGGGGCGGCCCCGGCCCCGGCCCCAGCGCGCAGCATCGCCGCAGGCCGCAGACCCCAGCCTGCTCGCAGCCGCCTCAGCCCCACGACACCGGATCGGCCGACGACGACGACGACCCGCTTGATCGACTCGGAAAACTTCAGGCGGCGCCGACTGTGGGCTGATTGACACCCGGGTCGCCCAATGGCTTTGGCAGGGCGGGCCACCTGATCCAATCGGCAGCGGAGGGAGGCGGGGCTTGGCCCAGGCGCGGGCCCGGGGATGGCCGGCCGCCCGCTGGAGGTGCCGCAGCACCACCGGCCGACCCAGGTGTGCCTCACCCGGCCCCGGTACCGGGAGGGCCGCCGGCCGCGGGCCGTCAAAGTAAGTCCTGCCCGCGCGTTCGTTACTGAGCGACGGGGCCGCTCTGATCTGTCGGCGGGGGGGCCTGGGCCCGAAACCCGCCCGTCCCGCTCGGTTCTCCCGGCGGTGTGCGCCGCGGCGACAGCGGGGGGCCCGGGCCTGGGCCTCCGGGCACGGCTCGGTCCGGGGGCTGCTCAGACCTGCTCGGCTCCCCCGGCGGTGTGCGCCGCGGCGACAGCGGGGGGCCTGGGCCTCGGCCTCGGCTCCCGGGCACGGCTCGGTCCGGGGGCTGCTCAGCCGGGGGGTGGGGCAGTGGGACAGCTGACATATGAGGTGAAATCTGTTGGGCAGCGAAGGCATAAAATTACTGCAAGTTACAACATAAATCAATAGTGCGAAGAGAGGAATAACGAGGTGGTGTCCATGGGCTCACGGACCCTTCAGCAATCTGATGGTGGAGGGGAAGAAGCTGCTCCTGAATCATTGAGTGTGGGTCTCCAGGCTCCTGACCCTCCTCCCCGGTGGTGGTAACGAACAGAGGGATGTCCATACCAACCCTAATGCACCTGGACTAATCCCATTTATCGGCATTAGGTCCGTGTCCTTCTGTGCCTTGATTATTCAAATGCTTGTCTACCTAGTGACTGTCTGATTCCTCCACCTCCTCTGGCGGCGTGTTCCAGAGAGGATTGCGAAGGCTAGGTTATTGGAAGTGTTTCAAGAGGAGCATAGAACAATACAGCAGAGTACAGGCCCTTTGGCCCATGATGCTGTGCCGACATTTTATCCTGCTCTAATATCTATCTATCTGACCACCCCACCCCACCCTCCATTTCTCTATTGTTCCCGTGTCTATCTAAGAGTATCTTAAATGTCCCTAATGTATCTGCCCCCACAACCTCTGCCGGCAGTGCGTTCCACGCACCCACCACTCTCTGTGTAAAAAATCTTACCTCTGACATCACCCTTATACCTTTCTCCAATCACCTTAAAATTATGTCCCCTTGTGTTAGCCATTGTCGCCCTGGGAAAAAGTCTTTGACTGTCCACTCGATCTATGCATCTTATTGTCTTGTACACCTTTATCAAGTCACCTCTCATCCTCCTCCTCTGCAAAGAGAAAAGCCCTAGCTCACTCAACCTATCCTCATGAGACATGCTCTCTAATCTAGGCAACATCCTGGTAAATCTCCTCTGCACCCTCTCTAAAGCTCCCACATCCTTCCTATAATGAGGCGACCAGAACTGAACACAATACTCCAAGTCTGGTCTAACCAGAGTTTTATAGAGCTGCTATATTACCTCGTGGCTCTTAAACTCAATACCCCCACTACTGAAGGCCAACACTCAATACGCCTTCTTAACAAACCTATCGACCTGCGTGGCAACCTTGAGGGATCTATGGACGTGGACCCCAAGATCCCTCTGTTCCTCCTCACTGCTAAAAGTCCTGCCATTAACCTTGTATTCTGCCTTCAGATTCGATCTTCCAAATCTTCCATGGAATGCACTGCCTGGGGTGGTGGTGGAGGCAGATACATTGAACAGGTTCAAGAGCTTGTTGGATAGGCATATGGAGGAACGTGAGATAGAGGGATATGCGGGAGGAAGGGGTTAGGTAGTGTGAGGGTGGTCTGATGGACGGCACAACACAGTGGGCCAAAGGGCCTGTTTTGTGCTGTAAGGTTCTATGTTCAAAGTGTATCACTTCACACTTTTCCAGTTGAACTCCATCTGCCACTTCTCAGCCCAGCTCTGCATTCCATCAATATCCTGTTGTAATCTACAGCAACCTTCTACACTATCCACACCACCACCAACCTTTGTGTCATCAGCAAACTTACTAACCCACCCTTCCACATCAAGTCATTTATAAAAATCACGAAGAGCAGGGGTCCCAGAACAGATCCCTGTGGAACACCACTGGTCACCGACCTCCAGGCAGAATATGCTCCATCTACCACCACCCTCTGTCTTCTATGGGCGAGCCAATTCTGAATCCACACAGCCAAGTTTCCCTGGATCTCATGCCTCCTGACTTTCTGAATGAGCCTTCCATGAGGAACCTTATCAAATGCCTTACTAAAATCCATGTACACTACATCCACTGTTTGACCTTCATCAATGTCCCATCCTCAAAGAATTCAATCAGGCTCGTGAGGCACAGCCTGCCCCTCACAAAGCCATGCTGACTGTCCCTAATCAGCCTATGCTTCTCCAAATGCCCATAAATCTTGTCTATAAGAATCTTCTCCAGTAATTTGCCCACCACTGAAGTAAGACTCACTGGTCTGTAATTCCCAGGGTTATCCCTATTCCCTTTATTGAACAACATTGGCCACCCTCCAATCATCTGGCAGTACTTCTGTGGCCAGTGAGGATCCAAAGATCATTGCCAAAGGCGCAGCAATCTCTTCCCTCACTTCCCGTAATAACCTTGGATATATCCCGTCTGGCCCCGGTGACTTATCTATCCTAATGTTTTTCAGAAGTTCCAGCACATCCTCTTTCCTCACTTCGACATATTCTAGCGTATCAGTCTGTCGTAAGCTATCCTCACAAACATCAAGGTCTCTCTCACTGGTGAATGCTGAAGCAAAGTATTCAGTAAGGACCTCCCCTTCCGCTTCTGACTCCAGGCACATGTTTCCTCTTTTATCCCAGATCGGCCCTACCCTCACTCTAGTCATCCTCCTATTCTTCATATACGTGTAGAACACCTTGGGGTTTTCCTTAATCCTACTCGCCAAGGCTTTCTAGTGGATACATTTTTGAAAGATCAGGAAATTGAGAGCTCTGGGGATCTGGTACAGAACAGCAGATGAGGCCTGTGAAAAATCAGCAATTATCATATTGAATGGCAGGGCAGACTTGAGAGGCCACTGCTCCTATTTTCTTTCAGTCTTGTGTCTTGAATAGAATTCTATCCCTTATACATTTTGGTTTAATGGCTTTCAAAGGAGAATGAAAGTTTTCTGGTTATTTATCAAATATTCCAGGATGTGCAATTCTTATTTATTTCTGTTTCAAAAAATAAAACAAAATTGTTGAAAATCTGAAATAAAAACAAAAAATGCTGTAAATACTCAGCAGGTCAGGCAGCATCTGAGAAAGCAAAACTGGGTTGACGTTTCAGAAGGGTCTGTTGCCTGAATGTGTACTACATTTAAGGGAGTCTTTTTGTGACAATTACAATACTACGTCTAGTTTTAGAATTTTTCACAATAATGTTTAACAATGATCTAGGTGTATACAATAAATCTGGAATCCAGGCATCTGCTAATCCAAGGAGTGCCAGCTGTGGGAGTCATGAAGGAACTGATTGAACTCTTTGCTTTATATGGAACCATTGAAGAATATTTTGTATTGGATGAGTACCCAGCTGAGGAATTCACAGAAGTTTATTACATCAAATACCAAAGGCTACAAAGTGCAAGGTAATGAGCCAGGATAACTTTCTTGATGCAGAAAATATATTTTCAGTTTCATTTTTGTAACTGACTGTTTTTTGCAATGAACGTGCATTGGTTTGTTCAATTAATCAACATTTATTTTTCTTCATGATATGAGTCACATAATTGAATTGTATCGAGGAATACTCCTGTACATATTTAGTATGCCTCTGTTTTAGATGGATAATTGAAGGGTGTAAATTGTACAGTATGGGTGGAAAATCTTAGTTTATGGTATAAGCTTTGAGTGCAACATATGCCAAGTTGAAAATCTTACAGGGAAAGTTTTGCTGTCAGGAGCTGTATTCATTAAATAGACATAATTTTGCATGAAATAGAAGTAGGGTTTTCCAAATACAAACAAGACTGATATCAGATTTTTTTTTGTTCATTAGTTGCTATAATTAAAGTACGAGATTTGTAATAAGAAAATTTCTAACCACTTTAGCTTCTGTGGCACTGAAAATCCTATAAAATCCTTGGTAATTTTTGGTGAATTTTTTACTCATTTGAATTAGTGTAAATGATAATTATACAAATGGGAATGCCTTTGTTTATTTTTTGGTTCTGTGTTCTCGCTTGTACAATTCTCATTTAATTTATGTATAATCTGTCTTTCTTCTGAATGTTGTGCCTCTAATGCCATGTGCCTGTGATGCTACTGAAGTAAGTTTTTCATCGCACCTGTACAGCACTTGTGTACTTGCATATGATAAAGGGCTTGTAGCAGATTTATTAGACATTGCTCTTTTCAAAACAATCTATTTAGTTGTTTTTAACATTTGGGGAATGTTTCATTTTGTAGAACTATTGCCTTTGGAGAGGTAAAGAGGAATATTTCACATTGTATTACTTGTGTTTTTTTTAAAAATACAATAATTTTTCTTTCCATAAGTATATTTTCTGTAACCAAAGTACACCCTCATCATTTATACTTAAAGCCATAATAATGGTATTTAACTCAATGTTTTAACCACTGTTTTCAGAATAGCAAAACGCAAACAGGATGAGAAAAGCTTTTTTGGGGGTTTGCTTCACGTGTGTTACGCCCCTGAATTTGAAACCATTGAGGATACGAGAGCGAAATTAAATGAGAGGAAGAGGTACATAATGAGAACAACAGGCAATAAAGGTTGGTAGATGGAACATTCTTCAGTTAATAGCTTCCATCTTGTCACTTTACAAATAGCCAGAAATAGTTCTTTATATCTTAACCAGAAAGCAGTAACCATGTTTTCTTGTTATGTTGAATGCATTTTTTTTCATAATATTCAACTTTGCATTCTTGGAGCCCTCAAAAGACAAACAACATTAGGTATTGCAGTGCCTTCAAAAACAAATAGTTACATCCTTGTCCTGCATCTGTGAAAGTTAGGAATGTAAAGTGCAGCTGTTTGCCTCCTGCACTATATGCAACAAATTGTAATAACTGAACAATCATTCCCTTTTGATTTCCTTTGAATTTCTTTGAATGAAGCAATTACCAGTCACTAAATGTTCTTGAGCAATGGCAAGTAGTTTTAATTGAAATTGTAATGTTTTCATAAACAGCATTTGCAGCCTGTTGCATTCCATTACACACAGCACCACTTCAACAGAAGATAATGTGTTGTTCATTTTGCTGAAATACATTTTCAGATTAATCAAAAGCAGTGCAACAGAAAATCTAAAGGGATGGATGTTCCACTTTTTAGCTGGCTTCAGTTTAAAGAACAAATACAAAGGATGGATTTTAGGCCTAGTTTGCTTAATTTTAGAATATTATACCATAAATTATAAAGTTGACTTTTTTAAAGAAATTGTCTACATCAATGATCTTTGGTCTGACATCTGAAAAGTAGTTACATAGAAACATAGAAAAACTACCACACAATTCAGGCCCTTCAGCCCACGAAGCTGTGCCGAACACGTCCCTACCCTAGAAATTACTAGGCTTACCCATAGCCCTCTATTTTTCTCAGCTCCATGTACCTATCCAACAGTCTCTTAAAAGACCCTATCGTATCCGCCTCCACCACTGTTGCCGGCAGCCCATTCCACGCACTCACCACTCTCTGACTAAAAAACTTACCCCTGACGTCTCCTCTATACCTACTCTCCAGCACCTTAAACCTATGTCCTCTTGTGGCCACCATTTCAGCCCTGGGGAAAAGCCTCTGACTATCTACCCGATCAATACCTCTCATCATCTCATACACCTCTATCAGGTCCCCCCTCATCCTCCGTCGCTCCAAGGAGAAAAGGCTGAGTTCCCTCAGCCTGCTTTCATAAGGCATGCTCCGCATTCCAGGCAACATCCTTGTAAATCTCCTCTGCACCCTCTGTATGGCTTCCACATCTTTCCTGTAGTGAGGTGACCAGAACTGAGCACAGTACTCGAAGTGGGGTCTGACCAGGGACCTATATAGCTGCAACAATACCTCCCGGCTCCTAAATTCAATTCTCCGATTGATGAAGGACAATACACCATATACCTTCTTAACCATAGAGTCAACCTGCGCAGCCGCTTTGAGCGCGCTATGGACTTGGACCCCAAGATCCCTCTGATCCTCCACACTGCCAAGAGTCCTACCATTAAGACTATATTCTGCCATCATATTTGACCTACCAAAATGAACCACTTCACACTTATCTGGGTTGAACTGCATCTGCCACTTCTCAGTCCAACTTTGCATCCTATCTATGTCCCTCTGTAACCTCTGACAGCCCTCCAAACTATCCACAACACCCCTAACCTTTGTGTCATCTGCAAACTTACTAACCCACCCCTCTACTTCCTCATCCAGGTTGTTTATAAAAATCACAAATAGTAAGCGTCCCAATACAGATCCCTGAGGTACACCACTGGTCATCAACCTCCACGCAGAATACGACCCTTCAACAACCACTCTTTGCCTTCTGTGGGCCAACCAGTTCTGGATCCACACTGCAATGTCCCCTTGGATCCCATGCCTCCTTACTTTCTCAATAAGCCTTGCATGGGGTACCTTATCAAGCGCCTTGCTGAGATCCATATACACTACATCTACTGCTCTCCCTTCATTGATGTGTTTGGTTACATCCTCAAAAAATTAAATCAGGCTCATAAGGCAGGACCTGCCCTTGACAAAGCCATGCTGACTATTCCTAATCATATTATACCTCTCCAAATGTTCATAAATCCTGCCTCTCAGGATCTTCTCCATCAGCTTACCAACCACTGAGGTAAGACTCACCGATCTATAATTCCCTGGGCTATCCCTACCCCCTTTCTTGAATAAGGGAACAACATCCGTAACCCTCCAATCTTCCAGAACCTCTCCCGTCTCCATCGACGATGCAAAGATCATCGTCAGAGGCTCCGCAATCTCTTCCCTCACCTCCCACAGCAGCCTGGGCTACATCTCATCCAGTCCCAGCGACTTATCCAACTTGATGCTTTCCAAAAGTTTCAGCACCTCCTCTTTCCTAATATCTACATGCTTAAGCTTTTCAGCCCGCTGCAAGTCCCCACTACAATCCCCCAGATCTTTTTCCGTAGTGAATACTGATGTAAAGTATTCTTGAAGTACCTCCGCTATTTCTTCCAGATCCATGCACACTTTCCCACTGCTGCACTTGATAGGCCCTATTCTTTCACATGTTATCCTCTTGCTCTTTGCATACTTGTAGAATGCCTTGGGGTTTTCCTTAATCCTGCCCGCCAAGGCCTTCTCATGCCCCCTTCTGGCTCTTCTAATCTCCTTTTTAAGCTCCTTCCTATTAGCCTTATACTCTTCTAGATCTCTAACATTACCTAGCTCTCTGTACCTTTTGTAAGCTTTTCTTTTCCTCTTGACTAGATTTATTATAGCCTTTGTACACCACGGTTCCTGTATCCTCTCGTGACTCCCCTTGTCTCATTGGAACATGCCTATGCAGAACTCCACACAAATATCCCCTGAATATTTGCCACAATTCTTCTGTACTTTTCCCTGAGAACATCTGTTCCCAATTTAATCTTCCAATTTCCTGCCTGAGAGCCTCATAATTCCCTTTACTCCAAGTAAATGCCTTTCTAGTCTGACTGTTCCTACCTCTCTCCAGTGCTAACATAAAGGAGATAGAATTATGATCAATATCACCAAAATGTTTACCCAGAGAGATCTGACACCTGACCAGGTTCATTTCCCAATACCAAATCAAGCACAGCCTCTCCTCTTGTAGGCCTATCTACATATTGTGTCAAGAATCCTTCCTGAACACACTTAACAAACTCCTCCCCATCTAAACCCCTCACTGTCTGGAGATGCCAATTGATGTTTGGGAAATTAAAATCCCCCATCACAACAACTCTGTTATTCTCACACCTTTCTAGGATATGCTTCCCTATCTGCTCCTCAATATCTCTGTTACTATTGGGCGGCCTATAAAAAGTACTCAGTAAAGTTATTGCCCCCTTCTTGTTCCTAACCTCCACCCACAGAGACTCCGTAGACAGTCCCTCCACGATGTCCACCTTTTCCGCAGCCGTGACACTATCTCTGATCAACAGTGCCCCTCCCCCACCTCTTTTGCCTCCCTCCCTGTCCTTTCTGAAACATCTAAAACCCGGCACTTGAAGAAACCATTCCAGTCCCTGAGTCATCCAAGTCTCTGTAATGGCCATCACATCATAGCTCCAAGTATTGATCCAAGCTCTAAGCTCATCCGCCTTGTTCACAATACTCCTTGCGTTAAAATAGACACATCTCAAACCGGTCTGAGCACGTCCCTTCTCTATCACCTGCCTGTCCTTCCTCTCGTACCTACTACTAGCTTTCTCTATTTGAGAGCCAAACACCTCTTCCCCAGTCTCTCCAGTTCGGATCCCACCCCCTGAACAATTCTAGTTTAAGCTCTCCCCAGTAGCCTTAGCAAACCTCCCCGCCAGGATATTGGTCCCCCTGGGATTCAAGTGCAACCCATCCTCTTTGAACAGGTCATACCTGCCCCAAAAGAAGCCCCAATGATCCAGAAATCTGAATCCCTGCTCCTTACTCCAATCCCTCAGCCACGCATTTAACCTCCTCCTCATTCTGTTCCTATACCCACTGTCACTTAGCACAGGCAGTAATCCGGAAATTACTACCTTTGAGGTCCTGCTTCTCAACTTCCTTCCTAATTCTCTACAGTCTTTTTTCAGGACCTCATTCCTTTCCCTACCTATGTCGTTGGTACCAATATGTACCACGACCTCTGGCTGTTCTCCCTCCCCCTTCAGGATATCTTGGACGCGATCTGAAACATCCCGGACCCTGGCACCTGGGAGGCAAACTACCTTGCAAGTTTCTTTCCTGCGTCCACAGAATCGCCTGTCTGCCCACCTAACTATAGAGTCCCCCATCACTAGTGCCCTCCTCTCTCCTTCCCTACCCTTCTGAGCCACAGGGCCGGACTCTGTGCCAGAGACACTGCCACTGTTGCTTCCCCCAGGTAGGCTGTCTCCCCCAATAGCACTCAAGCAAGAGTACTTATTGTCAAGGGGTACAGCCACAGGGCTACTCTCTGATACCTGACTGTGACCCACTTGTCTGACTCCCGTGGTCCCGGTGTGACCACCTGCCTATAACTCCTTTCTATCACTTCCTCATTCTCCCTGACCAGATGAAGGTCATCGAGCTGCATCTCCAGTTCCCTAACACGGTCCCTCAGGAGCTGCAGCTCGACACACCTGGTGCAGATGTAGCCCTCCTGGAGGCAGGGAGACTCCAGGAACTCCCACATCTGACACTGAGTACAGGAAACTGCACTTATACCCCTTCCTTAACTCGAGTCACCTACCTTTCCTTGCCCCTTTACTTCTTGCTGATTTGTTTTTGTACCGTATTACTGCCTAGAATGTTGTACATTTGTTATTTTCAAAACTGATGCCTTCTGTTTTTAAATTCATTGCTTATTAATAGACATATCCGATAGATATAAGTATATGCAGATATGTAGTCAGATGTCAGAGAAATGCAACAAAAATAGGGTCATCATACTGGGGGATTTCAATTTTCCAAACATTAACTGGGATTGCCTGGGAAGGCTCAGTGGGGCCAGAAATTTTTCATGTGTGTCCAGGAGAACTTCTTGATGCAGTATGCAGATAGACCAACAAGAGGAGGAGCATTACTGGACCTTATCTTGGGGAATGTAGCTGGACAAGTGGAGGGAATATCAGTGGGGGGTGATTTTGGAGATAGTGATCATAAATCTCTCGATTTCAAAGTGGCTGTAGAAAAGGAAAGGGATGGAGCAGCAGTAAAGGTCTTAAATTGGCAGAAGGCCTATTTCATTAACACAAGGGAGGAGCTGGCAATGGTAGATTAGAAATATCTACTTGCAGGTAGGTCTATGCAGTGGGAAGCAATAAAAGGAGAAATAACAATTGATTCTGTGACTATTAAATGTGTTTAAATATTTAATAGCCTTGTTTGTGTAGGACTTTTGTCATTTAGCAAAATGTTTGATTTCTTTCTTCTAATATTTAAATGTTTTCAGTTATAATCAGCTGACTCAAGCATAAACAGGTGGAAAGCAGGTTTCAAGAGAACATAGTCATGAGGATAAACGTAGATTAAACTTAATTTAAGAACTATGATGATTCATTTTGGCAGAAAGGAGGAGGAGAAGCAATGTAAACTAAATGATATGGCTTTGGGGGGGTAGGACTGGAACGATTTGGGGGTATCCACATCTTTCAGGATGTCAGGACAACCAGAAGGCTATTACAATAACCAATGCTTGCCTTTGCTCTCCATGTTTCATTTTTAAAGCCAAAGACTTTGCATTAAACTTTTGGTCAAACACTTGGGATCCAGCGTAGTATTGTAGCTAATACTTGCTTACTTGCAAGCTAATACTTGCTAATACTTGCAAGCATTACATGCTTGGAAGGATGTCACTAAACTGGTGAATGATGAAAAACAGGTTGTTTAGTTGTATCATATAACCTATGTTCTTCTGTCAAGACAATTGAAATTTGATAAAAGATGTTCAAAATTTATAAAGGGTTTTGATAAAGTAAATAAAGAGAAACTCAATGACAGGAAATTCTGTAACCAGAGTAAAGAGATTTAAAACTAATAGCTGTAGAGCTAGAGGTGATGTGGGGAAATGTAGTGTGGGTAAAGATCTGCAGGGCATTGCCTGACATAGTGATAGATATAAATAGCTTTCAAAGAACAACTGGATATGTGCATGGAAGGGGAAAAAGTACAGATTGATATGAAAGGCAGGGTAGCAGAACAAAGCAAGCACATAAATCAGTAGGCACAAACATGATCCCTGTGCTGTAGCATTCTCAGTAGAGTGATTTAATGTTTGAAAATTAACACGGTTATTAACAATGATAGAAAGCACCTTTCATAACCTCGAGACACTGCCAATTAAGTGCAAGTATTGTTGTAAACCTAGAAACATAGTAGTCATTTTCTTGTAGTCAAAATCACACAAGTGTTAATTAAATAAATGTGACTTGGTGATTTGGATTGACATCTCAGCCCATTTGTACTTTGAATTTAGATTCTGGAACTTGCAAAGTTATAACTTTCTAATTCGGATAAGAATCCTATCAATTGATCCTTGGAGCCATTAATCTAATGTAATTAGTAAACCAAAGGGTGTCTTTGTGTTGGAGCACAATAGTGTTCATTTTTAACATGGTATCTCATGAAGAGACAAGGTAATGTTACATCTATGGTTTCTCATACACATTTAATGTATAGTGTTTGTATACGTCTGAGAGTTATAGAAGCCAACTTCTCCTAACAAGCAAATATTTACCTACTGTACTTTCTCACATTTGCCTTATTTTGAGGTGCAGGCCTGTATGTGGGAGAAAAAGATGTTGGGAATCCAGTTATGTCACCAAATGTCACAAAGGGAAAACTTTCCGAAAAGCCTGAACAATGTGAAACTTCAAAACTCAATCAACAAGAATGGAATACAGATTTCTCCATGTATGGTTATCCAATGTTATTGCCTCCACCACAGGAAGACAGTCAACTGTCTTCTTCCAAATCAAAGTTCAGACAAGAATATCCACAAATGCCTTCATCACATGAAACATTACCTAAAGATGCCCCTTGTATGGACAACAGTTTTGAATCTGAATTACCTTCTTTTCCCAAGCAACATTTGGACAAATCTTATGATTCTAGGAACTCTTGGAGTTCAGAAACAAAACAACAAGTCTCTAACATTAGAACTTGTGCCTCCAGATTTGTTCCCAGGAATACTCAGCTGCAGGTCAGGAAGAAAATAAACCAGCAAATGGACATTAATATATTTGACGAATTACCTGCTGATAATACCACAGTAATAATAGGACCAAAACGTCCAGAAATACCAAAAGTAGACATGGGAGATAATTCTTTAAACATCTCTGCTTCTTTGATCCGAAATAAACTTACAAAGGTAAGCAATGTTTTACTTGTACACAAGCTGCTGGAAGTGGTCAGCAGGTCAGGTCGCAGGTTCAACTAAACAAAGTTAACATTTCAAGTTGATGACCTTTCATCAGAACTATGGAAAGAAAGACATAAAGCAGCAGGGAGTGGGCAAAAAGAACAAAAGGGAAAGTCTGTGATGAGTGGGAGGCAGGAAAGATTAAAAGCCATATACATTGATAAATATAATGGGTGTAAATCATCACATTTGGATGGGGTTCAGTGAAAGGATCAGTCTCAACATACATCTTGTTATTATTAACATTTCAGATGATTCCACCATGCTACAACCACGTTTAGGCCCAGCATATTTAAGAACCAACAATCAGGATTTAACTTTATTGCTGTGTACTTTTCCCATATATAAAGGCAAATTTGATTTCCATGAATGTGCTTTCAAAAAAAAGTATATATCTTTGTTTTCTGCTGTTCTTGAAAAGGAGGTTGCAATAGGGTTAGCTCATGAGGCAATGGGGCAGAGGCCAGAGAGTAAGTCACTTTCCCTTTTTAAGCAAGAGGCATATAGAAGAAACTTTATAAAGGAAAACTGAAAAATAACAGTTATAGTATGTTTGAAAGTATTTTGTAAAAACTAATGGCCAAGTTCATCAATTTTTTTTAAAATTCTTGTTGTTTTCACAAGGTATTGTCTGTCCCTACAACAGAAGCTGAAGAGATACATACAAAACCTCCAAAGCAACGTCGGAGAATCTAAAGATAAACTCCCTGAAAATAGAGAATTACAGTGCCGTGGTGTCTTGTCATATCTCAAACACTTTGTACAATGCATTTCTTGGAACATCATAGAAAATATAAAGTGGCCCTTACTGTGCACAAGGTGGTTCAATGAGACTACAAAGGTAAAGTAATCTTTTATGGATTGAGAGTTTACTTGAGAGACTGGAAGAACTTTGGCTTTTTTTTAAATAGTGCTGTGTGATCTTTAGTGCTCATTAGGACATTAAAGATCACACTTCAGAACTACTGTATCATCAACACAATTCTGTAAGCAATTAGCTAAAGAAACATTGGAACTTACGTAGTGATCTTCATAGACATGCTAAAATGCACTAATATCTAGACATTGATCTATGATGGAGTTCATTTGAAAAGGAAATTTCTGTAGTGTGAACTTACCAGAAGAATAAACATATTTAGAACACAAGGAGCTATTTGTCAAACTATCTATGTAATGATGTGATTTTATTCAAATAATTTGCAATGTTCTCTCCTTTCTGTTTCCTGTTACAATATAGAACAAATTTGAGGAGCCAAGTAGCAAACTGTTTTGGATGTATATGTTTGTAAAACAGCTACCTTTGCTTTTGGATTATCAATACAAGTTTAAATAAACTTAATAGAACTTTCAGTGTAATGTTTTACAACTAATTTAATGATTTTTAAAAAATCTATTCCTGAGATGTAAATAGCACTGACAAAGCCAGCATTTATTGCCTCTGAACCCAGTGGCTCACTAAGCAATGTTAGAAGGCAGTTGAGAAATGTTCACATTGCAATAAATCTTAAATCACGCATGCTTAGACTGGGTAAGAACAGTAGATTTCTTTCTCACACTCAAATGTATGGTGTTTAGTTCTTTGAAAAACCTACATCCAATTGTAATTTGGAAATTGAATACTTCCTGCAAGGTTTGTAGAATATTTCCTATAATATGTTGTTAAAGATGTTTTATGAAAAGAAGTGAACACAATGCACAGCAATGACTAGGTATGTTAAGGAACCACAGGGACGAGTGCTCGCGTCTCAGCTATTCACAGTACGTAATTTGGATGAGGAAACTGCATGTAACATCTCCAAGTCTGGATATGACACAAGGGAATGTGAACAAGGAGGGTTGAGAGGAAGAGCAGCTCCAAAGTGATTTAAACAAGTTGGTGACTGGCTAAGTGCATAGCCTATGTAGTTTAACAGGATAAATGTGAAGTTATCCATGGTGATTCAAAAAAATGGAAAGATGGGTTAATATCGGAATGGTGATAGACTGGGTAAAAGTTAGATGCAACAAGACCTGGACATTCTTGTCCATCAGTTGTTGAAAACAAACTTGTAGGTGCACCTAGCATTTGGGAAGGCAAAATGGATTTGAGCACAGGAGTAAGGGTGGCTTGCTGCAGCTTATAGGGTCTTGGTGAGACCATATCTGGAGTTTGTGTAGTTTTGGTCTTATCCAAGGAAGAATATTCCTACCATGGAGGAAATGCAATAAAGGTTTACGCAACTGATTCCTGGATTGGCTAGACTGATCTGTGAGATTCATCAGTTAGGCCTATGTTCCCTGGAGAATAGAACAATGAGAGAGGATTTCATAGAAACCAATAATAGGACTAGACAGACAAGATGCAGGGAAGATGTTCCCAGTGGCTGGAGAGTCCAGAAGCAGATGTTACAGCTTCAGGATTATGAGGTATGCTGTTAACTGAGATTGAGAGAAATTCCCTCACCTAGCAATGAACTTGTGGAATTCTGTGCCAGAAGACAATGGAAGCCAAGGAGGTAGATGTATTTCTTAATGCGAAAGGGATATGGGGAGGAGGCAGAAACTGTATTGATGTGAATGATGAGCCATGGTTGTTTTGTATGATGGAACAGACCAGAAGGACAAATGGCCTGCTCCTGTTAATATTTTGTTTCTATAACTCAACTAGAAGTATACCTTTAGAAAATAGGACTTTGAATATTCCAATGAATTATTGCAGGTAAATGTGCAATTGGGTTCAGTATTTTTCACAATCTAAAAGCAATCAAAATATTTCCAGGAAATTAGAGACTTGAGCTGATAGAATATTGTGCATTTTCTTTTATTAACTAAAACTATGGACTACAGTGAACAAAATTTTGCAAGCACTGCCATGATAGCTTCTAGAGAAAAAAACTCCTAATTTTCGACAGACTTAAACTGGATGTGGGAAAAGAAAGACATGCAGAAGTTTTCCGAGGAAGCTGTAAGCCATTAGTGACCATTAGTCTTGGGGCGTTCTTAGTAACACAAGAAAGGCTCCTGAATGAATTAGAAAAGCAAGGAGGACACAAATCTCACCTTCCATTTCACTTGAATTCTCTAACTGGGGCTACACCTATTCAAGAAATAAACTAAGTCATACCTGAAGGTGATGCTTCAATGTAGGCAAAGACTTTATAAGTTTCTATCCACTTTGTTGCCTAAGATCAAGCATTCCCAAATCACCACAAAGGCAGATATTTCTCCTGAATCTTAGAACTAATGGATCAAGTTAGATTTCCCTCTTCCTCTTTAATTCACTGATTTTGAAAGGAATTACACTGCTGAACTTATGACTGATTTATGGAAACAATTATTGCAGAAATAACCGTCATTTTAATGCTGTCTGGATTGGAGGGACAAAAACAAGAAAAAACGGAATGAAATTAGTCAGCAGCCTGTTTCATTTCAATTGAAAGTTTTCTGAATGTACATGTATCCGTGTCAACACAATAAAGCAAATTACTAAATTAACAGAAACATTAACAATGTTCAGTTAATGTATTGAGTTTATACTATCACTTCATTATACATACAATACAAGCAAATAAACATGGCACCGGGGTGAGTACAATGTTGCAGTGCATTGCCATAATCAATTTTAAACATATTTATAAATGTACATTGTTTCATTAAATGTATAAAAACATATTTCTATCCTTTTTTAAAATTGTAAAATAAGTTTAAGCAATCATGAATGTCCTACAAGTATTGTACAAATTGTCCTCTGAAACAGTTTATAAAATGGTCCTTCCCATCACAGGCCTTTGCATTTTACTTCATCAATTTTTTTTTAAACGGAAGAAAAATTAATAACTGGCAGCACAAATTTATTTTGCGATCTTCAGTACTTGTTTTTAACCTAACCATACAGATATTTTTGTAAAATTGTCTACTGGAGGTGTTTGCAATTCTGTACCATTCATTTATCTAATTAATGTAACAGTGATTTCTCATCATGTCAGTATGACAGGAAGAATATTTTATACAGTTGATGTGGGAAAAATCACAACCAATTTCAATGTTCAGATTATCACATTATTTCATGCTTGAGCTACTGGTAATGAATGGTGAGTTGATTTAACCATTATAAATACAGTGAAGGAGAAATCTGAAGCAGCATCAATATTAATCATCCTTGGATTTCTTAAAGGCCTGTTCCTCAAAAGCGAGTGCCCTCTACATGAAAAGATAAGTATATTATTGAATATGGTATTGCACTGAGGAAAAAAGATAATGTTTGACAGTTCTCCATTTCCACCTCTATGACATATTATTGGTTTCAATTTTCAAGTCACAGTTTTTAATCTATGTAAAGAAATAAATGACAAAAATAATAGTGGATTTTTATTCTATTTTCCCTAAACCTCTATCTTCCCTAAACCTCTATCTTCCCTTTCTCTTTCTCCCATCACCCATAACAATACGCTAGAATCTCATGGACTTATTTGTAACCAAGATACAACCACCTTTGCAGATTCCCTACCTTCTCTTCCTCCCAAAGGATGAAACCTGTAAACCTGGACTTCAGCAAGGCCTTTGACAAGGTCCTGCATGGTAGGCTAGAAGGTTAGATCACATGGGATCCAGGGTGAGCTAGCCAATTGGATACAAAATTGGCTTGGCAGAAGGAGGAAGAGGGTGGTAGTGAAGGGTTGTTATTCAGACTTGAATGCCTGTGACCAGTTGTACAGGGATGGTGCTGGGTCCACTTTTGATTGTCATCTATATTAACAATGTGGATGACAATGTTGTTAACGTGGTTAGTAAGTTTGCAGATGACACCAAAATTGGTGGCGTGGTGGACAGTGTTGTCTAAGGTTACAACAGGATCTAGATGAACTGGGGAAGTGGGCCGAGGAATGACAGATGGAATTTAACTTGGACAAGTGTGAGGTGTTGCATTTTGGTAAGTTAAACCAGGGCAGCACTTACAGTAAATGGTAGGGCCCTAGAGAGTGTTGTAGAACAGAGAGACCGAGGGGTACAGGTACATCGTTCTCTGAGAATGGCAACACAGGTAGACAGGGTGGTGAAGGCAGCATATGGTACGCCTGCCTTCATCAGTCAGGGCACTGAGTCAGGACATCACGTTGCAACTGTACAAGTCATTGGTGAGACCACAACTGGAGTATTGTGCACATTTCTGGTCTCCCAGCTATAGATCATGAAGGGCATAGATGAGGTGAATGATCACAGGTTTTTTTCCAGGGTAGGGGAGTCTAAAACTAGAGGACATAGATTTAAGGAGAGAGGGGAAAGATTTAAAAGGGATCAGAGGGGAAACCTTTTCACAGAGAGGGTGGTGGGTGTATGGAACGAGCTGCCAGAGGAAGCCGTAGAGGCAGGTACAGTCACAATGTTTAAATGACATTTGGACAGGTACATGGATAGAAAAAGTTTAGAGGGACACGGCCAAGCACAATGAAATAGGATGAGTTCAGATGGCTATCTTGATCGGCCGTGGATGAGTTGGGCCACAAAGCCTGCTTCAATGTTGTTTATACTCCATGACAATGGTCTAAGCTAAAATGAATTTCTTGTGCCTTGGCAAATCTCATACTTCAAAGAGGCTCAACCCATGCTCCACTGACCCTGCTCCACTCATCACCTAATGCAGGATCTTGCCCCAAAACATCAACCATCCCTTCACCTCCACAGATGCTGCTTTATCTGCTGAGTTCTTCCAGCAGTTTGTTTTTCTGCTGCTGGTCACCTTTCTGATTTCTGTTAGTTATCACAAGCCTTGCCGTGCGCTCTTTCCCCAACTCGCCCCACACCTCTCTATTTGCATGTCAACCCTCCAAGTCCTTGAACAAGCTGTAGTCTCACAAATTCACTTCCACCTGTCAAAGGTTTTTAAAGCAAAAAAAAATCTGCAGAGATCTGAAATAAAAACAAATGCTGAGAATACATGACAGGCCAGGCAGTGTGAGTGGAGGGAGAAACACAGCTAACCTTTCATTGTATGACAGGTTATTCACCGGGATGCTAACCGTTCCTCCTATTATTCCCTCCACAGCTGCTGCCTGACCTATGGGGTATCTTCAGCATATTATGTTTCTATTTTCCAGAATTTGTATTTGTTTCTTTGTAATTAAGTTTCTGTCACATTGCAAAATAGTCTGATCCAAGTCACCAGAAACATCCTACGTGATTGTGACAAAGGAAACTACTTTTCCACACCCTGTTCTGCTGTCAATGACACAAGTGACCATGTCATTCTCCTCGAAAATGATCCCACCAACATCTGGCTGGATGGGAGCTGACTATTATTGTTCACCAAGCCAGAGAAGCCGCTGCAATAACTTCTAATCCAGAAACCCCACTGGTACCTTTCAATGTTTAATCCCTGGGCTACCCCAAATCTCACTTAAATAAGACAAAGTAAATATGGTCCAAAAGACATTTTGTAATAATGTTGATGTGATAACTATTCTACAGCACCACCACCTCCTAGTTTATGTTGTTATAGGTGTAACAGTCATATTCCATGCCCTGAATATTACTGTTTGACAATATCTCAGAACAATATTGGAAACAAGAATAATATTTTACATGCAACAATCTAAGAAATACACTTTAATTGGTCTCTCAAGCACCCTACCTTTGGATCTGGGAGACAAGGTCCAAAAGCTTCCAATAAGAGGTTTTCATCTTTCACTGCCTTCTCAAAGTCCGCATATGAAACCTTGTTATCATGATCATAGTCCTAGTAATGAAAAGTGGACGTTTTACAACAACGTTTCATCACATGGTCTTATGTGGGGCAATTGGATAATATAGTAAATTCCCACCTTGTTCGTTCATCTTTGCCTTATAATCAGGCCCAGAATGATCACCATCTTTTAGAATTAAAAGGCAGTTAGATCTCAGTGACACAAATTTGCAACTTAAGGAGGGCATAAATGTAGTTGCTACAGGAAGTGGAAGGTGTCCAATGTAAAGGGAAGATGTTTTAGGGAGGTTTTTCAAAACATGGAGATCAGTAAGAAAGAGGAGTTTAAAGATGGAATTCCAAAATAAAGAATACGAATAACCCTGTGACATATGGTAGAGCAAAAGATGGAGAAAATGTAAAGCAAAATAAGTTGCTGACACAAGAATGGAGGTTTCAGTGCCCAGGAGTGAGCAGATAATTAGAAATTGGAGGGAGGAATATGGACGTTGAAATCAATGGGCACTGTAAAAAGATTTTACTGAATCAAGGTAAGAAGGATTTTATGCCTGACAACAAAGATGTGATGGAGATTTGGATGAGCTGCACAGCTGCAGAGTGAACTGGGAAGAGCAGTGAGCAAGATGTAGGCAAGACCAAGAATGAATTTCACAAACATACTTTTAAGAGTTACAGCCGTACTGGCAACAAATCGTGGCTCCCCACAGCACAGACACAGACCCCTCAGACCACTGTCCATCAAGCACCCATTTACACCAATCCATTTTATTCTCCCACACTCCCATCAACTCGACCCAGATTCCTCCAACACTCATTTACACACTCGGGGCAATTTACACAGGCTAATTAACCCATCAACCTACAGATCTTGGGGTGTGGGAGAAAACCAGAGCACCAGAGGAAACCACATGGTCACAGGTAGAACGTGCAAACCCCATACTAACAGCACTGGGGTGTCGGGATTGAAACCCTGGAGCTGAGAGGTGGCAGCTCCTCCAGCACTGCCATTATGCTGCCCAGAGATTGAGAAAGAGATAATGTACAAAAGATGGAAAACAATCTTAAAAATTGACCTGTAAAACTACATCTCAGCAATAAACCAACGATTTCAGAAGGAAATGCGTAAACTGGCAAAAAAAATTGTGAAACTGACTCAAAGGTGAGAGATAATATGTTCTCAATTAATGTCTCCAAATTATAGTAAAAATTAAATTTTCAAAGTTTCTTAGTGAATATCTTTTGCATTTCTGCATTAAAATTAATAAAATTCCTATGGCACAATTAAATTAGAGGAGGAAATTAAATGAAACAATGGCCAAGTTAAGGACATGAAAAATCTTTTTGTGGTACCTAGTGCTCAATCTTATAGAAATATTGACCAAGGATACTCCCCCCACACCCACATTCAATTCAGGAACAGAAGATTTAGGAGCAGGAGTAAGCCATATGCCCCTCCAAGCCTAATCTGCCATATTCATCAAGGTCATGGCCAATCTTCTACCTCAGCTCCAGTTACCTGCACCATCTCCACATACCATCACTTCCATAATATCCAGAAATCTATCAATCTCTGTTCTAAATGAACTAAGCAATTGAGTTTCAACAACTTTCCAGGTAAAGAAGTCCAAAGATTCACAACCCTTTGAGAGAAGACCTGGGATTGACCTAGACCTGGGACTCAATACCTCCCTCTGCAACTGGATCCTTGACTTCCAACAGACCGCAATCAGTGAGGATAGGCAGCAACACCTCAGCCACGATTATCCTCAGCACTGGTGCCCCACAAGGCTGCGTCCTCAGCCCTCTACTCCCTATACACTCACGACTGTGTGGCCAGATTCTGCAAGTTTGCAGATGACACTACCACAGTGGGCTGAATCTCAAATAACAATGAGTCAGAGTACAGGAAGGAGATAGAGAGCTTAGTGACATGGTGTCATGACAACAACCTTTCCCTCAATGTCAGCCAAACAAAAGAGCTGGTCATTGACTTCAGGAAGGGAGCAGTGTACATGCTCCTGTTTACATCAACAGTGCTGAGGTCTAGAGGATTGAGAGTTTCAAGTTCCTAGGAGTAAACATCACCAGTGGCCTGTCCTGGTCCAACCATGTCGATGCCACAGTCAAGAAAGCTGACCAGTACCTCTACTGCACTGCACTTTCTCTGTAACTGTAACACTTTATTCTGCATTCTGTTACTCCTTTTCCCTCAATGTACTGATGTGATGAAATGATCTGTATAGATGACATGGAAAATAAAGATTTTCACTGTACTTTGGTACACATGACAATAATAAACCAATTTACTTCCTCAGGAAATTAACAAAATTTGGCATGTCCCCTTTGACACCAATTTTTATCGATGCACCATAGAAAGCATCCTATCCGGATGCATCACGGCTTGGTACGGCAACTGCTCTGCCCAGGACCACAATAAACTGCAGAGAGTTGTGGACACAGCTCAGCACATCACAGAAACCAGCCTCCCCTCCATGGACTCTGTCTACACTTCTCGCTGCCTCAGTAAAGCAGCCAACATAGTCAAAAACCCCACACATTCTCTCTTCTCCCCTCTCCCATCGGGCAGAAGAACATACCACCAGGCTCAAGGACAGCTTCTATCTCACTGTTATAAGACTATTGAACAGTCCTCTCGCACTATAAAATGGACCCCTGACCTTGCAATGGCCCTTGCACCTTATTGTCTTAATCTATAATCAACTTTTCTTACCAACTTTTTCAGTGCTATCTCTACCAAGTCTTTTACTCCTTCATCAGGATCTTCTTCTGTCGGTTGTTTGACCAGGCTACTTTTGAGCATGTGAAACATCTCCTCTCGTGAAATGAATCCATCTCCATTTAGATCAAAAACGTCAAAACAGACTGAATAAAAGTAAATGATTAATCTTTATTAATTGACATCCAAACATTTACATATACTTTATGCTATCCAACAACCATCTTAACCATAGAAAAACATCCTGGATGTTCCCATGAGAGTTATTTAACAACATTTGACACACCAACTCAGATAAGACATTGTGGCTTGTGACCAAACTGATTTTTTGGGGGATCTTAAAGAGAAAAAATGACATGAAACCTAAAGACTCATTTCTGGTTAGTAGTCTTAATTGAGCTGTGAGCAGCATAAGCACATTGTGATCTGCATCCAAATTTCACTCAGTTTGGGAGGAGGCTGAAGGAGGTTTCAGAGAGAGCTACAGAAGGATTTGTAAATTAGGATAAGTGTTTTACAACAGATATAATGCTTAACTGGGAGCCAATCAAGGTAGGTAGATATTGACCAAATGGTGCAAGCCAGGAAACAGGCATCAGATCTTTTGATTACTTTAAATTTATCAAGGGAAAAACCTGGGAGGCTGGCCAGGAGTGCGGTCAAGTATAAATGTAACCAAAAAATGCTTAAGAATTTCTGCACCAAATGAGCTGAGGTAGGGCCAGAGTCAATGCGACTGAAATGTATATCAATGGTGCACCATGTGGTACTGAGGTGATCTCTTGATTAAATATGGCTGCAAACAGCCTGGTTTAACGTCAGAGTTACCAGGGAAAAGAATGGTGACAAAAAACAAATAAAACTTTAATTAATCCTACATTTTATCTTTTCATCCAAAGTCCCTCGGAGGAATATTGACAGTCCTTCAATCCACTCTTTCATGTTGACGTAGCTATCATTGTCTTTGTCAAATGCACGAAAAACTGAAAAAAATAAATCCAAACTAATATAAAGTATTTAAAGCTTACTTAGTAACTTATCAAGTCACAGAAGGAAGCCTTTCACCCCTTTGGGTCCATGTCACTCTCAACAGAGAAATTCAGTCCCATTTTTCTTTTATTTCCCTGTAGCCCTACAACTTATTCTCTTTCTTATACCCATCACCTCTCCCTTGATTCTTTTGCCATTTACCTACATGAAGGGGTAATTTACATTAACCGGTAGTTAGAATTACCGGATACACATTCAAGACATGCAATAAACTTTTGGGTTCACCAAATAAAAACAGGCCAAGTAGTGCCTAAGTTTTTGCTTGGATTAAAAGCTGGTAAAATACATAGGTTAAATCAATACATAGGATCTACCAGCACCAAAATATTTAATCAATTACAAGTAGACAGGGAAAAAGGAAGCACTAGCAATTGCTGGCCTTTGTGAGCATTTCTCATGAGCCTACTGCCGCAAATCTGAAAGGGTAAATGCAGTACCAACATTTTGTTTAGCCAAAATGTAGAAATAATTTGAAGGTAACTTAATTCATGATTATGGTATGAAATCCTGGACTTACAACCAATATTTGAAAAATCAAATTAACTGTTCCTTCCTCTTATTGATGTCTCTACAAAACAACCATATTTCCACTTCCAAAGATGTTATAATATAAAAATGAACAAAATTAATTCAGCTGTTTTCATTACATCTTTTCTAATGTTCTTCAACTTCAAATGAAATATGGTAGTGTAGCTGTTAGCGTAACGCTTTACAGCGCCAGCGACCCGGGTTCAGTTCCCGCCGCTGTCTGTAAGGAGTTTGTACATTCTCCCTGTGTCTGCGTGGGTTTCCTCCGGGTGCTCCGGTTTCCTCCCACGTTCCAAAGACGTACGGGTCAGGAAGTTGTGGGCATGCTATGTTGGCGCCGGAAGCGTGGTGACACTTGCGGGCTGCCCCCAGAACACTCTACAAAAAAAGATGCATTTCACTGTGTGTTTCGATGTACATGTGACTAATAAAGAAATGTGTCTAAAAATAGGAGAATCTCTATGAGAATCGGAGAAGACTATTCTTTAACTGTTATTCTTTGAATATAACACCTATGTAAATATTAAAGCTCTACTTAAAGTGTAAAATACTGACGTGACAAATACTTAGAGAGTGTTCTGAACAGAAAAGCATCCTTTTAATTCATATCACTTGCCTACCTGATCAACAAAACGAAATAGCTGCACAAACTAATATTAGCATATATCACATGACATTACAAGTATCCAGTTGCCAAATAGCTATACATGCACAAAATAGTATTTAGGAATACTGCTTCATGTGGTTGACTAGTCTAAAAAAATCTCCTAAATTTGGGAATATTTAAATTTCTCGGCACGGCCCAAGTCTGGGTGGCTAGTGCAGTCCAAAGCTCCAATATTCCCATTAGGAAGAGCATGCAGTTAACTGGTGATTTTAATCATAGAATCTTTTTCAGGTAAATTGTTCCTTAATTAGATATTTAGATTGTGACTAACTCTGAATTTAGTTTGACAAGTGCTTTTGATAATTGCAGAACCTGACCCATGATAGACAGCAAGTGCTGCAGCAGTTAGTGCAGTTACAGTGAACTTCCACACAGCCTGATTGGATACTGACTCAGATGCTGTTTGCATGGAGTTTGCATATCCTCTCTGTGACAATGTGGAGGTTTTGCCTGGGTGCTCCAGTTTCCTCCCAAACATATGCTATTTGATAGGTTACCTGGCTACTGTAAATTAGCCCTCGTGTAGGTGGATGGTTTGGTGGCAGGGGGTGGAGGTGGAGGAGAAACTTGATGGGCATGTGAGAGAGAACATTCAATGACTTAGTGGCCTCTCTATGTCATAATAAAATGTAGGTAATAAAATATACGGTGTAACATCTAGATAACTTTGAAGAAGTATAAAACTTGTCAATGCCTGAAATCTGAAATAAAACACAAAATGCTGCAAACATAAAACAGATCTTAGCATCTGTAAATAGAAGAGCCTGATCAACACATCAGGTGCAGGCAGTTGGTCAGAATGGAAAGCTGCAAGATTAAATGAATATCTTAACAAGAATGAAGAAAGCAAGGGTAGATGGCAGCAGAACGTCAACAAATAAGGAATGACAAACTCTATCATAGAGAAAGGTGAATTAGTTAAATACCAGTGCAAATGTTTTTTCGTAAAAGCCTGAAAGGATAGGAATTGTTGATGACGTCCAAGAATGATCTCAAACAGGCAAAGAAAAGCACAAAGGGACACAATGGTATAATTGTTGAGTACAGTAAGATGGTTCCACAGGAAACACAGCACAAATAAATATGATAAAAAGCTGTAAATGCATGAAATTTGTAACAAAATTGAGAAAGAAAGATTTTTTTCCTTTGAATTTTGTAACATCTTTTGCAGACTTTCTGAATACCTTTGCAGTACCTGTTGTGAGAAAGGTTCTTTTGGTATCTTAAAGATAAAGGTCTGGACACACAGTCTTTGTAATTTAAAAATGGTTTATTAACAAAGACAAACGCGGGGACAGAATGAATAGGAACAGATGCACTCACACACTCTCAAGCAGGAGCACGAATGTGGACGGAAATCGCGACAGAGGGTGAGGTACACATGCACGCACACACACACACTCATACACAATAACTGGGTACAAATGATCAAGGAATAAACAGTACAATGTTTGGACACCCTGATTCTGGACAAACATTGGCTCTTTGGTCTTGGGAGTCCTCAACTAACTACCCTGAAGTAGTGCACAGCTTACCTCAACGTCCTCGGAGACAGAAAAAGAGGAAGAAAAACCAAACATGCAGCACTTTTATGCTGCTGGGGGGCTGGGTGGCCCAGCAAGGACAAAGGTGTTTTAAACGGGCCAGTAGTAGATGTGCCCAGGAACAAAGGTGCTCGCACAGACCAATCTGAGTGTTCCAGCAAGAGAAAGGTGTTTACCTAATGGGGTGGAGCCGGACCCCTGATTGACAGTGGTATAGCTTCCGACCTGATAGGCAATGCTATCATCCGACCATGGGGGTCAGTAGTGTTGTCACTGTCATCTGACCCCTGGCCTTTCATACTATAGTACCCGATCATTCAACCTTCAGTCATAATAGCTGCAGGTATGATTCTTAAACTTCATCACCATCAACTTGTTCCATTAAAGTAACAGGCATTTCCACTATATGAATGACTACTTCTCCTGTATCGTTCATTAACCATGCCCACAAGTTACTTTACCATCAGTGTCCCTTGATTACCAAGAAGAAGAAACTGGGTGGAAATCCCGTTGGAGCCACCTACCCATTTTTCCAGTGGATCTGATTAACAACAAAAAAAAGTCTAACTCAAATAGAGATGTCTCATTTAAATATTCAGTTCAGATATTCAGTTCATATCCTGAAATTTATTTACTGATTGTCTGGCATTCAAAAGTCAAATTCCATTTTTTTGGACAAAATGCCCCGACCTATTAAGTGGCATTAATAGGACTAGAGATCCAGGAAAGAACACAACCATGCACCTAGAGTTTCATTAGTCTCTGTGTATAGTCAGGCATCAAGTGAGATACAGGTATTCCTCCATTTATGAAAGGGTTAGATTCCAGAAGAATACATTTGTTATGTGAAAATTTGTAAATATCAACAGCATTTCCTGTTAGTTTCAATGTAAAATACAGCTCAAATAATAAAATATAATTTTAATAATATTAAATTTTAAATTAACAAAACATACAAAACAGAGGTGCTTGCTGCCTTACAGTGAATAAAGGTAGATAAATCCCCCCGGGCCCGACATGATATTTCCTCGGACCTTGAGAGAGACTAGTGTAGAAATTGCGGGGGCCCTGGCAGATATATTTAAAATGTCCTTAGCCACAGGTGCAGTGCTGGAGGACTGGAGGGTAGCTCATGTTGTTCCGTTGTTTAAAAAAGGCTCTAAAAGTAAACCAGGTAATTACAGGCCGGTGAGCCTGACATCAGTAGTAGGTAAATTATTGGAAGGTGTTCTGAGAGATCGGATATACAAGTACTTGGATGGCCAAGGGCTGATTAAGGATAGTCAGCATGTCTCTGTGCGTGGTAGATCGTGTTTAACGAATCTTGTAGAGTTTTTCGAGGAGGTTACCAAGAAAGTAGAAGAAGGAAAGGCTGTGGATGTTGTCTACATGGACTTTAGTAAGGCCTTTGACAAGGTCCCACATGGGAGGTTAGTTCAGAAGGTTCAGACACTAGGTATCCATGGAGAGGTTGTAAACTGGATTCGAAATTGGCTGTGTGGGAGAAGACAGAGAGTGGTAGTGGATGATTGTTTCTCAGACTGAAGGCCTGTGACTGGTGGTGTGCCTCAGGGATCTGTGCTGGGACCACTGTTGTTTGTTGTCTATATCAATGATCTAGATGATACTGTGGTAAATTGGATCAGCAAGTTTGCTGATGACACTAAGATTGGAGGTGTTGTGGACAGCGAGGAAGGCTTTCAAAGCTTGCAGAGGGATCTGAACCAACTGGAAGAATGGGCCAGAAAATGGCAGATGGAATTTAATGCAGACAAGTGTGAGGTGTTGCATTTTGGAAGGACAAATCAAGGTAGGACATACACAGTAAATGGTAGGGCACTGAGGAGTGCGGAGGAACAAAGGGATCTGGGAGTTCAGATACATAATTCCCTGAAAGTGGCGTCACAGGTAGACAGGGTTGTAAAGAAGGCTTTTGCCATCCTGGCATTCCTAAATCAAAGTATTGAGTATAGGAGTTGGGATGTTATGGTAAGGTTGTATAAGACATTGGTGAGGCCAAATTTTGAGTATTGTGTGCAGTTCTGGTCACCTAACCATAGGAAGGATATCAGTAAGATTGAAAGAGTGCAGAGGAGATTTACTAGAATGTTGCCGGGTCTTCAGGAGTTGAGTCACAGGGAAAGATTGAACAGGTTAGGACTTTATTCCTTGGAGCGCAGAAGAATGAGGGGAGATTTGATAGAGGTTTACAAAATTATGAGGGGTATAAACAGAGTAAATGCGAGTAGGCTCTTTCCACCTAGATATGGAGCGATAAGTACAAGAGGACATGGCTTTAGGGTGAAAGGGGAAAGGTTTGGCGGAATATTAGGGGGATCTTTTTCACTCAGAGAGTGGTGGGAGTGTGGAACAAGCTGCCATCTGATGTGGTAAATGTGGACTCACTCTTAAGTTTTAAGAATAAATTGGATAGATACATGGATGGGAGAGGTCTGGAGGGTTATGGACTGGGTGCAGGTCAATGGGACTAGCAGAATAAAGTTTCAGCACAGACTAGAAGGGCCGAATGGCCTGTTTTCTGTGCTGTAGTGTTGTATGGTTCTATACCCTTACAGGCACCCACCAAGTGTAGCATACAAGATCCTGAGGGTGGCCTATCTTCTTGTCAGAGAGGAGTCATATCAAAATAAGAGCTCTCTTAAAACGGCAGAAGTGTTTCTCCTTTTGTTGAGAGTCTTCAGAACTCTAACTCAAAAGCCAGTGGAAGCAGAATGTTCTTTGGAGGTAGAGGCATGATAAGCAAGTTGGCAAAAGGGAGCTGCAAGTATGCAGTGTTCAGGTTGCATTCAGACTGGCCAGGATTTTATTGGATACCGTTGCAGGCTGAAGGGAGCAAGCGGTCTACTCCTGCTCCTAATGTGTGATGGCTTTGCATATCAAGGTATTAGCAGGGTAAGTAAGAGGCATAGTTGTCATTGGTGTTCAAGTGATGGTGATAAATCTAAGCTTCATGGAATTTGCAGCGTTGAAGGGCAAAATTCTTCCTGCGACAGTTCTTGAGTGACAAAAGAGGTTTAAAGAATGTGTTGATGAACAACCAGACAACTCTTCTTCATCTGATTAAACCCCTTATGGCAAAACACAGTATTTCCCACCCATGCAGCCACATCTATTGCTGTACATCAGATAAGCATGAAGATTAATCCCACTTTCTCATGTTGGAATACATCTGAAAGTCTCTTCAAAAAAATGAGTCTTTTTGGTGTTATCTTAGTGATTTCCTGCTCCTTCTGTCACTGGTATTGCTCAAGGTTTATCAGACCCTTGTTTCATCCATACACCATTCATTGTTGCAAGGGTTACATCATCACAACAGGCACTGGTGGAGACTTCAGTTATTTTAATGTTGTGCCTCTTTCAAATTTCCTGTATGGTGGGTTGGACACTGCTCTGGAAATGATATGCCTCGTATCATTTCCAGATCGTGTGGGGCGGCACAGCAGCGTAGCGGTTAGCGCGACGCTATTACAGCACCAGCAATCGGGGTTCGATTCCCATCGCTGTCTGTAAGGAGTTTGTACATTCTCCCGTGTCTGCGTGGGTTTCCTCCGGGTGCTCCGGTTTCCTCCCATGTTGCAAAAACTTACGGGTAGGTTAATTTGGGTTTAGAATGGGTGGCACAGACTCGTTGGGTCGGAAGGGCTTGTTACCACGCTGTAAATAAAATTTTTTTTAAAAATTATGTGCTTCAGGTAGTAAGGAACATAGAGAGAGCATCTCGGTCCAAGGGTTGTGACAATGAACTGATGCTGGGAACAAAAACATTACCCAGATGTTGTCAGCCATGTCCTCAATGTTAACCAAAGCACGTTATGCATGTTTGGACACTTCTTGAAACATTGGCCTTGAACATATCAGCACTTTCAGAAACTTCAGTACCCTCCTCATTCAAGATTTGCCAATAAAACCACAGCTGTTCCTAGATTACCAAGACATTGATTCTGATCTTCTAACCACATGGTTATCCATTTTCTCTTTTCTAACATCTCTGCCCTTTGTAACATGTAAAGCACTTCAAGGGATACCATTTATTTTTTTCATGTTGTTAAGGAGTGTTCACCCTGTCAACTCTACAAGATTTGGTAAAAGGCTGCTGTTTACCAGACACTCAATTTTTTCACTTCTATTAATTAGATACAACTTACAATATATTATTATATATAATACTATATAATATGATTACATACAGATAGTTATAGCTTTCTGTGATTTCTCAGAGGAGATGCAATCCTCAGAATAGCTGGAGCACTTTGAAACCATCTTGACAAAGGCACAGAATAAATTCTAATGAAATCGATAAGAAGGAAAGCACAAGGATGTCGATCAACACAAAATGACCTGGTACAAAGTGAATGTGCTGAGATTAGCATGTTTTATGATATAGTTAAAAAAAATCATAAATCAAGAACACATGTCCTAATGAGTTAACAGCATTATAACAAAGTTTTGTCATTTGAAAGTTTATATATTGAGGAATACCTGTACAATAGATCTGATATTTGGGCCTTAATTTTAAACATGTATTTTTTAAGTTGTCCACCTAGCGTAAAGATTAAGCAGCTTCCATCTGCAGCCTATGCTATATACTTAGTATCAAAGGGCAAGATAGATTTACCACTCAGAGGGACTTCCAAGGGGAAATTTGCCAAGTATGACACCCCCTTTCAAAAAGAGATGATTGGCCTGGTTAAGCCATCTGAGTAAATTGGCAGTTGGTTACATCCCCAAGGACATGCTATATGGAGAATTATAGGTGAGAACGAGAACAGGATGCTCCAGACTTCACTATAAAGATGCACGTAGGTGAGATGTGAAGGCATCTGAAGTTGATCCTGACCAACAGAAAATCCTGGTAAACGATCAGTGTGTGCAGCATGATTGCTTATGACAGGGCATCAAATTCCAGGATAGAAATCGGCTCCAACAGCTTGAAAAGAGCCCATAGGGAAGATGTAGTTTCCAAACTATCCAGTTATGACATGGACCAAGTACCAATCTTCCCTGTTGATCATGTAGATCTTGGACTGGATTATTTAATGAGACGAGACAGCAAGCATCTACATCTTAAACTGCACTATCCATTGTCTCCTGCAGACAAAAGGATGCCAATTTTTATAAAGAAAGCCAATAGTGTCTTTACAGTGTACCATTTATTTCACTTGTTCCCAGGATCTGGGTGACATTTGTAAGGTTATACTTGTAGCTTTCCTAATAACAGCAATTTGCATTTAACCAGCATTTGAAAATTAGTCAGCACAGGCTGACTATATGTCCAGTATCACACATGATTCACAGTGGCTGAATCCATAGATCTACATTCCATGATAATTTCTACAACATAACTGCAACACTCACCCCTGTCCATGATCATATCATCAGTCATTCCAAAAGTGGTGTGCAAAACATTCCTAAATTTGTTTCGATCGAGTCCAACTGTAATATGTTGCTCAGGAAAAGTGTCAGCAAGGGTACTGAAGACTTTCATCAAACACTGCACTTCACGTCTGTTGACTACAGCAAAGGCACAAGAACATGCTTGTTAAACTGAAATACAAAAAAGTTGTTGTCTATTTTATACAATATGTTATTGATCTTTGGTAGGAAGATTCTTAAAATTAAGCAACCAGGTGTATTGTGAAGAAGGAATTAAAGGGAAATTGCTGCTTATTAGCCTTTTTCAGTTACTTCTCGTTACCAGTTTTTATTTTAAGAGTCATACAGCATAGAAACAGACCCTTTGACCACCAGGTCCACATTGGTCATCAAACACCAATTTACACTAATCCTGCACCCATCTCATTTTTTTCTCTGCATAGGCCCATCAGCTACCCCCAGATTCTGCGACACCTCTACACACTAGATGGAGTTTAATCTGACCAAGTGTGAGATGTTGCACTTTGGGAAGTCAAATGTAAAAGAACAGTACACAGTTAATGGCAGGACCCTTAGCAGCATTGAGGTACAGAGGGATCTTGGGGTCCAAGTCCATAGCTCCATGAAAATGGTTGCACAGGTCGATAGGGCGGTAAAGAAGGTGTATGGCATGCCTGCCTTCATTAATCGAGGCAGTGAGTTCAAGAGTCAGGAAGTTATGTTGCAACTTTATGAAACTCTGGATAGGCCACATCTGGAGTACTGCATTCAGTTCTGGTTGCCCCATTATAGGAAGGATGTGGAGGCTTTGGAGAGGGTGCAGAAGAGGTTCACCGGGATGCTGCCTGGATTAAAGGGCAGGTGTTATAAGGAGAGGTTGGACAAACTTGGTTTGCTTTCTCTGGAGCTGCGAAGTTTGAGAGGAGATCTAATATAAACTTATAACATTATGAGAGGCATAGATAGCCAGCCAATATCCTTTTTCCAGGGTTGAAATGTCTAATACTAAAGGGTATGCATTTAAGGTGAGAGGGGGTAAGTTCAAAGGAGATGTGCGGGGGGCAAGTTTTTCTTCATACACAGAGAGTGGTGGGTGCCTGGAATGTGCTGCCAGGGGTGGTGGTGAAGTTAAATACGATAGATGTGTTTAAGAGGCTCTTAGATAGGCACATAAATGTACAGAGAAAGGAGGGATAGGAACATTGTATAGGCAGAAGGGATCAGTTTAGTTAGGCATTTAATTACTAGTTTAATTTGTTTGGCACAACACAGTGGGTTGAAGGGCCTGTTCCTGTGCTGTTCCGTTCCATGTTCTGTACTAGGGGCAATTTACAGTGGCCAATTAACCTACCATTTGCACACCTTTAGGGTGTACCTGGAGAGAACCCATGTGGTCAAAGGAGAACTTAGAAACTCCACACACACCAGGATGAACCTAGGTTGCTGGAACTGTGAGATAGCAGTTTTACTAGCGGTGCCACTGAGCCACCTTTCTGAATTTCAAGGATAAAATAAAAGCATATCCTGTGAACTGTCCCTCATGGCTTCACAAGTTCTGTTCCAGCGGCATTACAAATAGGAATGTTACTCATAAACCTCCGTCTCCATTCATAATATGATTGAACAGAACCTTACAATGTTACACATGGAGAGGTCGGCACTCTTACAAGTAATCCTGAAGCTGGATAACCACTGAGGTTGTTAAATCTTCCTTTTTTGTTTAAAAGAGTCTCAAGTGTGATCACCTTCTCTTCCTCTAGAATTTTGTGTCAGCATGTGCTGGCAAATTCCAGGCAGACTGTAACTTTATACCGAAAGGCCCTACAGTGAAATAAAAAACTTTCATTTCTCCATTGCATGTAGGGAATAGTCCCATCTTCAGAGCATTTTCTTACTCTTCACCAGAAACACTTGCATAACCTACAGGCATGGAAAAAAGGATGTGAGGAATAAAATAAGAGAAAATAAGAATCATAAAGAATAATAAGATTTCTTTATTAGTCACATGTACATCGAAACACACAGTGAAATGCATCTTTGCGTAGTGTGTTCTGGGGGCAGCCCGCAAGTGTCGCCACGCTTCCGGCGCCAACATACTGTCACTTAGTTGCCCTCTACATTCCATGTGACAGGTACAGCTTTTAACATTTGCTTCTTGTGCAGTGCTGATGTATTTGGAGCAGCAGTGCCCCGTTGTTTATCACCCATGTTAACGATTTGGATGAGAATGAAGTTGACATGATTAGTAAGTCTGCGGATGACACCAGAGTTGGTTTTATAGTGGAAAGTGAAGAAGCTGCATGAAGTTACAACAAGATCTAGGTCAACCGGAAACCCCCTCTAGCTTAATCACAAAGGAATGATAGATGGAATTTAGCTCAGACAAGTGTGACAGTTTGTGAAGTTAAACCGAGGCAGGACATACCCAGTGAATGGCAGAACCCTAGGAAGTGCTGTCGAACAGAGAGACCTAGGGATACAAGTACATAGTTCTCTGAAAGTGGCGACACAGGTAGACAGGCTGGTGAAGAAGACGTATGGCTTGATGAAATTCATTGGTCAGAGTACGGAATACAAGAGTTGAGACGTCACGTTACATCTGTACAAGAAGTTAGTGAGCCGGCACTTAGAGACTGCGTGCAGCTCTGGTCGCCATTCTATAGGGAGGATGTGATTCAGCTAGAGGGGTGCAGGAAAGGTTTACGAGAATTTCCCGAGACTGGAGGACTTGAGTTTGAGTTTGAATTAGGAGTTTGAGGAGATTTGCTATGTCACCAAAGACTCTTACAAATTTCTACCGATGTACAGTGGAGAGCATTCTGACTGGCTGCATCACCGCCTGGTATGGAGTCTCCAAGGTGCGGGATCAAAAGAGGCTGCAGAGGGTCGTAGACTCAGCCAGCTCCATCACAGGCACAACCCTCCCCACCATAGAGGACATCTTCAAAAGGTAGTGCCTCAAGAAGGCAGCATCTATCACTAAGGACCCTCACCATCCGGGACATGCCCTTTCATGTTCCTACCATCGGGGATGAGGTACAGGAGCCTGAAGACCCATACTCAATGATTCAGGAACAGCTTCTTCCCTTCTGCCATCAGATTTCTGAACGGGCCATGAACCCATGAACATTACCTCATTATTCCTCTTTTGCACTATTTGTTTTTGTAACTTACAGTAATTTTTATGTCTTGCACTGTACTGCTGCCACAAAACGACAAATTTCACAACATATGTCAGTGATAATAAACCTGATTCTGATTTATAAGGAGAGACTGGATAGGCTGAGACTGTTTTCCCTGGAACAAAAGTGATAGTATTTTTCTCAGGGTAGGAAGCCTAAAACAAGGGGGCATAGGTTTAAGGTGAGGGGGGAAAGATTCAAAGGGGACCCAAGGGGCAAGTTTTTCACTCAGAGGATGGTGGGTATATGGAATGAGCTGCCAGAGGAAGTGGTAGAGGTGGGTACAACTACAATGTTTAAAATACATTTGAGCAGGTAATGGAAAGGTTCAGAGGGATATGGGCCAAACACGGGTAAATGGGACTAGCTCAGATAGGCACCTTGGCCAGCATGGAAGAGTTGGGCCAAAGGGCTGTATAACTCCATGACCCTTTAAAAAAAAAATGTAGATGCTGGAATTCTAAAACAAGAACAGAAAGTGGAAGAGCTCAGCAGGTCAGGCAGCGTCCATGGAGAGAGAAGCAGAACTGGCCTTTCAGGTCAACAACTTCATCAGAACTAGAAAAGTGGACAAAACAAGCATAAACCCCGAGGGTGAACAAGCTGAGAAGGTGGAAACCCATCAGAGAAGAGAGTGAGATTGAAATGATCAGCAACTGGTGCAAAAAACTGCAGCTGCTAGAGATTCGAAACCAAACCAGCAGGTGTGTAAGAACTCAGCAAATCACGCAGTATCCAAGGCAAGAGAAACAAAATCTATGCTTTAAGCACATATCAATCGTTTCTCAGTCAGTTAAGTATAAAGACAAAGTGTCTTCAACCTGAAACTGATGCTATACAACCAGCAAAGATGCCTTCCGAGCCACCCCTCGCCCTCAGTTTGGGAAATCAGACCACCAGGCTGTGCTCCTCCTCCCTGCATACAAACAGAAACTGAAACGGGAGGATCCGGTACGGAGAGTCGTGCAGTGCTGGTCTGAGGAAGCAGATGAGCTCCTATGTGACTACTTTGAGACAGTGGACTGGACCATGTTCAAAGACTCAGCTGCCAGCCTTGATGAGTATGCCACCACCATCACAGACTTTATCAGCAAGTGTGTTGAGGACTGTGTACCAAAGAGGACAATACGGGTGTTCCCAAACAGGAAACCATGGATGAACCGGGAGATCCACTCCCTACTGAAGTCGAGGACTGCTGCACACAAATCAGGCAATCCTGATCTGTACAAGAAAGCGAGGTATGACCTTCGTAAAGCTATAAGGGATGCCAAGAGGCAATACCAACTCAAAATAGAGTCCCTGACCAGCTGCCAGTTATGGCAGGGCTTACGTGCCATAACAGGCTACAAGGCAAAGTCAGGCTGCATAGCTAACAACAGCACAGCCCTTCCTGATTAACTTAACGCATTCTATGCACATTTTGAACAAAAAGGAAGTGGATTGTCACCATCCACTCTGACAGCCACCAACGCAGCTGAACCTGTGATCACAGTGGAGGACGCAAGATCAGTCTTCCGAAGAGCGAACACGAGGAAAGCACCTGGCCCAGATGGTGTCCCGGGCCGCGTACTCAGATCTTGTGCTGATCAGCTGGCAGAAGTATTTGCGGACACATTCAACCTCTCCCTGCTTCAGTCTCAGGTTCCTTCCAGTTTTAAGAAGACCATTATCATGCCGGTACCAAAGAAAAGCAAGGTAACATGCCTCAATAACTACCGACCAGTGGCTCTGACATTCACCATCATGAAGTGCTTTGAGAGGTTGGTCATGGCACGCATCATCTCCAGCCTACCAGACAACCTCGACCCATTGCAATTCACCTATCACCGAAACAGGTCTACAGCGGATGCCATCTCCCTGGCCCTACACTCAGCTCTGGAGCATCTGGACAGTAAAGACACCTACGTTAGACTATTGTTTATTGACTACAGCTCTGCCTTCAATACAATAATACCAAGCAAGTTTGTCACCAAACTCCGAGACCTAGGACTCAACACCTCCCTCTGTAACTGGATTCTTGACTTTCTAACAAACAGACCGCAGTCAGTGAGGATAGACAGCAATACCTCCGGCACGGTTATTCTCAACACTGGTGCCTCAAGGCTGCGTCCTCAGCTCTCTACTCTACTCCCTATACACTCATGACTGTATGGCCAGATTCTGCTCTAACTCCATCTACAAGTTTGCAGATGATACCACCGTTGTAGGCCGTATCTCAAACAGCGATGAATCGGAGTACAGGAAGGAGATAGAGAGCTTAGTGACATGGTGTCATGACAACAACCTTTCCCTCAATGTCAACAAAACTAAAGAGCTGGTCATTGACTTCAGGAAAGGGGGCGGTGTACATACACCTGTCTACATCAATGGTGCTGAGGTCGAGAGGGTTGACAGCTTCAAGTTCCTGGGAGTGAACATCACCAACAACCTGTCCTGGTCAAATCACGTAGATGCCACGGCCAAGAAAGCTCACCAGTGCCTCTACTTCCTCAGGAGGCTAAAGAAATTTGGTTTGTCCCCTTTGACTCTCACCAACTTTTACCGATGCACCATAGAAAGCATCCTATCAAGATGTATCACGGCTTGGTACGGCAACTGCTCTGACCAAGACCGCAAGAAGCTGCAGAGAGTTGTGGACATAGCCCAGCTCATCACAGACACCAGTCTCCCCTCCTTGGACTCTGTCTTTACCTCTCGCTGTCTTGGTGAAGCAGCCAGCATAATCAAAGACCCCACCCACCCGGGTCATTCTCTCTTCTCTCCTCTTCCATCGGGCAGAAGATACAGGAGCCTGAGGGCACGTACCACCAGGCTCAAGGACAGTTTCTACCCCTCTGTGATAAGACTATTGAACGGTTCCCTTATACAATGAGATGGACTATGACCTATGACCTCATGACCTCACGATCTACCTTGTTGTGACCTTGCACCTTATTGCACTGCACTTTCTCTGTAGCTGTGACAATTTACTCTGTACTGTTATTGTTTTTACCCGTACTACATCAATGCACTCTGTACTAACCCAATAACTGCACTGTGTAAGATCGGTTTGTAAGACAAGTTTTTCACTGTACCTCGATACAAGTGACGATAATAAACCAATACCACTACCAATATTCATTCTCTTTTCACAGGTGCTGCCTGATCTACTGAATGTGTCCAGAATGTTCTGTTTTATTTTAGTATTTCAATGGGTACCCGTTTTTCCCCCAAAGTGTATCACCTCACACTTAGCAGGAATAAATTATATCTGTCGTTGTTCTGCACAATTTACCAGTTAAGGAATATCATTCTGTAACCAAAGACTATCTTCCTCAACAATCTTCATGTCATCTGCAAACCCCTATATTCATATTTAAACCACTAATCTATATGACAAACAGTAAATCCTTGTGGTACATCACTGTTACAGTCTTCCAGTCACAAAAGCAATTCTCCACAATCGCCCTCTGTCTCCCATTACCAAGTCAACTTTGGATCCAGTTTGCCTTGGATCCTATGAGCTCTTGCCTTTTGGACCAACCTTCCATGTGGGACCTTGTCAAAGACTTAGAATACATCAATCACATTGCTGTAGTCTAACTGATGAGGGCAATGACATTGCTGTAGTCTAACTGATGAGGGCAATGACATTGCTGTAGTCTAACTGATGAGGGCAATGACATTGCTGTAGTCTAACTGATGAGGGCAATGACATTGCTGTAGTCTAACTGATGAGGGCAATGACATTGCTGTAGTCTAACTGATGAGGGCAATGACATTGCTGTAGTCTAACTGATGAGGGCAATGACATTGCTGTAGTCTAACTGATGAGGGCAATCACATTGCTGTAGTCTAACTGATGAGGGCAATCACATTGCTGTAGTCTAACTGATGAGGGCAATCACATTGCTGTAGTCTAACTGATGAGGGCAATCACATTGCCCTCAATTTATTTTGTTACTTTTCAAAAAAAAACTCAATTAAGTGCTCCTGGAGTTTAGCAGTCTCCTTGTCCAGTGAATCTTGTGACACATCGGTCCCATCAGCATTAGTGAGAGGTCATATGAAAGGGCCTTGTGCATACTGATGATCCTAGCCCTAAAGCCACATCTCCACAATAATTGGCTCTTTAACTTCATCACAGACAACATCAGCTACTTGAAATATGACAGGCTTTTCCTTATACATCATGGAAATGAAAAGGAGAATAAAGTATCTTGGATGAAACACGTGAGGTTACATGAATTAATTTTTGATATATCCAAATTCGGCTTACATGAGTAACAAAGTGAGCTTGTTTTTATTTATCACTGTGATAAATCTTGCAACCTAGCTGTGACTGCCTCCTGTCTAGATCATTACAATTACTGCAGAGTGAAACCTACAGTTTAAATTTATCATACACATATGTTTGGTAAATGCTGATGATACAAATAAGAGCTGTCCACTCCTTCAACTCACTGTAAAAGCATATTTCAATAGTAAATTCTCCACAGATGCTGCCTTACCTGCAGATCGATTCCAGTATTTCTGTTTTATCTCCAATAGTGTGATGGCTGCAGGTACCTGGCTACTGATTCACAGAAAACTGGGTTTCAGGATCAAGGAAGAGATAGGCCTCAAGTCCTAATGGGTAAGATCTCCAATGATCATCGAGGACAACTGTCTATATCTAGGAAAGCTTTCAGGGCTCTTTCAATTCTCTTTCTTTCTTTGTTATCACACAGTTAGAGCAGTGGGAAGGGCAGTCAGGGCAGTGGTATGCTCTGCTTGCAGGATGTGGGAAGTCAGGGAGTCCTCCAGTCTCCCTGATGACTACATCTGTGAGAAGCGCATCGGCTGCAGCTCCGTACAGACCGTGTTAGGGAACTGGAGCAGGAGCTGGATGAACTCCGGATCATTTGGGAAAGTGAGGAGATGACGGAGAGGAGGCAGTCAGGTTGCAGGATGCAGGTAGCTGGGTGACCATCAGGAGGGGGGAAGGGAGTAGGCAGTAGGTGCAGGGTACCCCTGTGGCCATTCCCCTCAACATCGTTTTGGATACTGTTGCAGGGTGATGACCTATCAAGGGAAAGCCGGAAAGCCACAGCAGCCAGGTCTCTGGCACTGAGTCTGGCTCTGTGGCTCGGGGGGAGGAGGGCGGTAGTGATAAGGCATTCATTGGTTAGGGGAACAGACAGGAGATTCTGTGGAAGAGAACGAGACTCCCAGATGGTATGTTGCTGCCCCCCCCCCCAAGTGCCAGGGTCAGAGGCATCTTGAATCGAGTCCATAGCATTCTTAAGGAGGTCAGCAGCCAGAAGTCATGGTACACATTGGTACCAACGACATACAGAGGAAAAGGGATGAGGTCCTGAAGAGGGAATATAGGGAGTTAGGAAGGAAGCTAAAAAGCCGCACCTCAAGGATGGTAGTCTCTGGATTGCTGCCTGTGCCATGTGTCTGAGGGTAAGAATAGGAAGATTTGGCAGACGAATGCATGGCTGAAGAGTTGGTGCAGGGGGCAAGGTTTCAGATTTGTGGATCACTGGGATCTCTTCTTGGGAACGTATGACCTGTACAAAAGGGATGGGTTACACCTGAACTCGAGAGGGACCAATGTCCTTGAGGGCAGGTTTGCTAGAGCTGTTGGGGAGGGTTTAAACTAGGTTGGAGGGGGATGGGAACCAGACCGATAGGTTAGATGATGGATCAGTTGGTGTAAAGGTGGATGTGATGTGCAGAGAGACTGTGAGGAAGGATAGGCAGTGGATAGGGTATACACGCAGTCAGTTAGATAGGTTGAAATCTGTTTACTTTAATGCAAAAAGTATTAAGAATAATGGTGGTGAACTTGGAGCAGGGATCCGTACGTGGAATTACGATATTGTGGCCCTTATAGAGACTTGGCTGTCACAAGGGCAGGATTGGCTGCTTGATGTTCTGGGGTTTAGATGTTTCAAAAGGGACAGGGAGAGAGGTAAAAGGGGGGGGGGGTGGGAAGAAGCAGCATTGCTAATCAAGGAGAATATCACAGCTGCAGAAAGGGAGGACATCGTGGAGGGATCGTCTACTGAGTCAGTGTGGGTGGAAGTCAAAAACAGGAAGGGAGCAGTCACTCTATTTGGGGGTATTCTATAGCCCCCCAATAGCAACCAGGACACTGAGGAGCAGATAAGGCGGCAGATTTTAGAAAGGTGCAAAAATAGCAGGGTTGTTGTCATGGGTGACTTCAACTTCCCTAATACCAACTGGCACCTCCTTAGTGCAAAAGGTTTAGATGGGGCAGAATTTGTTAGGTGTGTCCAGGACAGATTCCTGACACAGCATGTGGACAGGCTGACTAGAGGAGAGGCCATACTGGATCTAGTCCTAGGCAATGAACCTGGTCAGGTGACAGATCTCTTGGTGGGCAAGCATTTTGGGGATAGTGACCACAACTCCCTGACCTTTAGCATAAGCCATGGACAAGGATAGGAGCAGACAATACAGGAAAGTTTCTAATTAGGGGAGGGCTAATACACTCGGGAGTGTAAATTGGAAACAGATGTTCTCAGGGAAATGCACAGCATAAATGTGGAGTAGATTGATCATGGGGTAAGTTTATATGGGGCTGCAAAACATCGTGGGCCGAAGGGCCCATACTGTGCTGTTCTATTTCCCTCAAATTCTGCACAAATCCCAGGAATGTCCTTCCACAACTGGATTCTCAGACTTACTTCTCCAAAGTTCACACATCCCATTTCTTCTATCCTTCATACTCCATACCACCACCTCTGTGCTACTACACTTCAATGGCTCTCCATTACTCCATCATAAAGTCACTGCCACTATCTTTGAATCCCTCTGTAAGCTCGCTAGAGCTACCAATTTGCACTCACCTTATTCTTACATGGACATCTCTAGCCTGTTCCCATGACTAAAATCTGATTTCCTTGCACCTTATTGTCTGCCTGCACTGCACTTTCTCTGTAGCTGTGACACTTCACTCTGCATTCTGTTATTGTTTTACCCTGTACTACCTCAATGCCCTGTGGAATCAATTGATCTGCATGACCCATTCCAAATATTACCACCCATTTCAGGTATTAATCTAGTAAGCATTCTCTGAACTGCTTCCAATGCATTAACATCTTTCCTTAAGTAAGGGGACCAATACCATACAAGATATTCCAGATGCCCTACTTAACGCAAGTATAGATGATTTCCCTTTTGTAAAACAAAGTTGACTTTGTTTGATTTCCTTGAACTTTTCAAAATATTCTGCTGTAATAACTTCTAATATTCTTCAAGCAACTGTTACTTTGCACCAACATGCCAACCGTTGTTATTGTTCAGTCTAGGGAGCCCCATTCTCTTTCCCCTCACATTTAATTACTGCCTTGCTAATTCCACATCAGCAATATCTCAAACGTGATGCCGATATAGCAACTGTACCTTCCATTATATTGCTGATTAGTAAAGCAAGTAACAAGGGTACAGCTTTGAACCAAACATCTGTTTTTGATGAAAATAATACTCAACTAACAGCATAAGAAATTAAGCAAAAGAAGGGCATTCAGTCACAGCCTGTTCTGCCATTCAATAATACCACAGCTGATCTTGTATCTTGCAGCCACTTTTTTTATTTATTCATTTTTTGAGATTTGGCTTTGTTGGCAAAGCCAGCATTTGTTTCCCATCTCTAAGTGCCCTTGAGAAGGAATTGGTGAGCTGCCTTCTTGAAAAGTTGCATTCCTTCTGGTGAAGGTATTCCCACAATGCTATTGGATGGGGAGTTCCAGGATTTAGATCCTGAGATGATAAAAACACATGATATATTTTCGGATCATTATGGTGTGTAACTCTGAGGGGAACCTACAGGTGGAAGTGCTCCCATCTATCTGAAGCTTGTCCTTTTTGGTGGTGGAGGACACAGGTTTGGCTGGTCTGTCAGAATTGCCGAGGTGAGCAGTATGAGTGCATTTTGGAGGTGGTACAGAGGACAGCAGAGCTTTAATCTGATCCATTTGTTGTGCACCAGCGATGAAAGGAATGAACGTTTAGGGCAATCGATGGGATGTCAGTTAAGCAGGCTACTTTGTCCTGATGTCTTGCTCCTTGAGGGGCTTTAGAGCTGCGTTCATTCAGCCAAGTGGAGAATATTTCATCACATTTCTGATTTGTGGTGGAAAGTCTTTGGGGAAACTCTGACCTGTTAACGATAGAGTTAAGCTTTTTATGAACATGACATACCTGGGACATTTTGGCATTGTTGTGTAGACGTAAATGTTGCAAGTGTAGAGGAACATCTTTGTTAGATTTATAGATAGTCCTGGAGTGCAGATCTTCAGTACTACAGCTGGGATGCTCTCTGATCCCAGTGTGTTTGCTTTATACAATGCCCTTGGCCATTTCTTGTTATCATGTGGAGTGACTGAGTTGGCTGGTGTGCCTTCTGTGATGATGGGAAGACAAGCTGGATCACCTATTTGGCACTTCCAGCTGAACATGTTTGCTTTAGCCTTGTCCTTAGCGCTCACATGCTGGACCCCATCACCACTGGCAATGGGGATTCTCCCATTAGTTGTTTGTCACCACCATTCATGACAGGGTGTGGAAAGACAGCAGAGCTTTTATCTGATCCATTTGTTGTGAGATCACTTAGTTCTGAATACTGCACACTGCTTGCCAGTTTCATTTGGCTCACACCACATCATTTGTAGGTACCCCTGGTGCTAGTACTGGTAAGTGCTTCACACTCCTCAGTCAACTGAGGTTGATGCCCTGACACGATAGTAATGTTGGGCCATGAGATTATTATAATATTCCTTAATATCAAAATTCCATCAATCCCGGCCTTAAACATACTCTGCAACTGAGCCTCCTCAGAATCAAGAACTAGAGGGCACAAATTTAGGGTGAGGAGGAAAGATTGAAGAAGAACTTGAGGGACAACACTTTTTTGTTTACACAAATGGTGGTATCTATGTGGAATCAGCTGCCAGAGGAAGTGGTTGAGGCAGGTACAAGAACAACTTTTAAAAGACAGTTATACAGGTACACGGATTGGAAAAGTTTAGAAGGTTATGGGCCAAACACTGGCGAATGGGACTACCTTGGATGGGGCATCTTGGACCAGTTGGTCCGAAGGGCCTGCTTCTGTGCTGCACACAGTTACCGTTCAATCAAAACAGAGGTTAGTAGATCTCTATGGGACAGTGCAGGGCAACGGCGGTGAGACAGAAGATCTCAATGAATGGCAGAACAGGTTGGAAGGGCCAAATGCCCACTTCCATTCGCATGTCTAAAGGGCGCTCACCCACCCACCGCGTCCCACCTTATCCATCCACCCACCCACCGCGCCCCACCGCGTCCACCCACCCACCGCGTCCCACCGCGCCCACCCACCCACCGCGTCCCACCGCGTCCACCCACCCACCGTGCCCCACCGTGTCCACCCACCCACCGTGCCCCACCCACCCACCATGCCCCACCGTGTCCACCCACCCACCGCGTCCCACTGTGCCCACCCACCCACCGTGTCCACCCACTGTGCCCCACCGTGTCCACCCACCCACCGTGCCCCACCCACCCACCATGCCCCACCGTGTCCACCCACCCACTGCGTCCCACTGTGCCCACCCACCCACCGTGTCCACCCACCCACCGCGCCCCACCGTGTCCACCCACCCACCGTGTCCCACCGCGTCCACCCACCCACCGTGTCCACCCACCCACCGCGTCCACCCACCGCGCCCCACCGTGTCCACCCACCCACCGCGTCCCACCGCGTCCACCCACCCACCGTGTCCACCCACCCACCGTGCCCCACCCACCCACCGTGTCCACCCACCCACCCACCGTGTCCTGCAGGGAGCCACTTCACCAGGGCGGGTGAAGCGGGTAGAAGGAACAGCCACCCCGGCACCTGAAGTCACCCCAACTAACGAGGCAACCGGTTCCCTCCGTCCGCTGGGCCCCGGGCCCGGGCCCCCGGTCACTTACACCGCCGGGTGAGCCTGCAGAGAGCGCCGGCCAGCAGCTGGAACTGCTTCCTCTTCATGTCGAGGGACCGCATCCGCGACATGGCCGCCGCCCCGCCGTCTGTCACCAAGGCCAACGGTTACCCTGGCAACGTCAAGCCACTCGCCGTCGCTAACGTGACGTCAAGGCGAGGGGGCGGGGCAAAGCGTGTTGCATTCCGCTCTCCGCCCCTCACCTGTGTCCCTATCACCCCCTCACCTGTGTCCCCCATCACCCCCTCACCTGTCCCCCATCACCCCCTCACCTGTCCCCCCATCACCCCCTCACCTGTCCCCCATCACCCCCTCACCTGTGTCCCCATCACCCCCTCACCTGTCCCCCATCACCCCCTCACCTGTCCCCCCATCACCCCCTCACCTGTGTCCCCATCACCCCCTCACCTGTCCCCGCATCACCCCCTCACCTGTGTCCCTATCACCCCCTCACCTGTGTCCCCATCACCCCCTCACCTGTCCCCGCATCACCCCCTCACCTGTGTCCCTATCACCCCCTCACCTGTGTCCCCATCACCCCCTCACCTGTCCCCGCATCACCCCCTCACCTGTGTCCCTATCACACCCTCACCTGTCCCCCCATCACCCCCTCACCTGTGTCCCCATCACCCCCTCACCTGTGTCCCCATCACCCCCTCACCTGTGTCCCCATCACCCCCTCACCTGTCCCCCCATCACCCCCTCACCTGTCCCCCATCACCCCTCACCTGTGTCCCCATCACCCCCTCACCTGTCCCCCCATCACCCCCTCACCTGTCCCCCATCACCCCCTCACCTGTGTCCCCCATCACCCCCTCACCTGTGTCCCCCATCACCCCTCACCTGTCCCCCCATCACCCCCTCACCTGTCCCCCATCACCCCCTCACCTGTGTCCCCATCACCCCCTCACCTGTGTCCCCATCACCCCCTCACCTGTCCCCCCATCACCCCCTCACCTGTGTCCCCCCATCACCCCCTCACCTGTGTCCCCATCACCCCCTCACCTGTGTCCCCCATCACCCCTCACCTGTCCCCCATCACCCCTCACCTGTCCCCCCATCACCCCCTCACCTGTGTCCCCTATCACCCCCTCACCTGTCCCCCCATCACCCCCTCACCTGTGTCCCCATCACCCCCTCACCTGTCCCCCATCACCCCCTCACCTGTCCCCCATCACCCCCTCACCTGTCCCCCATCACCCCCTCACCTGTCCCCCCATCACCCCCTCACCTGTCCCCCCATCACCCCCTCACCTGTGTCCCCCATCACCCCCTCACCTGTCCCCCATCACCCCCTCACCTGTGTCCCCCATCACCCCCTCACCTGTGTCCCCATCACCCCCTCACCTGTCCCCCATCACCCCCTCACCTGTCCCCCCATCACCCCCTCACCTGTGTCCCCATCACCCCCTCACCTGTCCCCGCATCACCCCCTCACCTGTGTCCCTATCACCCCCTCACCTGTGTCCCCATCACCCCCTCACCTGTCCCCGCATCACCCCCTCACCTGTGTCCCTATCACACCCTCACCTGTCCCCCCATCACCCCCTCACCTGTGTCCCCATCACCCCCTCACCTGTGTCCCCATCACCCCCTCACCTGTCCCCCCATCACCCCCTCACCTGTGTCCCCATCATCCCCTCACCTGTCCCCCCATCACCCCCTCACCTGTGTCCCTATCACCCCCTCACCTGTCCCCCATCACCCCCTCACCTGTCCCCCCATCACCCCCTCACCTGTGTCCCCATCACCCCCTCACCTGTCCCCCCATCACCCCCTCACCTGTGTCCCTATCACCCCCTCACCTGTCCCCCATCACCCCCTCACCTGTCCCCCATCACCCCCTCACCTGTGTCCCCATCACCCCCTCACCTGTCCCCCCATCACCCCCTCACCTGTCCCCCATCACCCCCTCACCTGTCCCCCCATCACCCCCTCACCTGTGTCCCCATCACCCCCTCACCTGTCCCCCCATCACCCCCTCACCTGTGTCCCTATCACCCCCTCACCTGTCCCCCCATCACCCCCTCACCTGTCCCCCATCACCCCCTCACCTGTCCCCCATCACCCCCTCACCTGTGTCCCCCATCACCCCTCACCTGTGTCCCCCATCACCCCTCACCTGTCCCCGCATCACCCCCTCACCTGTGTCCCTATCACACCCTCACCTGTCCCCCCATCACCCCCTCACCTGTGTCCCCATCACCCCCTCACCTGTGTCCCCATCACCCCCTCACCTGTGTCCCCTATCACCCCCTCACCTGTCCCCCATCACCCCCTCACCTGTGTCCCCATCACCCCCTCACCTGTCCCCCCATCACCCCCTCACCTGTCCCCCATCACCCCCTCACCTGTCCCCCATCACCCCCTCACCTGTCCCCCCATCACCCCCTCACCTGTCCCCCCATCACCCCCTCACCTGTGTCCCCCATCACCCCCTCACCTGTCCCCCATCACCCCCTCACCTGTGTCCCCATCACCCCCTCACCTGTGTCCCCATCACCCCCTCACCTGTCCCCCATCACCCCCTCACCTGTCCCCCCATCACCCCCTCACCTGTGTCCCCATCACCCCCTCACCTGTCCCCGCATCACCCCCCTCACCTGTGTCCCTATCACCCCCTCACCTGTGTCCCCATCACCCCCTCACCTGTCCCCGCATCACCCCCTCACCTGTGTCCCTATCACACCCTCACCTGTCCCCCCATCACCCCCTCACCTGTGTCCCCATCACCCCCTCACCTGTGTCCCCATCACCCCCTCACCTGTCCCCCCATCACCCCCTCACCTGTGTCCCCCATCACCCCCCTCACCTGTCCCCCCATCACCCCCTCACCTGTGTCCCCCATCACCCCCTCACCTGTCCCCCATCACCCCCTCACCTGTCCCCCCATCACCCCCTCACCTGTGTCCCCATCACCCCCTCACCTGTCCCCCCATCACCCCCTCACCTGTGTCCCCTATCACCCCCTCACCTGTCCCCCCATCACCCCCTCACCTGTCCCCCCATCACCCCCTCACCTGTGTCCCCATCACCCCCTCACCTGTCCCCCCATCACCCCCTCACCTGTGTCCCCCATCACCCCCTCACCTGTCCCCCCATCACCCCCTCACCTGTGTCCCCATCACCCCCTCACCTGTCCCCCCATCACCCCCTCACCTGTGTCCCCATCACCCCCTCACCTGTCCCCCCCATCACCCCCTCACCTGTCCCCCCATCACCCCCTCACCTGTCCCCCATCACCCCCTCACCTGTGTCCCCCATCACCCCCTCACCTGTGTCCCCATCACCCCTCACCTGTCCCCCATCACCCCCTCACCTGTGTCCCCTATCACACCCTCACCTGTCCCCCATCACCCCCTCACCTGTGTCCCCATCACCCCCTCACCTGTGTCCCCATCACCCCCTCACCTGTGTCCCCATCACACCCTCACCTGTCCCCCCATCACCCCCTCACCTGTGTCCCCATCACCCCCTCACCTGTCCCCCCATCACCCCCTCACCTGTGTCCCCCATCACCCCCTCACCTGTCCCCCCATCACCCCCTCACCTGTGTCCCCTATCACCCCCTCACCTGTCCCCCATCACCCCCTCACCTGTCCCCCCATCACCCCTCACCTGTGTCCCCATCACCCCCTCACCTGTCCCCCCATCACCCCCTCACCTGTGTCCCTATCACCCCCTCACCTGTCCCCCCATCACCCCCTCACCTGTCCCCCCATCACCCCCTCACCTGTGTCCCCATCACCCCCTCACCTGTGTCCCCATCACCCCCTCACCTGTCCCCCCATCACCCCCTCACCTGTCCCCCATCACCCCCTCACCTGTCCCCCCATCACCCCCTCACCTGTGTCCCCATCACCCCCTCACCGGTCCCCCCATCACCCCCTCACCTGTGTCCCTGTCCCCCCATCACCCCCTCACCTGTCCCCCCATCACCCCCTCACCTGTCCCCCATCACCCCCTCACCTGTGTCCCCCATCACCCCCTCACCTGTGTCCCCCATCACCCCTCACCTGTCCCCCCATCACCCCCTCACCTGTCCCCCATCACCCCCTCACCTGTGTCCCCCATCACCCCCTCACCTGTGTCCCCATCACCCCCTCACCTGTCCCCCCATCACCCCCTCACCTGTGTCCCCATCACCCCCTCACCTGTCCCCCCATCACCCCCTCACCTGTGTCCCCCCATCACCCCTCACCTGTGTCCCCATCACCCCCTCACCTGTGTCCCCATCACCCCTCACCTGTGTCCCCCATCACCCCTCACCTGTCCCCCATCACCCCCTCACCTGTGTCCCCATCACCCCTCACCTGTCCCCCATCACCCCCTCACCTGTGTCCCCCCATCACCCCCTCACCTGTGTCCCCATCACCCCTCACCTGTGTCCCCATCACCCCTCACCTGTCCCCCCATCACCCCCTCACCTGTCCCCCATCACCCCTCACCTGTGTCCCCATCACCCCCTCACCTGTGTCCCCATCACCCCTCACCTGTGTCCCCCATCACCCCTCACCTGTGTCCCCATCACCCCCTCACCTGTCCCCCCATCACCCCCTCACCTGTGTCCCTATCACCCCCTCACCTGTCCCCCCATCACCCCCTCACCTGTCCCCCCATCACCCCCTCACCTGTGTCCCCATCACCCCCTCACCTGTCCCCCCATCACCCCCTCACCTGTGTCCCCATCACCCCCTCACCTGTGTCCCCATCACCCCCTCACCTGTCCCCCCATCACCCCCTCACCTGTCCCCCATCACCCCCTCACCTGTGTCCCCCATCACCCCTCACCTGTGTCCCCCATCACCCCTCACCTGTCCCCCCATCACCCCCTCACCTGTCCCCATCACCCCCTCACCTGTGTCCCCATCACCCCCTCACCTGTGTCCCCATCACCCCCTCACCTGTCCCCCCATCACCCCCTCACCTGTGTCCCCCCATCACCCCCTCACCTGTGTCCCCATCACCCCCTCACCTGTGTCCCCCCATCACCCCTCACCTGTGTCCCCATCACCCCCTCACCTGTGTCCCCATCACCCCTCACCTGTGTCCCCCATCACCCCTCACCTGTCCCCCATCACCCCCTCACCTGTGTCCCCATCACCCCTCACCTGTGTCCCCATCACCCCTCACCTGTGTCCCCATCACCCCCTCACCTGTGTCCCCATCACCCCCTCACCTGTATCCCCCCATCACCCCCTCACCTGTATCCCCCCATCACCCCCTCACCTGTGTCCCCATCACCCCTCACCTGTGTCCCCCCATCACCCCCTCACCTGTGTCCCCATCACCCCCTCACCTGTGTCCACCCATCACCCCTCACCTGTGTCCCCATCACCCCCTCACCTGTGTCCCCCATCACCCCCTCACCTGTGTCCCCATCACCCCCTCACCTGTGTCCCCCCATCACCCCCTCACCTGTGTCCCCCCATCACCCCTCACCTGTGTCCCCATCACCCCCTCACCTGTGTCGCCCCATCACCCCCTCACCTGTGTCCCCCCATCACCCCTCACCTGTGTCCCACCATCACCCCCTCACCTGTGTCCCCATCACCCCCTCACCTGTGTCCCCATCACCCCCTCACCTGTATCCCCCCATCACCCCCTCACCTGTGTCCCCATCACCCCTCACCTGTGTGTCCCCATCACCCCCTCACCTGTGTCCCCATCACCCCCTCACCTGTGTCCACCCATCACCCCTCACCTGTGTCCCCATCACCCCCTCACCTGTGTCCCCATCACCCCCTCACCTGTGTCCACCCATCACCCCTCACCTGTGTCCCCATCACCCCCTCACCTGTGTCCCCATCACCCCCTCACCTGTGTCCACCCATCACCCCTCACCTGTGTCCACCCATCTTCCCCCCACCTGTGTCCCCATCACCCCCTCACCTGTGTCCCCCCATCACCCCCTCACCTGTGTCCCCCCATCACCCCTCACCTGTGTCCCACCATCACCCCCTCACCTGTGTCCCACCATCACCCCTCACCTGTGTCCACCCACCTCCCCCCACACCTGTGTCCACCCATCACCCCCTCACCTGTGTCCACCCATCACCCCTCACCTGTGTCCACCCACCTCCCCCTCACCCGTGTCCCCCATCTCCCCTCACCCGTGTCCACCCATCACCCCTCACCTGTGTCCCCCATCACCCCCTCACCTGTGTCCCCATCACCCCCTCACCTGTGTCCCCCCATCACCCCCTCACCTGTGTCCCCCCATCACCCCTCACCTGTGTCCCCATCACCTCCTCACCTGTGTCCCCATCACCCCCTCACCTGTGTCCCCACATCACCCCTCACCTGTGTCCCCATCACCCCCTCACCTGTGTCCCCATCACCCCCCCACCTGTGTCCCCACATCACCCCTCACCTGTGTCCCCATCACCCCCTCACCTGTGTCCCCATCACCCCTCACCTGTGTCCCCATCACCCCCCCCCCTGTGTCCCCATCACCCCCCCACCTGTGTCCCCATCACCCCCTCACCTGTGTCCCCCCATCACCCCTCACCTGTGTCCCCCCATCACCCCTCACCTGTGTCCCACCATCACCCCCTCACCTGTGTCCCACCATCACCCCTCACCTGTGTCCACCCACCTCCCCCCACACCTGTGTCCACCCATCACCCCCTCACCTGTGTCCACCCATCACCCCTCACCTGTGTCCACCCACCTCCCCCTCACCCGTGTCCCCCATCTCCCCTCACCTGTGTCCACCCGTCACCCCTCACCTGTGTCCCCCATCACCCCCTCACCTGTGTCCCCATCACCCCCTCACCTGTGTCCCCCCATCACCCCCTCACCTGTGTCCCCCCATCACCCCTCACCTGTGTCCCCATCACCTCCTCACCTGTGTCCCCATCACCCCCTCACCTGTGTCCCCACATCACCCCTCACCTGTGTCCCCATCACCCCCTCACCTGTGTCCCCATCACCCCCCCACCTGTGTCCCCACATCACCCCTCACCTGTGTCCCCATCACCCCCTCACCTGTGTCCCCATCACCCCTCACCTGTGTCCCCATCACCCCCCCACCTGTGTCCCCATCACCCCCCCACCTGTGTCCCCATCACCCCCTCACCTGCGTCCCCCCATCACCCCCTCACCTGTGTCCCCATCACCCCCTCACCTGTGTCCCCCATCACCCCCTCACCTGTGTCCCCATCACCCCCTCACCTGTGTCCCCCCATCACCCCCTCACCTGTGTCCCCCATCACCCCTCACCTGTGTCCCCATCACCCCCTCACCTGTGTCCCCCCATCACCCCCTCACCTGTGTCCCACCATCACCCCCTCACCTGTGTCCCACCATCACCCCCTCACCTGTGTCCCCATCACCCCCTCACCTGTGTCCCCATCACCCCCTCACCTGTGTCCACCCATCACCCCTCACCTGTGTCCACCCATCTTCCCCCCACCTGTGTCCCCATCACCCCCTCACCTGTGTCCCCCCATCACCCCCTCACCTGTGTCCCCCATCACCCCTCACCTGTGTCCCACCATCACCCCCTCACCTGTGTCCCACCATCACCCCTCACCTGTGTCCACCCATCTTCCCCCCACCTGTGTCCCCATCACCCCCTCACCTGTGTCCACCCATCTTCCCCTCACCTGTCCACCCACCTCCCCCCACACCTGTGTCCACCCATCACCCCCTCACCTGTGTCCACCCATCACCCCTCACCTGTGTCCACCCATCACCCCTCACCTGTGTCCACCCACCTCCCCCTCACCCGTGTCCCCCATCTCCCCTCACCTGTGTCCCCCCATCACCCCCTCACCTGTGTCCCCATCACCCCCTCACCTGTGTCCACCCATCACCCCTCACCTGTGTCCCCATCACCCCCTCACCTGTGTCCCCCATCACCCCCTCACCTGTGTCCCCATCACCCCCTCACCTGTGTCCCCCCATCACCCCCTCACCTGTGTCCCCCCATCACCCCTCACCTGTGTCCCCATCACCCCCTCACCTGTGTCGCCCCATCACCCCCTCACCTGTGTCCCCCCATCACCCCTCACCTGTGTCCCACCATCACCCCCTCACCTGTGTCCCCATCACCCCCTCACCTGTGTCCCCATCACCCCCTCACCTGTATCCCCCCATCACCCCCTCACCTGTGTCCCCATCACCCCTCACCTGTGTGTCCCCATCACCCCCTCACCTGTGTCCCCATCACCCCCTCACCTGTGTCCACCCATCACCCCTCACCTGTGTCCCCATCACCCCCTCACCTGTGTCCCCATCACCCCCTCACCTGTGTCCACCCATCACCCCTCACCTGTGTCCCCATCACCCCCTCACCTGTGTCCCCATCACCCCCTCACCTGTGTCCACCCATCACCCCTCACCTGTGTCCACCCATCTTCCCCCCACCTGTGTCCCCATCACCCCCTCACCTGTGTCCCCCCATCACCCCCTCACCTGTGTCCCCCCATCACCCCTCACCTGTGTCCCACCATCACCCCCTCACCTGTGTCCCACCATCACCCCTCACCTGTGTCCACCCACCTCCCCCCACACCTGTGTCCACCCATCACCCCCTCACCTGTGTCCACCCATCACCCCTCACCTGTGTCCACCCACCTCCCCCTCACCCGTGTCCCCCATCTCCCCTCACCCGTGTCCACCCATCACCCCTCACCTGTGTCCCCCATCACCCCCTCACCTGTGTCCCCATCACCCCCTCACCTGTGTCCCCCCATCACCCCCTCACCTGTGTCCCCCCATCACCCCTCACCTGTGTCCCCATCACCTCCTCACCTGTGTCCCCATCACCCCCTCACCTGTGTCCCCACATCACCCCTCACCTGTGTCCCCATCACCCCCTCACCTGTGTCCCCATCACCCCCCCACCTGTGTCCCCACATCACCCCTCACCTGTGTCCCCATCACCCCCTCACCTGTGTCCCCATCACCCCTCACCTGTGTCCCCATCACCCCCCCACCTGTGTCCCCATCACCCCCCCACCTGTGTCCCCATCACCCCCTCACCTGTGTCCCCCCATCACCCCTCACCTGTGTCCCCCCATCACCCCTCACCTGTGTCCCACCATCACCCCCTCACCTGTGTCCCACCATCACCCCTCACCTGTGTCCACCCACCTCCCCCCACACCTGTGTCCACCCATCACCCCCTCACCTGTGTCCACCCATCACCCCTCACCTGTGTCCACCCACCTCCCCCTCACCCGTGTCCCCCATCTCCCCTCACCTGTGTCCACCCGTCACCCCTCACCTGTGTCCCCCATCACCCCCTCACCTGTGTCCCCATCACCCCCTCACCTGTGTCCCCCCATCACCCCCTCACCTGTGTCCCCCCATCACCCCTCACCTGTGTCCCCATCACCTCCTCACCTGTGTCCCCCCATCACCCCCTCACCTGTGTCCCCACATCACCCCTCACCTGTGTCCCCATCACCCCCTCACCTGTGTCCCCATCACCCCCCCACCTGTGTCCCCACATCACCCCTCACCTGTGTCCCCATCACCCCCTCACCTGTGTCCCCATCACCCCTCACCTGTGTCCCCATCACCCCCCCACCTGTGTCCCCATCACCCCCCCCCCTGTGTCCCCATCACCCCCTCACCTGCGTCCCCCCATCACCCCCTCACCTGTGTCCCCATCACCCCCTCACCTGTGTCCCCCATCACCCCCTCACCTGTGTCCCCATCACCCCCTCACCTGTGTCCCCCCATCACCCCCTCACCTGTGTCCCCCATCACCCCTCACCTGTGTCCCCATCACCCCCTCACCTGTGTCCCCCCATCACCCCCTCACCTGTGTCCCCCCATCACCCCTCACCTGTGTCCCACCATCACCCCCTCACCTGTGTCCCCATCACCCCCTCACCTGTGTCCCCATCACCCCCTCACCTGTGTCCACCCATCACCCCTCACCTGTGTCCACCCATCTTCCCCCCACCTGTGTCCCCATCACCCCCTCACCTGTGTCCCCCCATCACCCCCTCACCTGTGTCCCCCATCACCCCTCACCTGTGTCCCACCATCACCCCCTCACCTGTGTCCCACCATCACCCCTCACCTGTGTCCACCCATCTTCCCCCCACCTGTGTCCCCATCACCCCCTCACCTGTGTCCACCCATCTTCCCCTCACCTGTCCACCCACCTCCCCCCACACCTGTGTCCACCCATCACCCCCTCACCTGTGTCCACCCATCACCCCTCACCTGTGTCCACCCACCTCCCCCTCACCCGTGTCCCCCATCTCCCCTCACCTGTGTCCACCCATCACCCCCTCACCTGTGTCCACCCATCACCCCTCACCTGTGTCCACCCACCTCCCCCTCACCCGTGTCCCCCATCTCCCCTCACCTGTGTCCACCCATCACCCTCCCACCTGTGTCCACCCATCACCCCCTCACCTGCCCATCACCCCCTCACCTGGATCCACCTATCTCCCGCCAGCTCTTGCTCCACCTCCTCCCCCACCATTTTATACTGGCTGTCTCTCCTGTTTCCAGTCCTGATTACAGGTCTCGACCCTAAACGTCAGCTGTCCATTTCCCTTCATCGATGCTGTGTGCTACCCGCTGAGTTTCTCCAGCATTTTGTGTATTGCTCCAGATTTCTCTGCAGTGTCTCTGCACCTGTGCATCGGATGCATCGAAGTGCAGTGTAGAATTGTGCTTGGCAAAAGCGTCCAGCGTAACAATCTGTAGAAATCAGAAATGTAACTTAATGCGAAAAGTTCCCATTCCAGGTTACATGAAGCAGAAGACATGAAATGAGGCTGACATTAATAAAAGGGCTCTGCAGACCACGTTGGTCACACCCCTTTCCCACTCTTCTGACCAAGGATTGTCTACCTAAAGCGTTAACTCTCATTTCAATAAAAAGAAATCACAAAATCCCAAAACACTTGTTTAATTTGCAATTATAATTTGTACACTAAGCAAACATTTTAAAACCTAAGATATGATAATAAGGTAGTTTAGATAAAGGTTTTCAGTGACAGTTGTGGGGGAGGATTAATGAGCACTTGGAAAGGCAGGGACCGATCAGACAGCTTTGTCACGGGCAGATCCTATCCAACCAATTTGATTAAATTCTTTGAAGAAGTGACAAAGTGTGTCATGAAGGCAGGGCAGTAGATGTGATTTGCATGGACTTTAGTAAGTCCTTAGACAAGGTCCCACATAGGAGACTGGTTCAAAACAGAAAGTCCCCATGGGATCCAGGGCAAGATGACAAACTGGATCCATAATTGACTTGGCAGTGAGACACAGGGCGATGGTAGCAATTGGATGTCTATGACTGGTGGTGTCCCACAAGGATCAGTACTTGAAGCCTTGCTGTGTGTAATATATGTGAATGACTTGGATGTGAATCTGGGGGGTATGATCTGTAAGTTTGTGGAGGACATGTATATAGGTGAAGTTGTTGACAGTGTGGAGGGCAGCCTGAGGCTGCAGAGAGATATTGCTGTATTGGTGCAATGGGCTGAAAAATGGTGGATGGACTTTAATCCAGATAAGTGTGAGGTGATGCTTTTTGGGAGCACTAATGAGGCTAGGACTAACACCATAAATGGTAGGGTCCTCAGGAGTATTGAAGAACAGGGGGATCTTTGAGTACAAGTCCAGAGATGCAGATCTGAATACAAGGTAGATAGTATGGTTCACCAGGGTGTTGCTTGGGATGGAGCAGTTCGGTTATGAGGAGGGACTGGAATCTGTTCTCCCTGGAGTGTGGAGGTTAAGACAGGACATGATTGAGGTATATAAAATTGTGAGGGGTATAGGGGAGACTTCAGGAAACTTTTCCCCTTATCATGGCCTCTATAGTTTTAGGGTAAGGGGGAAGAGACTTAGAGGGGATCCAAGGAGCACCTTCTTCATCCAGAGAGTGGCAAGTTAATGAAGTACACTGCCGGAGACAGTGGTTGAATCTGGGTAACTGACACCATTTAAAAAGTGTCTATTTGATTACGAATCAATTAGGCATAGAAGGTTATGGACCAAGGGTGCCCAGTGGTCAGCATGGACAAGATGGGACAAATGGCCTGGTCCCATGCTGCAGGATTCTATGACTCCAATTTTTTTTATTTGTGCTAATAAAAATAATCGTGCATTGAATCTAATTATTGAATGCCCAGCGCCGGTAACATTCTCCATCTCGTCTTCTTCAGCTGCTTTCTTGGAACCAGCTGCCTCTGTAACTGCTTCTACAATGCCGTCCTTATCCATTGTCCAGTATAGGGTGCAGCATCATCTGTGGCAGCTGCAGTGGCAAAAAATCCTTCTTTTAATAATGCTAAATTTGGGAGGATCAGCCTTGAACAAAATTGCACACATGAAACAATTCTAGACTGTTTCATGCTTTAACATATTGAAGCCTTTCTTCAGGATGTTCATGGCATGAAGCAGATCTATGTTGAAGTTTTCACCGGTTTCCAGGCAAGCAATTTTCTTTGGGATAAGCATCTTGCAGGCAAAACATTTTAAATCTTTAATCATAACTTAGTCATTTAGCTGCGTAATTGTAGTTAAATTGGGTGGAGGGGAAACAATCATATTGCTTTTAGATGTTGGACACAAGGATAAACTGAGCAATTGTAGACAGAATGGTGAGTGCAGGCTATTGCTGAGTGGCTGCATTGCTTTTGCCAGCCCACCCCACACCAGCCTTCACCCACAGCCTCTCCACACCAAGGAGTGACTGCAGGGAGGGTAAGTATTCACAGCAGGTTCTCATCTTGGCAATACACAATGGGGAAGACAGGTGTTTGGCACAGATTCCTGGTAGAGCAGCATGCAGAGCAGCCTGAATGGATGTATTTTTTAAAGTATGGGTTGGGTATTTTACTGTGAGCATTCGATCGAGAGGATCAAGGGCACCATAACAAATTGGTGGCCTCCATGGCGGCAGTAAGTAGGGTGCCAATGTACAAAACAATGGTCACAGATTTCAGCCTGTGAACGTTTGAGTCATAGAGTCATAGAGTCATACAGCACGGAAACAGGCCCTTCGGCCCAACTCGTCCATGCCGACCATGGTGCCCACCAAGCTAGTCCCATTTGCCCATGTTTGGCCCATATCCCTCTAAACCCCTCCTATCCATGTACTTATCCAGATATCTTTTAAATATACCTGCCTCAACCACTTCCTTTGGCAGTTCATTCCATATACCCACCACCCCCTGTGAAGAAGTTGCCCCTCAAGTCCCTTTTAAATCACTCCCCTCTCACCTTAATATTATAAAAGTATAATATTATAATATTGAGTTTGCTATTAAAACCTCAGCCATAATGTTACAACACAGGACGCAAGATGAATCAGCCTCATTGTGTCCAAAATCAATTTGGATATAAATCAACATTTTTAATGTTGGAGCCTGATGGTGAAAATTGATGAAGAAATATTTCCTCAGCTCTTTTGGTTGGAACTTTTATTCCAAAGATACTGCACTCAAATGTAGTTATTAATTAGAGTGGTCTAGATCAACTTTCTTGTTACAGTCATCAGATTATTTACTACATAAGGCCACAAAGCTTCATCTTCATTTTCAAGGGGTTTTGAAGGAAGTGGTTGTGGAGATAGTGAATGCCCTGATTGTCATCCTCCATAATCCTATAGATCCCTTTGGACTGGAGGGTGGAACACATGATTCTACTGTGTAAGAAACTGAAGAAGGTGCTGGAGTCTATGGTGAAAGATGGAATAACAGAAGACTTTGAAAAGAAAAATAGGATTGAGCAGATTCAGCATGCATGATGAAAGGAAAATCATGTTTGATTATTCTATTAGAGTCGTTTAAGGACACGACTCGTGCAATAGATGAGGGAGAACCGATGGATGTGGTGCATTGGATCTTCAGAAGGCTTTCATAGATTCGTAGAGCTGTACGGCACAGAAACAGGCCCCTTGGCTCAGCTCATCCATGCCGATCAAGCTGTCTGTCTGAACTAATCACATTTGCCTGCATTTGACCCATATTCCTCTAAACCTTTGCTATCCGTGTACCTGTCCAAATGTTTTTTGTGACTGTACCTGCCTCTCCCACCTCCTCTGGCAGCTCATTCCATATACCCACCACCCTTTGTGTGAAAAATTTGCCTCTCAGATCTCCTTTAAATCTTTCCCATCTTACCTCATGCCCTCTAATTTTAGACTCCCCTACCCTGGGGACAAGACTGTGGCCATCCACCTCATCTACACACCTCATGATTTTACAAGCCTCTATAAGATCACTCCTCAGCCTCCTTCGCTCCAGGGAAAACATCCCAGTCTATCCAGCCTCTCCTTGTAATTCCAGCCCTCCAGTCCCGGCAACATCCTTGTGAATCTTTCCTGCACCCTCTCTGGTGTAATCACATCCTTCCTCTAGCTTGGCAACCAGACTGCACACAACTGACCGACGTGCTGTACAACTGTAACAAGACATCCCAACTCTTTCAGTCTTTTCCACTCTTTCAGCAGGTTGTCAATAGGTTAGAGCATGGCGAGCTGGGGTAATATAATCACATGGATTGAGAATTGGTTATTGAACAGAAATCAAAGAGTAGGTATAACGTATCCTTCTGTTGTTGGCAGTCTGTTCCCAGTGGGCTGTTGCAGAGATTGGTGCTTGGACCCCAATCCTGCGCAATTTATAGTGATGATTTGGCTAAGGAGACCAAACGTCCTACCTCCAGGTTTGCTGACAATCCAAAACAATTGGGGTTGTGAGTAGGGAGGGGAATGTAAAAAGGGTTCAAAAATTAGTGAGTGGGCAAAAGCACAGCAGATGCAACATAATGTGGGAAACTGTGAAATTATTCACTTTTGTTAACAGAACAGAAAAGCAGATTTTTTAAAAAATTCAACATTTACGTTATGCAAGTTGTATAGTATAGATGTCCAAAGAAAAAGAAACGTCTTCTTACAGGAGTCACTAAAGCCAATATGCAGCTGTAACTAATACTTAGGAAGGCAAATAAGAGGATTTGAGTTCAGGAGGAGAGGATTATAAAGGAGATTGCACCTGGAGGTTTGCACTGCTAACCTAAAAAGGGATATATATGCTGAGAATGGAGTCCTGTGAAGATTCACCAGACAGGCTCTAGGGATAGTAGGTTGCTGTATGAAGAGAGATTTAATGAACTGGGTCTGTATTCTCTGAAGTTTAAAGGCATGAGAGGGAAACTGACAGAAATTGTTCTGGGGTTGACAGGCTGGATGTAGGGGGCTAAGGAGTCCAGAACTAGATGTCACGGTCTTGGAATAAGGTGCAAGCCATTTTGGACTGAGATGAGGAGAAATTCTTTCACACAGAAGGTGGTGCATCATTGGAATTCTCTACCCTGGAGGGTTGTGCAGGCTCAGTGAGTTCAATCAAAACAGACATCCACAGATTCCTTCTGTTTCAGCCCTTTGCCTCTTCCACTGATCACCTTTCAGTCTCTCACTTCACTCCCTTTCATCCCCCCCCCCACTACCTACCGTCCCCCTCTCACCTGGACTCACCTGGACTCACCTGTCACCTGCCTGCGTGTGCTCCTCCCCCTCCCCCCACCTTTTTATCCTGGCTTCTGCCCTCTTCCTTTCCAGTCCTGTTGAAGGGTCTCGACCCGAAACGTCGATTGTTTATCTCCCTCCAGAGATGCTGCCTGACCTGCTGAGTTCCTCCAGCATTTTGTGTGTGTGGTGAGGCAGCTGTAGATCTCTGCATATTCATGGATTCAGAGCATGAGGGATGAGTGCAGGAAAATAACACTGAGGTCGAAGATCACTAATGAATGGTGATGCGGTTACGAAGGGCCATTATCCTACTCCTGCTCCCGTGGCTTATTTTGTTAAATCACTGCTTAAATTGAATCCACAGCTGGAAATTTCCTCAGACCTGCTCTTCCTGCCATATTGCAGGAGCAATTTGAGGAAATAATGACCAACCCACATAGACTTTAAAAGTTGGTGAAACTAAAAGGGACATTAGATGATACAATGAATAAAATTTGGTGAGCCGTGTGAAGAAAAGCACTGGGGTAGATCTGTTTCAGTGTTGTCATAGTTTTATGTTATCACTTTTAACTGTTTTAATCTCACTTTGGTTACTCTAAGAAATAACAACATGTGGATAAAATGAACAGCAAGAGACAGAATACATCTTTTGTCTTCAATTGCACATAAAAGCATTTAATGAACTTAATAATTAAACCCAACTTAATAGTTGAACCACTGTCATATTTTCAGTTCTTGTTTAATAGCAATTAGTATGATACAGGTGTGTGCAGCTAGAACTGTGAAGAATTATCGTATCGCAAAATCGTCAGAAATTTGATAATCTGATTAAGTTCCTCAAGAAAAAATATTCTAAAGAAGCATTACTGGCAAATTTAATAAGCTGGATATTTTAAAACTTGATTGATAGAAATGTAAGGCAAAGAACAATAAGCAAGGGAACTAAATCCGTGGATTCTAGCCGCCAGCCCATTTTATAGCTGCAGGGCAATAAAAGCCCATCTCCTTCATGAAATGAAATGTGGAGCGTCAACTGGTCACGGTGGCTTTAAAAATTTTCAGATTCTTCACCATATTTAATTGATGAAAGCTGACTCCAGTCATGTGGCAGCCACCACCTTCTGCAGAGATTTCTTCTGTTATCACACCAGTGGAACCTGGGGCAGCAGTGTTTCCCATCCCAACAACAGTGAGCCTGGAAGGGAAATATCAGTGAGGAAAGTAATGGTGGATTAAAATAATGAGAGTTTATAACATGAACAGTCTGGTCAGGCACATGTTTGAATAAATGGACTCCAATTAAATGGACCATGACTTTCAATAATAAAAAACTTGACACTTTTGATGGTTGGTCAGTAGGATTGTCAAATCCTAGGAAAAATTCCCAGAACACACACATGGGAATTCATTGTAGACTCATAGCTTTAAATGTTCAATGAACAGGCCCTCCAAAGTAAAAGATTGGCCTCTTCTACCTATCACCTCTCAGCTTATTACGTCTTCCCCCTCTCACCTGAACTCACCTATCACCTGCCTGCGTGTGCTCCTCCTCCTCCCCCTCCCCCCACCTTCTTATTCTGGCTTCTGCCCTCTTCCTTTCCAGTCTTGTTGAAGGGTCTCGGCCCGAAACATCGACTGTTTATTTCCCTCCACAGATGCTGCCTGACCCGCTGAGTTCCTCCAGCACTTTTTGTGTATTGCTCCAGATTCCAACATCTGCAGAATCTCGTGTCTCCAATGGAAAAGATGATTGATTCGTAACAAGACAGAATTGTCAAGAGATTTATTTCATTACAATATTCTTCCAATAAATGTTTTTTTAATGATGTAGATACTGAGTGAATCTTCAGATTCTAATGGCTGAGGTCCATGCATAGCTTCTCTTTACAATGGCACACTCATGAATGCTGACTTACCTTAGGGTACGGGCAACACCCCCATTGATGGTTAGCCATTTTGCAGCATGTACTTCCAGCTTTGCACACATGTGTATCGTCACATTGAACCACTGGACAACTGCTGCTGTTACAGTTCTGTTGAGCTTCCGATACTGTCAATGCAGGTTTCTTGGCGAGCCACGGGATGCTGATGCTATCCATGTGACACTTAGAACTTTCAGTGTCACACTTGGTGCCACGAGGGCAGCAGTGTGCACCATCCTTACAACATTCAGCCTAATTTTGAACAAATATCAAGTTAATTAATAAGGCAGGTAATTTTCACATTCACACCCAGTCATCCAATAAATTATTCAATACAACCCTTTTTCACCAGTGCATTGTGGTTGTAAGGTGAACAGTGAATAAGATGCACTTTTACAGTTTACTCACATCAACATCACATCTTTTATCTTCAAGCTTCCAGTGTTGAGAATTAAACAAAAATAATTTTGAGCAAACAAACACATCTTCATTTCAAGTTCCAGTCTGAGTCACACAGCTTTAGAGTTTGGATTTCTTCATCCTTGCAGCATCAAAGCCCTGGATTGAGGGAAGTAGCTGCCACCTGCCTCTTAGCTGCCGGCTGCAGGAAAACTCTGTTGCCTCACAGCTCAGTTTGTCTTTCTTTTCTGTCCTCACCGGCCAGGATTTTTAAAGAAATATTCTACTTCCATGTTCTGCCAGCTTGGTTGTGTTGCTGAAACTCTGCCTACTCTTCACACCTTCTCCTTTTCCATAAACAGCTTAAAAATTACGGGGAATGTGTACATACGACTCTGCAACCAAGCAATGCTAGGAGATGAGAAAGGGAGTATTTGGGAATGTGAGCTGGGATTGGTTGGCTGGATCAGAATTGTGGTCTGAGATGATTGACGTCTGGGTGGTTTTGATTAAAAAGTGGTGAGAGAATGGCTGAATGTTGATGAGGGAACAGCCTGAGGTCCACATTGTTCCACATTGGCCTCATCAGTCACCTCTGATCCCACAGAACCTGAGTCATCCTTGCTTCTGAGATGAAAGGAGAAGAGCTCTCCAAACATTCACCCAAGTACGAGTGGCTCCATAACCAACTTCTCAGGCAGTGAGTTCAAGACCTCCATTTTTGATTGATTTTTCTTTTCTCAGTTCCCATCTAACCCTTCCACCGATAAATTCAAATCTATATCCATAAGTTATTGACCTCCTTGCTAATGGAAACAGGCCCTTCCTGGGTCTCTAAGAATTGTCTCACCTCAATTAAAGCTCCCCTCATTCCAAAAAAATAGCTAGCTAACCTTTCCCCATAGTCCTTGTTTTCAAGCCCTGATATTTTTTTATAAATCTCCTCTAAATCCACTTTTGTGCCATCAAATGTTTTCTGTAGTGTGATAACCAGATCTGTATACAGTACGCTTGCTGTGGTCCAATTATTCTTTTCTGAAGCTCAAGCATGATCTCCCTGCTCTGTAATCTATGCCTGAACTGATAAACACAGGTACCCTTCATGCTCTTTGATCAACATTCACCTCTCCTGCTGTCTTCAGTGATCTGTGGACATATACTCCAAGATCACTTAGTTTGTTCACACTTTTTAGTGTCTTTTCATTGATAACGTATTTTCTTGTTTGCCTTCTCTGTACTCTGTTCCATTTGGTGCTCACTAAAACAGACCATTAATTATTTTTCAGCACTATCTGACACAATTAATGACATAGGCAGGGAGGGATATGAGGTCCTTCAAAGGGAATTAAGGGAGTTTAGGTAGAACGTTAAAAAACAGGACCTCTAGGATTGTAATCTCAGGCTTATTCCCTCTGCCACGTGCTAGTGAGGCAAGAAAGTACAGTTGCATGTGTGGTTAAGGAGCTGGTGCAGAAGAGGGGGCGTCAGGTCCATGGATCCTAGGGCTCTCTTCCAGGGCAGGTGGGACCTGTACAAGGAGAGTTGAACCTAACCTGGAGGAGCACCAATATCCTCTCAGGGAGGTTTGCTCGTGCTGACTGAGAGGCCTTAAAATAGCATGGCAGAGGGGTAGCAACCAAGAGCATTAGGTCAGCCAGCGGAGGAATTGAGGGGAAGGTAAGGGTTAGGTCAGGTGTGTCTGACAAGAAGAATGGGCAGGGCCAGGTTAATGAACGTGGTGGGACTGATGGGCTGAAGTGTATTCATATCAATTCAAGGGGTATTAGGGGTAAGGCAGATGTACTCAGAGACTGGATTACTGAAAGGAACTACGATGTGGCCATTTCAGATACTTGATTGAAAGAAGGGCAAAACTGTCAGCTCAATGTTCCAGGGTTTAGATGTTTCCGTTACAAAAGAGAGGGACGCAAAAGGGGGGAGGAGTTGCACTGCTGATCAGGGAGAATGTCACAGTCGCACTTAGAGAGAAGCACTCATCAGTGAAGAAATATGGGCAGAGCTTGGGAATCAGAAAGGGGTAATCGCTCTGATGGGGTTATACTGTGGGAGCTCATGGGAGTAGGGGGAGCAGATTTGCAGGCAGATTATGGAAATGTAAAAGCAACAGGGTTGTTATAGTGGGTGACTTTAATTTCCCCAACATTGACTGGGACCCCCTCAGTGCCTGGGACTTTGGTGGGGCAGAACTTGTTAGGTGCCTCCAGGGGGATTTCTTGAAACAGGGTGTAAATAGTCTGAACAGGAAAGGGGCCATACTCTACCTGGTATTGGGAAATGAGACCAGCCAGATGATCGGAGTTTCAGCGGGAAAGGATTTTGGAACAGTAAGTTTTGAAATATTTATGGATAAGACTGGATGTTGGGGAAAGTGCTAAGTTGGGGGAAGGCTAATTACAACCTCTGCGGGAACCTGAGTTAACAAGACCAACGAGGAATGAGAAACAGAAGCAACTATTTGAAGTTGGCGGAACAGGGGATTTGCACAAAGGAAATTGTGTTTTGGAGTAAACGGGAGGAAAGGAAGAAAAACAAGAACAGAAGAATAAACAATTTCTACACGAACAGTCATGACATCGCCTGCTAAATTCAAGCAGGACAAGGGAATTATTACCGAATACGAAACACAAGTCAAAGAGAACTTTGCTACTCAAGCGGACCTGAGAGGAAGACTGCAGTGGATCACACGCGGACCCGAAAGGGTGATGGCCTGGCGGACCGTGTAGGGTGAACCAGGCGCAGGGATGGATGGAGGGAAGGGGCAAACAGCCCAGGAGGGCGCGGCAGTCATCGGTTGCAGCGAGAGGCAGGGAGAGCGGGAGGTGACTGGAAGTCGACCGCAAAGAGGTTTAGGGTGACGCGCCAGGTGGGGAGGTATTGGGGGGTGGGGGGGGAGCATGAACCAACCGATTCTGAGCAGAGCAAAGAGAGCGGGAACTACGGGCGGCGGCAGCAGGATGATCCGGAAACTGGATGCGGACCCGGCAGGGTGGAATGGAAGCGGACCTGAAAGGAATACGGCAGCTCAAGTGGACATGAAAGGGACGAGGGACTGCAGATACTGAAATCCAGAGCCACAATCCGCTGGAGGAACTGAGCGGGTCGGGCAGCGTCTGCAGGACGAAAGGAATCGTTGACGTTCCGGGTCCAAATGTTGCGTCACGAGAGGGAGACGGCAGGGAGGGAGGAGGGAGGGAAGGAGGGAAGGGGAGGGGAGGAGGGGGAGGGGAGGAGGGAGGAGGGGGGAGGAGGGAGGGAGGAGGAGGGAGGGAGGGAGGAAGGGGGAGGGAGGGAGGGGGGAAGAGGGAGGAAGGGGGGAGGGAAGGGGGAGGAAGGGGGGAGAGAGGAGCTCAATCGGGCCTGAGGGGGTGATGTCCCAGCGGACAGCGTAGGGTGATCCAGGAGCAGGAATGGACGGAGCAAAGGGGCAACTGACCAAGTGTAATATGGCACAGAGTGAGGGAGGGAGAGTGGGACGGGGGTGATTGGAAGTAGACCAGGGAAGGTGAAGAGGTGCAGGGCGACGAGACAGTGCACCCGGTAAAGGGGAAGCATGAACCAGGCTGAGAAGAGAGAGCGAGCGGCTGGCAAGAGCTCAAAGCGGCCCTGAAAGGGAGAAGGCAGGCCTGAGTACAAGCGGACCTGAAAGGAAGCAGGCAGGCCTGGGTTTAAGCGGACCTGAAAGGGAGACTGCAGAGTGGAACACACGCGGACCTGAAAGGGTGATGGCCTGGCGGACCGTGTAGGGGGAACCAGGCGCAGGGATGGACGGAGCAAAGGGGCAACCAGCCAAGTGCATTGGGGCACAGGGTGAGGCAGGGAGAGCGGGGGGCAGTTGGAAGTGGTCCGGACAATGTGAAGAGGGTGCGGGCAGAGCAGGGTGAAGCAGAAAACTATGCGGTTAAATGGGATTAGTGTAAATGAGGCGGCATAGACATGGAGGGCCGAAGGGCCTGTTTCTGTGCTGTATTGTGCTTTGACAGTATTGGGCAGGAGTGTAGATCAGGAGCAGCTGTTATTGGATGTGCACGTCTAACACATCTGAGTTGTCCAAAGGCCAGCCGGTCAGAATTCAGGAAAACACATTCCTGTGAGGAAAAAAGACAAAGGTTCCGGAACCTGGGATGTTGAGAGTTGTAAACCTAATGAAAGAACAAGGAAGCAAATGTAAGGTTAAGGAAGCTGAAATCAGGGAGCGCCCTTGAGGAATATAAAGGAAGCAGAAAAGAATTTAAACGTGGAATCAGGAGGTCCAAAAGTGCCCATGAAATGTCCTAGGGTGAGTGGGATTAAGGGGAACCCCAAGGCATGTTACACATATTTTCAAAACAAGGGGGAGAGGGTAGCAGCACTCATAACAAAGGGGGGAATTTATGCCTGGAGCCAGAGGATGTGGGTGAGATACTAAATGAGTACTTTGCATGGGTATTCACCAAGGGAAAGGACATGGGGGATAGTGAGACCAGGAAGGGGTCTGATATTCTACGCCACGTTAATGGCAAGGAGGAGGAACTGTTGGTCTTTTGAAGGACATTAAGGTGGATAATTCCCCAGGGCCTGATGGGATCCATCCCAGGGTATTGGAGAGGCAAGAGAGGAGATTTCTGGGGTCTTGACAGAGATCTTTTTATCTTCTTTGGCCACAAGTGAGGTCCCAGAGGGCTGGAGAATGACCAGTGTTGTTCCTTTGTTGAAGAAAAGCAATAGAGACAAATCAGGCAATTATAGGCCAGTGAGCCTTACATTTTAGGGTTAAGACTTACATCTGGAAAAGCATGGACATTAGGGGTCGTCAGCATGGCTTTGTGCAGGGGGAGGTCAGATCTTACAAACTTGATTCAGCTTTTTGAGGAGATGATGATGGTGATAGATGAGGGCAGGTTTAGGGTAGGACAGTGGATGTTGTCTTTGTGGATGTAAGTAAAGCATTTGACAAAGTCCTTTATGGTAGGCTAATCCAGAAGATTAAGGCGTATGGGATCCACGGAGTGGATTCAAAATTGGCTTGGCCACAGGAGATGGAGGGGTGCTATTTTGACTGGAGGTCTGTGACCAGTGGTGTTCCACGGGTCAAATACTAAAGGTATAGATTTAAGGTGAGGGGGAAAAGTTTAAAAGAGACCTGTGAAGCAAGTTTTTTTATACGGGGAATGGTAGGTACCTAGAACACAGCGCTAGTGGACCAGATACAAGAACAACATTTAAGAGACATTTAGACAGGCACATGGACAAGCAGGGGGTGGAGAGATAGGGACCATGTGCAGGCAGATTAGTTTAAATTGGCATCATGGTCGGCACAGATGTGGTGGGCCGAAGGGCCTGTCCCTGTGCTGTACTGTTCTATGTGAACAATTTTGGTTTCATTGGCCAAGCCCTTAATCATGATTCTCCACTTAAGTCCAAATCATTGATGTATACCACTAAAGTAGGGTCCTTGTATGGAGTCTTTTGGAACCCCATTATAAACAGGATCTACCTCCATTGGCCATTATCCGCTGTTTTCTTGCACCGAGCCAGTTTTTAACCCAACTTGAGACATATTTCTTGGATCCTATTTGCTTTTACTTAGTTGATCAGTGAGACATAGTTAAACACTCTGCTGAAATCCATGTGGGCAGACATGATGGTACTAGTGGCAGTAACATACAACTAACCATCAGCCGTGGACACAAGAGCACCAAAGGTGAAGGAGTGACATTTAGGGGGAAAAGTCAATAGGTAAGATAAGATAAGATTTCTTTATTAGTCACATGTACATCGAAACACACAGTGAAATGCATCTTTTTTTGCATAGAGTCTTTTGGGGGCAGCCCGCAAGTGTCACCACACTTCCGGCGCCAACATAGCATGCCCACAACTTCCTGACCCGTACGTCTTTGGAATGTGGGAGGAAACCGGAGCACCCGGAGGAAACCCACGCAGACACGGGGAGCACGACTGTAAACTTGGAAAGACGAGGGAGGCATGGAGGTGAATTGGGATGAGCACTTGCTTTTGCTCAGTTGAGCAGTTTGCCATGTGGAAGTGTAAAAGGTTTTGGGAGTTGTGAAAGGGAAAAAGGCCGACTGGAAGGAAGCAGTTACAGAAAGACTGGGGGCAAGTAGAAGACCTGATGACTCTGAAGGTAAATGAAGAAGTTGGGGATTTAGGAATAAGCAGAGAAATATGGAAACAGATGAGGGAAAGTAGGAATAATGGTGAGAGGAAAGCAATGTTATGCAAAGCAGAAGGAATGTAGGGGTTGAGAGCCTGCTGAAAACATGAGAAGGTAGATGTTACCAATAAGACAAAGCTGTGCTCATAAATCTTGAGGAAAAGAAGGGTATATTGCTCAGATTTTGGAGACTTCTTTGCTGTAGAAGGCCAGTATTTGCACAGGGTTAGAAGTCAGTTGTTATGCTGAATAGATTTAAAGAAAATCCATTTGGGCTCTTTGGGGCTGGAAGCCATGATACCAATGGCCTCGATGAGAGCCTGTACACCCTCACTGGTACTGGCAAGACCCATTGTTTTACTCTTTCTTCCGTCAGCAATCTGCTGTTATGATTCTGGTGTAAGATAAGAAAAACTACAAATAGAATAAAAGTAAATGTCAGTTTAGTTGGTTTACATTGGGCTATTCGTATAACATTTACATTGTAGGTGTAACCTACCTCAGGATGTGGACAACATCCCCAGTTTCCATCCTGTAATCTACAGCATGTATGTCCATCTGGACAGAAATTTACATTATCACAGTAAATTCTGGATGGGTCATTGCTGACGCTGTTGCTCTGAACTTCCATCTTTTTTAGTGTTTCACCTTCCACTGGATTGCTGAGATCTTTCAAAGCTGCAAATGATGGAGTGATATCACGTTTGTAGTCTGCAGGGCAGCAGCTTAGACCATGGAAGCAACAGACAGTCTAAATATAAATCCAGGAAAATATCATTATTAAAATTTGGTAAAGTGGATTAAGGCTGCTGGTTTACTTCAGAACCAGCAAGTAGAACGTAGGCAATCTAAGCGTGACATCTATCCTATGTGGTATCACCACACAATAGTGATGGAAACAAATGACTTTTGGGCATGTGAAATAAGAACAGAAAGCATCATATAGAGTCTTAGAGTCATGGAATAATACAGCAAGGAACAGGCCCTTCAGCCCAACTTGTCTGTGCTGACCAAGAAGCCCATCTGAGCAGGTCCCATTTGCCTGCATTTGGCCCATATCCCTCTAAAGCTTTCCTATCTATAATTCAATCCCAATCAATTTTCTGGGTCAGGAGTCATTGCACATGAACAGTGTGCCTCCCAAAGAACTCTTGCCAACAGCAGATAAAAATCCACCGGGTGCTGCAGCAAAGAAACACAACTGATGATAAAATACTAAATGCTACAGGAAATCTGGCAAGGAGATAGTGCCAGTTGTTTCTTTCAGAACCACCAACATTTATCCATTTAATTGCCAGCAAATATGGGCAAAGCTGGAAGTGCTGAACTTACTTGGCAATAGTTGGACCAAACATTCCAATATGTTCCACTGCTGGATTTCCCATAAGTCCAGCGGCAGAGCTCAGCCCTCCTGAGATTCACCGGCGTGTACACTGGGCTAAAGGCTCTCAGATCGTGTGCTGGGTTAGACCTGGCCCAGGATCTATAACCTCTATAACCCCATTAACAATGGGAAGTATTTACCAGTGGGGAAAAAGAAAAGTTTCTTCTTTTTATTTCTCTGTGTTTACATGTGGTTTTGATTAATTAGCGTTTTCAATCTCAGCTGACCTTAATTTTGTTTATAATTTTGATTTCTTTTAATTCTTTGTTTAATTTTTAATGGTGTTAAAATCTTTCACAAAATTGGAGTCATGGTCACTGCAGACTCTCTGTGCCTGGAGAGAGCAAGTTCGGGAGCGGGGTGATCGGGGCTGATTGTGGATGTCAGTGCTCTTCCAGTAACATCTGAGCAATTGGCTCATTCCATAAAACTATAACACTGCACTCTAAAGTGAAAGGGTCCAATCCACAACATACTGAGATGCTCCAGCTCTGTAAATGCATCATAGAACATAGAACAGAACAGGCCCTTCCTTTCCACTATTTATTTGTTTTTGTAACTTAGAGTACTTTTAATATCTTTATTAAAAACAACAAATTTCGCGACATCTGTCAGTGATAATAAAACTGATTCTGAGGTCAAGACCTGATTGTCTTGGCTTCACTACTTATCTGGCATCCTCTTGGTTTAATCCATCCTGTTGGACATTGGTGAAACAGGTTACAACTAATGTTGGAAATCTACTTTGCCAGTAGGGAACGTGACCTGATTCACTGTCAGCTTCCGTTAAACGTTTGTAAAAAGTATTCCTCCAGGCACAGAGGTTAACAATAGAAGCAATGGCTCTTGAGCCTGCCTTTCTACTGGACTTGCACTGAGCCATATGGAAACCACAGTAAGTGAGCAGTGAACTAGCATACTAGTTACAGGATTACCAGTTGTCACTTTAGGGTTTCTGAAATCTCATGGACAAGAAGGAACGTGTCTTGACAATCCATATGTTGCCTTTCCATTCTCCGATGTGCTTATCTGCCCCAATGAGGAACACTCTTGGAGACTCGCCGCAGTCTCAAGGGGCCTCTGCAGCATTCATTCCTGCCCCCATTGGTGAGCGCTTTGGTAAGACAGGTGAGCAAGTCAGAATTTCTGAATTCTTCAGCCCTGCCACCTCCATCAGAAAATAAATCTCTGAAATGTAGACGTCAGACAGAATTGGTTTCTGCCCATTTTGTAGCACTGGAGTTGGAAAAGCACTGGAATTCTGCCTTGTCCTGATGGGAATATCAGGGGCCTTAGGCACATATTCGTCATACACAGAAGAGCTCCTGATTGTACCCAGTTATATGTAACAGTCTAAACAAATGTTCATGCTTCTCAAACTGATACAACCATTGGGAATGGCCTGGACAAAGATGTCGGCTGCACGGCACAGAGAAGAAAATGTTGAAGCAGAGTTGTTGCTGTGGGCATTAGGCTACAGAAACTGGCAGCTTGATCATGACAAACTCCATCCAGTTTCTCTCATATGTTTGCTATTCTCTCAAGATAGGATTTATATTAAGATAAGAGATTTCTTTATTAGTCACATGTACATCAAAACACAGTGAAATGCATCTTTTTGCATAGAATGGGGTGGGGTTGGGTTGGGGTTGGGGCTGGGGGTGGGGTTGGGGTTGGGGGTGGGGGTGGGGGTGGGGTAGGGTGGGTGGGGGTAGGTTTGGGGTGGGGGTAGGGTTGGGGTGGGGTGGGGTTGGGGTTGGGGAAGGGTGGGTTGTGGTGGGGTTGGGATGGGGGTGGGGGTAGGTTGGGGTTGGGATGGGGTGAAGTTAGGGGTGGGGTGGGGTGGGGGTGGGTTGGGGTTGGGGGTGGGGGTTGGGGTGGGGGTTGACCTGAAGTCAACACTTCAGGTCAAGGAACTGTAATCAGAACTGGAAAAGTGAGAAGCCAAGCATGTTTTAATGTAGAAAGGATGAGGTGGAGACTGGAGATTCCTCCCGACCGACAGAATTATACGGCTGTTTATGGAAAGGAACAGTAAATGTGGAGTTAAAAAATAGCGAGAAAAGGCAGAAACACTCGGCCTGTTGGACAACATCCGTGGAAAGAGAAATGGAATTAACACCCATGGGGCTCAGACCTGAAACGTTAATTCTGTTTCTCTTTGCACACCCGCTGCCTGACGTGCTGACTGTTTCCAACAGTTTTTGTTTTTATTTCAGATTTCTGGCATCTGTCATGCTCTTTGATCTTCATTTCCAGTAAATGTAGATTTTGTTGTGATTCTAAAGATTCTTTGGAACTTCTCAGTAAACCCCCGTAACCTGTTTATTATGATCCAGGAAGAACAGTAAAGGAATACTATGCTGCTCAGAGTCCTTTGATGAAGTAACAGGGAGGGTCAGTGAGGGCAAGGACCATGTGGACACTTGATAAGGTGCTGTGTGGTAGGTTTGCCGTCTGGAGTGAAGGCCATGGATCAGGAAAAGGCAGCAGAAGGTAATGGAGAAAAGTTGCTTCTTGTCCCGGAGGAATTCAAATTCTACAGGATCAGCGGTAGGACCAGTGCTTTTCTTAATATGCATAATTTACTTGGGCTTAGATGTACAGGGCACAAGAAACAGAATAGATTTCCCCCGAATATCAAAAATCTAAATTTTTAGATGATTTTTTCTTTACCTGTGAAGACCAAAGCTGCAGGTACTACTCCAAATGAGGTCTCCCCAGGACCCTGTACAATCTCAGTGAGATTTCCTTGCTTTTAAACTACAAAACCCTTGAAATAAAGGCCATTCTACTCGGTTCCTGTACCTGTGTGCTTTCACTTTGTTATTGGTATTGGTTTATTATTGTTACTTGTACCGAGGTACGGTGAAAAACTTGTCTTGAATACCGATTGTACAGGTCAATTCATTACACAGTGCAGTTACATTGAGTCAGTACAGAGTGCATTGCGATAGTACAGGTAAAAACAATAACAGAGTACAGAGTAAAGTGTCACAGCTGCAAGGAAGTGCATGCAGGTAGACAATAAGGTGCAAGGTCATAACAAGGTAGATTGTGAGGTCAAGAGTCCATCTCAACATATAAGGGAACTGTTCTTATCACAGTGGAATAGAAGCTGTCCTTGAGCCTGGTGGTACGTGCCCTCAGGCTCCTGTATCTTCTGATCAGAGAGGAGAGAAGAGAGAATGACCCGGGTGGATGGGGTCTTTGATTATGCTGGCTGCTTCACCAAGGCAGCGAGTGGTAAAGACAGTCCATGAAGGGGAGGCAAGTTTCTGTGATGTGCTGGGCTTTCTCTTTGGTATCTCATGAACCTATGCACAATGATGTCGTAGAACATAGAACATTACAGCACAGTACAGGCCCTTCGGCCCACAATGTTGTGCCGACATCTTATCCTGCTCCAAGATCTATCTATCCCTTCCCTCCCACATAGCCCCCCATTTTTCTATCATTCACGTGCCTATCTAAGAGTCTCTTAAATGTCCCTAATGTATCTGCCCCCACAACCTCTGCCAGCAGTGCGTTCCACGCACCCACCACTCTCTGTGTGTGAAAAACTTACATCCCCCTTATACCTTCCTCCAATCACCTTAAAATTATGCCCCCTCATGTTAGCCATTTTTGCCCTGGGAAAAAGTCTCTGACTGTCCACTCGATCTATACCTCTTATCATCTTGTACACCTCTATCAAGTCACCTCTCATCCTCCTTCTCTCCAAAGAGAAAAGCCCGAGCTCACTCAACCTATCCACATAAAATATGCTCTCCAATCCAGGCAGAATCCTGGTAAATCTCCTCTGCACCCTCTCTAAAGCTTCCACATCCTTCCAAAAATGAGGCAACCAGAACTGAACACAATACTCCAAGTCTGGTCTAACCAGAGTTCTGTAGAGCTGCAACATTAGCTCATAGCTCTTGAACTCAATACCCAGACTAATGAAGGCCAACACACCATACACCTTCTTAACAACCCTATCAAACTGTGTGGCAACTTGAGGGATCTATGGATGTGGACCTCAAGTTCCTTCTGTTCCTCCATACTACTAAGAGTCATGCCATTAACCTTGTATTCAGCCTTAGAATTCGATCTCCCAAAGTGCATCACTTCGCACTTTTCTGGATTGAACACCATCTGCCACTTCTCAACCCAGGTCTGCACTCTATCAATATCCTGCTGTAACCTACAGCAACCTTCTACACTATCCATAACACCACCAACCTTTGTGTCATCAGCAAACTTACTAACCCACCCTTCCATATCCTCATCCAAGTCATTTATAAAAATCACAAAGAGCAGGGGTCCCAAGAACAGATCCCTGCGGAACACCACTGGTCACCGACCTCCAGGCAGAATACGCTCTATCTACCACCACCCTCTGTCTTCTATGGGTGAGCCAATTCTGAATCCACACAGCCAAGCTTCCCTGGATCCCATGCCTCCTGACTTTATGAATAAGCCTTTCATGAGGAACCTTATCAAACGCCTTACTAAAATCCATGTACACCACATCCACTGCTCTACCTTCATCAATGTGCTTTGTCACATCCTCAAAGAATTCAGTCAGGCTTGTGAGGCACAACCTGCCCCTCACAAAGCCGTGCTGACTGTCCCTAATCACCCTATGCTTCTCTAAATGCCCATAAATCCTGTCTCTAAGAATCTTCTCCAGTAATTTGCCCACCACTGAAGTAAGACTCACTGGTCTGTAATTCCCGGGGTTATCCCTACTCCCTTTCTTGAACAAAGGAACAACATTTGCCGCCCTCCAATCATCTGGCACCACTCCTGTGGCCAGTGAGGATGCAAAGATCATCGCCAAAGGTGCAGCAATCTCTTCCCTCACTTCCTGTAATAACCTTGGAAATAACCCGTCCGGACCCGGTGACTTATCTATCCTAATGTTTTTCAATAGTTTCAGCACACCCTCTTTCCTCACATCGACATGCCCTGGTGTATCAGCCTGCTGTATACCATAGAACCATAGAACAATACAGCACAATACAGGCCCTTCGGCCCACCATGTTGTGCTGACCTTTAAACCATGCCTAAGACTATCTAACCCTTTCCTCTCACATAGCCCCCTATTTTAAATTCCTCCATATGCTTATCTAACAACCTCTTGATTTGACCAACGTATCAGCCTCCACCACCACACCAGGCAGCGCATTCCATGCACCAACCTGGGTAAAAAATCTCCCCCTGATATCTCCCTTGAACTTCCCACCCATTACCTTAAAGCCATGCTCACAAACATCAAGGTCTCTCTCACTGGTGAATACCGATGCAAAGTATTTATTAAGGACCTTCCCTACCTCTTCCGACTCCAGGCACATGTTTCCTCTTTTATCCTTGATCGGTCCTACCCTCACTCTAGTCATCCTCTTATTCTTCACATACGTGTAGGACGCCTTGGGGTTTTCCTTAATCCTACTCACCAAGGCCTTCTCATGCCCCCTTCTAGCTCTCCTAAGTCCATTCTTAAGCTCTCTCTGGCTACTTTGTAACTTCTCCAGAGCCCTGTCTGATCCATGCTTTCTAAACCTCAGGTAAGCTTCTTTCTTCCTCTTGACAAAATATTCTACATCTCGTGTCAACCACAGTTCCTTCACTCTACCATCCTTACCCCGCCTCAATGGGACAAACTTATCCAGAAGCCCATGCAAGTACTCCCAAAACAACTTTCACATTTCCATTATGCACTTCCCCAAGAACATCTGCTCCCAATTTACACTCCCAAGTTCCTGCCAAATAGCATCATAATTCCCCCTCCCCCAGTTAAATACTTTCCCACAGTGAATGCTCCTATCCCTCTCCAAGGCTATGGTAAAGGTCAAGGAGTTATGGTCACTGTCTCTAAAATGCTCTCCCACCGAGAGATCTGAAACCTGATCAGGCTCATTGCCTAGTACCAGGTCCAGTATGGCCTCTGCTCTAGTCGGCCTGTCCACATACTGTGTCAGGAATCCTTCCTGCACACACCGAACAAACTCTGTCCCATCTGTCCCCTTTACACTTAGGAGGTGCCAATCAATATTCGGGAAGTTGAAATCACCCATGACAACAACCCTGTTATTTCTGCACCTCTCCAAAATCTGCCTCCCAATCTGCTCCTCAGCGTCTCTGCTGCTACTGGGGTGGGGGTGGGGGCGGCATCTGTAGAATACTCCCAATAGAGTGACCACTCCCTTCCTGTTTCTGACTTCCACCCACACTGACTCAGTGGATGATCCCTCCAGGACATCCTCCCTTTCTACAGCTGTGACACTGTCCCTGATCAGCAAAGCCACTCCCCCACCCCTTTTACCTCCCTCCCTGTCCCTTTTGAAGCATCTAAACCCTGGAATATCCAGCAGCCATTCCTGCCCTTGCGACAGCCAAGACTCTGTAATGGCCTCAACGTCGTAGTTCCATGTACTTACCCATGCTCTAAGATCATCAGCCTTGTTCCTGATACTTCTCGCATTAAAGTACACACTTCAGCCCATCCAACTGACTGAAATTTTGCCCTTTCAACTGCCTATCCTTCCTCACAGTCTTTCTACACTCTGCATCTACTTGTACATTAAATGCACCAACCTCTGACCTATCACTCGGGTTCCCATCCTCCTGCCAAACTATTTTAAACCCTCTGAAACAGGTCTAGCAAACCTGTCTGCAATAATATTGGTCCCCCTCCAGTTCAGGTGTAACCCATCCGTTTTGTACAGGTTGTACCTTCCCCGGAAGAGATCCCAATGATCAACAAATCTGAAACCCAGCCCCCTGCACCAACTCCACAGCCAAGCATTCATCTGCCTAATCATCCTATTCTTACCTTCACTGGAGTGTGGCATAGGCAGCAATCCAGAGTTTACTACCCTGGAGGTCCTGCCTTTCAGCTTCCTACAGGGTTCTCTGTATTCCCTCTTCAGGACCTCATCTCTTTTCCTACCTACCTCATTGGTACCAATTTGTGCCACAGCCTCTGGCTGTTCACCATGGATCAATATTAATTCTTCATCATGATGAATGTTTGGAATAGACTTCCTTTGCTGAAGAAATTGGACAGGCACTTACCAGGAACATAGAAAGATAATATGTAGAAATAGGAACACGTTTATTGTACTCACTCAGGCATTTAACAAGGTCATGGCTAACTATTCTGTTGGTGCCACTTTCCTGTACTTATCCCATGCCCTCAAATCTCCAAAGATCTATCAGTCTAATCAGTCTTGGACGTACTAATGACTGACCATCCACAGCCCTCTTGGGTAAAGCATGGCAAAGATTCACCAGCTGCTGGCTGGAGAAATTTCTTCCGTGTTCTGCCCTGAGTGGCTGACCACTTATTCTGAGATTGTGCCTTGGTTCTAGACATTCGAGCAGGTAAACATCATCCCTGCATGTACTCTAACAAGGATGTTTATGGTGTCGCAAGAAAAGACTCTGCAAAATCCATATGTGTTAGTTCTATTGAACCATTAAGCAGTTGATTAGGAAACAAAGGAAAGTAAATAACACAAACTAGAGACTGGATTGGATCAATCAAAGGCAATTGCAATGTTTCAGTCAAAGTCAGAATATCTGCACTTCCCCATGCTACATGGAATTTGATTTGTGGAATGTGATCAGCAAATTCAAACTCCCTAAAAAAGTCATGTTCCTGATATTCCTTGTGTCTTTCAGGAAGTGATATTGGCAAGATGTTTAACATAGAACATAGAACAATACAGCACAATACAGGCCCTTCGGCCCACAATGTTGTGCCGACCTTTAAACCTCACCTAAGACTATCTAACCCCTTCCTCCCACATATCCCTCTAACTTAAATTCCTCCATATGCTTATCTAACAATCTCTTGAATTTGACCAATGTACCTGCCTCCACCACCACCCCAGGAAGCGCATTCCGTGCCCCAACCACTCTCTGGGTAAAAAAGCCTTCTTCTGATATCTCCCTTGAACTTCCCACCCATTACTTTAAAGCCATGCCCTCTTGTATTGAGCATTGGTGCCCTGGGAAAGAGGTGCTGGCTGTCCACTCTATCTATTCGTCTTAATATTTTGTACACCTCTATCATGTCTCCTCTCATCCTCTTTCTCTCCAAAGAGTAAAGCCCTAGCTCCCTTAGTCTCTCCTCATAAGGCATACTCTCTAAACCAGGCAGCATCCTGGTAAATCTCCTCTACACCCTTTCCAACGCTTCCACATCCTTCCTATAATGAGGCGACCAGAACTGGACACAGTAGGATCATACACATGATTTCAGTAAGCGGGAGTAAACCATACTCAGATCACACAAGATTAAACGATAAATTTATTTTCAATACCTCTTCCAAAGGACAGCAGCCATAATTACCAGTTTGAAGTTTACAACATGTTGACTCATTTGGGCAAGAACCTCCATCTGGACATCTCTGTGCAGCAGAAGCCAAACTTGGCAGCAGCAGAATTACCAGTGGAAACATCTGACGGAAACAAAGACATTTATTTGTTGATGGCAGAAAGTGAAGAGAAATCATAAGAAGAGAAATCTGCATAAGGCTTCGCCACTCTATGTCAAAGAAATTCAAGCAACTGGTTATTTTTTGGGGTGTAGTCGTTCTTTGTACACAGCCTAAACAAGCCTGGTCATTCACAGGTCAAGCTACCTCTCCATTTCCAAGGATCCATAAACCCTCCTCTCTCTGGAAATGCATCCATTTGTTTTTTTTAGAAACTAATTTACAAAACTCAGAATTCTCACTTAAGAGACAGGAAACCCCATTATTCCTATCCCCTAATTCCCAGTGGTCCAGGATCTCTGATTATCAGTAAAACAAAGGGCCTCAGTGCCGACCTCAAGGAATATTGCCCACAAGATGTATCCTGCAGGGGATTTCAGCAACATGATGCTGATCGAACAGCCCGTTCTATTCTCAAACAAATCAAACCAAAAAAACAAGATGCCTCAGGCCACAACACTTTGCTCTGTAACACTGTTGCTTGCGTTTCCAATGTTCATGTTTGCCAGAAGAGTGCAGAACTGATGCTGCATGAAGCCCCGGGCAGTCGCCGTGGAGGAGCTGTAACACATCTGGAGCAAAAAACAAACTGCTGGAGGAACTCAGTGGGTCAAGCAGCATCCGTGGGGACAAAGGAATGGTCAACATTTTGCTCCTGATGCTGACATTTCCTTTCTCTCCACAGACGCTGCTTGACCTGCCGAGTTCCTCCAGCCGATTGTTTGTCCTTCCAACAAGTTGCTTTTGTGCTCCAGACTGCAGCATCTGTCTCCACTGAGCAATTCTTGTTACCTACTGCAGGGTAGGTTTCCATGACAACAGTATCAGAGCAACACATTCAGCAGTCTGAGCTTGGCTGACCCGCCACTCGAGTCCTCAGTGTCACCAGCTTCTGCTGGAAGCTAAAACCTTGGTGATTCACAAGTGTGAACATGAGGCTTCCATCTGGAAAGGTTTGGCACCAAGCTATTCCCAAAGCCCTCTGCAAGTATTGCTCTGGAATGGCCTGTGACTTCTGATCTTGCTGACATGACCTGAGCATTCCATTATCCACACTCTTCAGCCTTCACCTATGGGGTGCCCCATTGGTTGCTTTCTCTGGGTCCTCTACCACACAACTTATGTGCAACTTAGTCCTCTGAGGAGTTAACACCTCAGCACTTTTTTACCAGACCTGACTGTAGGCCAACTCACCAGGTAGCAATCCTACCTCTAAGGTAACCTGTACAGCACCCATAGTGTCTGTATCCAAGCGGCTGGGTAGAAGTGACAACCTGTTTTCAACCCAATTCTCTCACTGTTGAGCCACTCCCTGGGCAGGTCAGCTTTTTGAAAAGGATAATGGATAAAGCTAGGGTTATGGTGAAGTGAGGGAAGAATGTGGTTTAAGGTGAGACTGGAAAGATTTAACAGGGGCCTGAGGGTAGTTGGGGGGGGGGGGTGGTCTATGGAACGAGTTGCCAGAGGAAGTGGTAGAGGCAGGCACACCGACAATGTTGAAAAGACACTTGGACAGGTAAATGGATAGAAAAGGTTTAGAAGGATCTGGACCAAACACAGACAAGTGGAGGTAACTTGTCAGCATCGACATTGAGTCAAGGGCCTGTTTCTCTGCTATAGAAGTCTATGGCTCTGTGGTATGTGTATATATGATCTAAAACATGTCATCAGGAGAGTTTGTGGCATGAGGGGAAAGGAGAAGAATACCATCATCTTTAATAGCCTGTGTGGCAGTGCTGGCTGCCGCTGGCCCTCCAGTTATGGAGAATACTCTCACTTCCAAGCAGGAAAAGGCTTGCAGCCATACAGGTCCATGCTGGTTTGCTACTGCCAGTTATCTTCTACCTTGTCCTGCCTAAAGGAGGGGAGCATGTGTCCAAGGGATGTACCATAGAACCATAGAACAATACAGCACAATACAGGCCCTTCGGCCCACCATGTTGTGCCGACCTTCAAACCACACCTAAGACTATCTAACCCCTTCCTCCCACATATCCCTCTATCTTAAATTCCTCCATATGCTTATCTAACAATCTCTTGAACTTGACCAATGTATCAGCCTCCACCACCACCCCAGGCAGCGCATTCCATGCACCAACCACCCTCTGGGTGAAAAACCTCCCTCTGACATCTCCCTTGAACTTCCCACCCATAACCTTAAAGCCATGTCCTCTTGTATTGAGCATTGGTGCCCTGGGAAAGAGGCGCTGGCTGTCCACTCTATCTATTCCCCTTAATATTTTGTACACCTCTATCATGTCTCCTCTCATCCTCCTTCTCTCCAAAGAGTAAAGCCCTAGCTCCTTTAGTCTCTCCTCATAATCCATACTCTCTAATCCAGGCAGCATCCTGGTAAATCTCCTCTGCACCCTCTCCAACACCTCCACATCCTTCCTATAATGAGGCGACCAGAATTGGACACAGTACTCTAAGTGTGGTCTAACCAGAGTTTTGTAAAGCTGCAACATTACTTTGCAGCTCTTAAACTCGATCCCACGACTTATGAAAGCCAACATCCCATAAGATTTCTTAACTACCCTATCCACCTGTGAGGCAACTTTTAGTGATCTGTGGATATGAACCCCCAGATCCCTCTTCTCCTGTACACTGCCCAGAATCCTGCCATTAACCTTGTATTTGCCTTGGAGTTAGTCCTTCCAAAGTGTACCACCTCACACTTCTCCAGATTGAACTCCATCTGCCACATGTCAGACCAGCTCTTCATCCTATCAATATCCCTCTGTAAGCTTCGACAGCCCTCCACACTATCCACTACACCACCGATCTTTGTGTCGTCTGCAAACTTGCTAACCCACCTTTCCACCCCCTCATCTAAGTCATTAATAAATATCACAAAAAGTAGAGGTCCCAGAACCGATCCCAGCAGGACACCACTAGTCACAGCCCTCCAATCCGAATGCACTCCCTCCACCACAGCCCTCTGCTTTCTACAGGCAAGCCAATTCTGAATCCACACGGCCAAGCCTCCCTGGATCCCTTGGCCTCTGACCTTCTGAAGAAGCCTACCATGTGGAACCTTGTCAAACACCTTACTAAAATCCATGTAGACCACATCCACTGCACTACCCTCATCAATCTTCCTGGTCACCTCCTCAAAGAACCCTATCAGGCTTGTGAGGCAAGATCTTCCCTTCACAAAGCCATGCTGGCTGTCCCTAATCAGACCATGTTTCTCTAAATGCTCATAGATCCTATCTCTTAGAATCCTTTCCAACAGCTTGCCCACCACAGATGTAAGGCTCACTGATCTGTAATTCCCTGGACTATCCCTACTACCTTTTTCGAATATGCCTGCTATTGTTGAATAGCTGACAACCTGTGAGACGTGGGTAGGTGGTAAATGTGTGGGAGTCTGTTTGTAGGCAAGGGATGGGCGTGTGTGCATTCAGTGTGAGGCTGGCGGCATTGTGGTGAGAAATGCCATCTATGAGCCCATTGTGCGCACTAATATTGATGTTACGACTTTGACTTTACTTCACTCAGGGGTGACAACCCCTCTTATGGGAGATATTCCCCAACGCCAGCACCTGCCCAGTTTCAGATCACACCCAGACCCATTCCCCGATACCTCTGCTACCTCTTCCCCCTGCACCTCTCACGCATTTTTAAAATTATTGCTCTCTGATTCATCACCTGGCTCCACCCTGAACTCCTTCCCCAGATATCACAGTTGTTCTCTCTGGGTAATCAGGGATTTCCATCTCAGCTTCCTCCCTGAAAAGCACCGTGATGCTGGAGGAACTCAGCGGGCCACAATTCTCCCACTTTAAGTTATCCCCTCAACACCCCCCCACCCTCCCCCAACCAGGCCTCTTCTTTTCTCCCCCTTTCCCAGCGCACCTCTCTTTTTATCACCCTCCTTACCTGTCACCCGTCCCCTGGTGGACCTGCTCTCCCCTCCTCCCCCTGCACCTGCCCGTCACTATCTCTCACCTGCACCTACCTATCACCACCCTGTGCCCGCCCCGCCTCCCCTCTTTTGTCCACCTATCACTGCTCTGCTTTTCCCTCCTATATATCGGGCTTCCCCTTTTCCTATCTTCAGTCCTGAAGAAGGGTCCTGACCCCAAACGTTGACCGCCTGCTTTTCTCCACGGACGCTGCCTGGCCTGCTGGGCTCCCCCAACATCGTCGTGTTTTTCATCTAGATTCCAGCATCTGCAGTCCCTTGTTTCTCAACTTACTCCCTCTCCTTCCTTGGATTTCACTGCCTTTTTGTCATGCCTTCAGTTTTCCCGCTGCATCGGTTTACCTCTCTGCATTCACAACGACCACTTTGCTTTATTCTTAGGTTCTCTTTTTAAGGTCAGATGAGATCCCTCCTTTGCGTTCCCGACCAGCTACGTCCTCTTTCCAATCCCACTTCCTTTTTCTTTTATACGTGCAAAGTCATTCCTCTAAGTCACCACAGAGGCTCGTTCAAACTTGCAGCTGGTCACGAGGAAGGCCCACACTGTACAACGCTACAGCGTCACAACGTAGTTAATGCATTAATGTTACTGCTCTCTCATTTGAAACAACAAACAAAAAAACACCAAAAGTTTACAATTATCACTCTCAGATTTCAGCCCAGTGCCTCTCCTGCCCACTTTTCCTTTTGATGTTTACTCTTTATTTTTGCCATAAATGTAAGTGCCCAGATTTTTTGGGGGTGGGGTTGTGGTGACATTGCAGTAACCTTTTCACCAGATACATCACACATAACATTCTGTGGTTTAGTGGGCAAGGGTTTGGCTCACTTTTCATGTGTCAGCAAGCATTCTGGGTCTGCTGTAGACTGTCACTAACTACACCTCTGGGATGAAGAGCTGCACTCCAAGTATAACTGGAGTAACTCCTGAGTTTTAAAGCTACTGGAGATAAAAACAATCAGTTTGACACAAATGTAAGTTGCTCGTTTACTGGTGGGCAGAAGAGGGGAATAAAATCTTCAACCTGCAGGCAACTATAACTTTGTTATACATTAGGTCCTTTCTACAGATTGCATTTGAAAGACCTAAAGGTCAGAAGGTGGTAAGGAAGACAAAATGTGACAGGCCATGTACAACCCAACACACAGCCGATCAGTGGCAAGTACTTGAGCAGTGCAGGCGGTGACAATCTGCTTGATCAGATGTAGACCAGCAGGCTGCCATCAGAAATAGTTTCAATTAGATGCCCTGCCGCTACAGCCCTTTACCCCGTCGATGCTGATTGTGCTGTGATTGAACAATCAGTGTGGATGTAATTGTGTGATGTTACTCTGTCCACTGTGTCTTTGAATTCACCATTAATTGAATTAGCAAATACAGCAGAATCACCCCCAAGGAAAGTGATAAGGGATTTATAATTCACCTTTCACGATGCTTGAAACTGGTTTACAGGCAATAAAGTACTTTTGAAACATTACAGCCAATTTATATGCAGCAAAGTCTCACAAACAGAAACAAAGCAATTATCAGATGATCTTTCTTTTAGCAGCATTTGCTTGACCACTAGACGAATTCTCCTGATGATTCTTCTAAACATGTTAAGGGACCTTTTACATGCATTCAAGGAAGCTCACAGAGCGTCCTTTTCATATTTCATTCCCACAATGGTGGCTTCAACTTTAAATAACCCTCAGCTGGTGGAACGTAGACAGAGAGTCAGTTAAAGGAGGGTCCGTTACCTCTGAAATCTGCCAAACCCACAGACAGCACACTCCTCCCTCAGCACTGCACTCAAGCATCAGCTGAAAGGTTCCAGAGTGGGCTTTGAATCCACAACTTGCAGACCCAAGGGGAGACTGTTTCTGATAAAAGTCATTAAACATGTTAATTTTTCATCTGCTACTATTAGCAACATTAGTGTCTAGGCCAGTATTTGTGACTCTTTATGTTTTCAGTTTAGGAGAACATTTGGATTTTCTGAAACAAAAGCAAGACATTTTTAAATTTTATTCATCTATATTTCAATGTTTTACACAACGTCATATGATTGCCAGAAAACATTTTTTAATCCAATTAAATAATTTAGCTGATGTGGACTTAACAGTAAAAAAAAGATCTTATGCTCTAAACAATATAATATTAGGCTGCTTTCAACATTGACACTACTTACACTGTTACTTGTGAACTGCCCACTTAAATATGAATGCAGCTTTTAATTGAACTGAAGTTTAAGGAATGGTTTACTCACCGTGCTACCTGATCCTCTTCCAAGGCTCCTGTCCAACTGTGAACTCCCCTTTTGAAGTGTTCCAAGAAGCCAGAGGTGGAACAAGGCATTACTATTAGCCGAAAGGGTTCTCATGTGACATACCAAAGAGGAAGCACTGCTTGTATGACTGAGGAAGTTGTAAAAAAGGAATGATGTCTCTATGGTCAAAGTTCTCCCTTGTGGAGCCAGGAATTGAAGTTGCACAGTTAGCAATTCAGCAGAGCAGGAGAGCAGTATCCACAGATAATCTGGAGAGAGTGTGTGGGGTCTTGGGTTTGAAACAAGGGAGGCAGCATTGTGCTTGCCCTTGCAGCCAGATCGGTGTGAAATCCACATGAAGGAACATGGTGGTGACTGTGGTGGGGAGTGGAGGGGTGTAGGGACAAGGGTGCATAATGCGCTGGTTCAACAGGAACTCGTGGTGTGATGAAGGTATCAGTGTCTGATTTAGGATTTGAAACTGAAAGCCACCAAGCTGGTTAGACAAAACCCACTATGGGCAGAGGGAGCGCAGGAGAAATGGTTTAAGTTTACTTTTCATATTTGTGTGATTGAGGGAGGGCTTCTTGACACCTCACAAGGAGCCTTGTGTTACTTCCTCATTAATGGTGGCAAACTGCTTCTACCCCACAAGGTCCCATCGGATGCCAGCACTGGCTGCACACGTGCCTGGAGATGTAACCATAAGATATCCTGCCTCCAATGGACACACCTGCTCTCCTGCCCTAGGTTGATCAGCGAGGTATACTTACAGCTTTTCCACATCAAAGCAATAGACCCTGCATTACCCTAGAGGTGACTTGTGACTTTTGACCCATGTCCATTATAAAATACAACAATGAATATAATGTTTAAAGAAGAAAAAAGTGAAAAGTAAGCACCAGGCTAAGTGCACGGAAAGTGGGGTTAGTACGGACAGTACCGGGTGACTGGCGTGGAAACATCGGGCCAAAGTTTCTGTGGTACGTGACTCTATGACAATTTTAATTGCATTCTGATCTCTCTCCTGAAATGTTGAGGTCTGCTCTGGGGATTAAGTGAGAGAATTACGTGAGAGGCCTTTGAGGAATGTAGAGATAGCAGGAAAGAGCTCAAACTAGGGATTAGGAAGGCCAAAAGGGGCCATGAAATGTCCTTGGTAAGTAGGATTAAGTAGAATCCCAAGCCATTTTATATTTACATTAAAACAAGAGGATAACGGGGGAGTGGACAGGACCACTCGAGGATAAAGGAGTGAACTCTTGCCTGGAGTTAGAGGACGTGGGTGAGGTACTAAATGAGTCCTTTGCATCAGTGTTCTCCAAGGAGAGGGACATGGCGGACCGTGAGATGAGTGTGGGGCATGCTAATGTGCTAGGCCATTTTGAGATCAAGGAGGAGGTGGGTCTTTTGAAGAGCATCAAGCTTGATAAGTCCCCAGGGCCAATAACCTCCCTACTACTGATGTTAGGCTCACTGGTCTATAATTACCGGACTTTTTCCTGCTGCCTTTTTCTTCCAATATTCTTATTAATTCCAAATAGAAAATACAAAGTACATGAAACAAAAGAAAAGACAAAATGGTACAAAATACATTGTATCAAATCACACTTGAAATCACAATACTTCACAATGATAAACAGAAATGATAGCTAATTAATATTAATAAATTGGAATAATTTTATTATTTTAAAAAAACCAACCCCACTACCAAAACCGAAGCTGTTTGGTAAGAAAATAGACTAATAAAACACCCTAAGGACATAGTAGTATTGGCCAATATCTGTACTTTAAGCACCAAATCAATGGTTTTGAAAATAGTTCAAAAAAGGTCCCCATAATATTTGAACGTTCAGGATAGATCCAGAAATAGAACAACGGATCTTCTCTAAATTTAGATATGACATAACATCCCATAACCATTGAACATGAGTGGGGGGAGTAACTTCCTTCCATTTAAGCAACACAGCCCTCCTGGCAATAAGAGAAATAAAGGCCAACATGTGTAAATCAGAAGTCTCCAGAATTATATCTTTTTGTCCAACAATCCCAAATAATGCAGTTAAAGGATTTGGGTTAAAATTTATATTAAAAAGCACAGAAAAAGTTTTAAGTACCTCTATCCAGTATTTTTTCAAACTCGGACATGACCAAAACATGAATTAAAGAAGCCTCTCCATTATTGCATTTATCACAATAAGGAGATATATCTGAATAGAAACGCGATAACTTGTCTTTGGACAGGTGAGCCCTATGGACCACTTTGAATTGAATGAGGGAGTGACACACACATAATGATGAAGTATTAACCAGTTTAAAAATTTGATTCCAAGTTTCCTCAGAAATTGAAATCTGCAGATCATTTTCCCAAGCATTTTTAATTTTGTCTAATGGAATCTTATTCGTTCCTAATAACCTGCCATAAATCTTGGATATTGAACCATCATAAAAAGGCTTCAAATTAAAAATTACATATAGTAAGTTCTTATCAGGACTTATAGGGAATGTATGTACTTGAGATCGGAGAAAATCTCTAATTTGCAAGTATCGAAAAAAGTGAGTTTTTGGCAAATTATATTTAGTTGACAATTGTTCAAACGTTGCTAAATTTCCTCCAACAAACAGATCCTGAAAACAAGTAATACCCAATCTATCCCATTCTTTAAAAACTACGTCAGTCGTGGAAGGTTTAAAAAAACAATTAGCAAAAATGGGACCAGACAAAGAAAATCTCAATAAACCATAATATTTTCTAAATTGCAAACAAATCCTCAAAGCATATTTAACTACCAAATTATCAGTTGATTTATTTATTGATAAAGGAAGTGACGAGCCAAGCAAAGAAATAATAGAAAAGTTTTTAATAGAATTAGCTTCCAAAGAAACTCATACTGGACAGGCCTCATGATTAATATAATGTAACCAAAACGTAAAATTATGTATATTGACCGCCCAGTAATAAAACCTAAAGTTGGGTAAGGCAAAGCCTTCATTATTTTTAGCTTTCTGAAAGTGAACTTTATTTAATCTAGGATGTTTATTTTTCCATATGTAAGAAGATATAATTGAATCAAGGGAACCAAAAAAAGACTTAGGAATAAAAAGAGGTAAGGCCTGAAATAAATACAGAAATGTAGGTAAAATATTCATTTTAATAGAATTAGTGCGGCCAATCAATGATATAGAAAGGGGTGACCAGTTTAATATGACCCTTTTCAATAATTCAGTAAAGCAAGAAAGTTCTCTTTAAATAATTTTTAGTAATTGTTACACCCAAATAGGTAAAATGACTCCTTACAGTTTTAAAAGGAAGGTTAATATCGAATTACATCAGATTGTTCAAAGGGAAAAGTTCACTCTTGTGTAAATTCAGTTTATATCCTGAAAATTGGCTGAAACGGGAAAGTAGAGAAAGCATCGAAGGTAACAAGGTCTCAACATTAGAAATGAAGAGCAGTAAATCATCAGCATAGAGCGAAACTTTGTGGGTAATATCTCTCCTAAAGATACCGGCAATCTCTGTAGATTCTCGAAAAGCGATAGCTAAAGGTTCTGATAGCAGAGGGCTCAAAGCAGAGGGCTCAAAGGGCATCCCTGTCTGGTTCCGCGTTGAAGTTTAAAAGGTTCAGAAAGTTGAAAATTAGTAAGAACACGGGCAGAGGGAGATAAATAAAGTAATTTAATCCATTGAATAAAATCGGGCCCAAAGTTAAATTTCCCTAAAGTTTTAAATAGGTAACTCCATTCGACCCGGTCAAAGGCCTTGTCGGCATCTAGAGAAATCACACATTCCGATATTTCTTTAGAAGGAAAATAAATAATATTCAATAAACGACGAATATTAAAATGGGAATAACGGTTTTTGATAAACCCCATCTGATCATCTGATATAATTAATGGTAAAATATTTTCTAATCTACGAGCCAAAACTTCAGATAAAATTTTAACATCGACATTCAGTAATGAAATTGGTCTGTATGAAAAACATTCCATTGGGTTTTTATTCTTAAGAATAAGTGAAATGGAAGCTTCATAAAAGGATTGTGGTAACCTTCCCAATTTAAAAGAATCCAAAAAAACAGAACTTAAATAACGTATAAGCAGTGAGGAAAAAGCCTTATAGAATTCTCCAAGAATTCCATCAGGACCCGGAGTTTTTCCAGAGTGCATTGACCGTATAACCTCGGCAATTTCCTCATAAGTAATGGATTTATCCAGTTGTTTCCAGTTATCAGCAGAGAGTGTAGGAATATTTAATTGGTCAAAAAAGTTGTTCATTGCAGTATCCTCTTTAGGAGAATCAGAACTATGAAGCTGAGAATAAAATTCTCTAAAAGTATCATTTATTTCTAAATAATCCATTGCCCTTTCTCCATTGGCTTTGCCAATTTCTTTAATTTGCTGTCCAGTTACAGAGGTTTTTAATTGGTTAGCCAATAATTTACCAGTTTTATCTCCATAAATATAAAATTGACTTTTATCTTTTAAGAGCTGATTCTCAATTGGATATGTTAAAAGGAGATCGTATTTGGTTTTAATTTCGACTCGCCTTTTATATAAAGTAGGATCTGGATCCAAGGCATATTTTTGGTCTAGAAGTTTCAATTGATTGGCTAAATCAATCCTCTCTGTGTTAACATTTTTCTTAACGCTTGCTGCGTAAGAAATAATTTGTCCTCTAATAAAGGCTTTAAAAGCATTCCATATAATAAGACTTGAAGTCTCTCCTGGCGTATTCTCTTTAAAGAAGAAAGTGATTTGTTTCTCCAAAAATTTTAAAAAGTCTTTATCAGATAGCAAAGTTAGATTAAAGTGCCAGGATCTGTTTATTTGAGGGAGTCCAGAGAGATTTAAAGATAAAAATACAGGAGCATGGTCTGAAAGCGCAATCTCTTGATATTCACAGGATCGAATTGATGGAATCATTTGACTATCAATGAAAAAATAATCAATCCTGGAATATGTGTGGTGAACATGAGAGAAAAACGAATATTCCCTTTCTTCTGGATGTAAAAAACGCCAAACATCAGGAACGCCAGCTTTCATTAAAATTGATTTAAGAAATAAAGCTGGTTTATTAAGAGCTGCTGGTTTAGTAGATGACCTATCTAACCTTGAATCTAACCAACAATTAAAGTCTCATCCTAGAATCAGAGAATAAAGATTCAAATCCGGCAAAAGTGCAAAAAATCTTTCAAAAAATCCTGGATCGTCCGTATTCAGAGCATAAATATTGGCAAATACCACTAGTCTATTGTCTAGCTTCCCTGATACTAGAACAAAATGACCATTAGTGTCCGCTATTACCTTATGTTGAACAAATGAAACAGTATTATCTATAAAAATGGAGATCCCCCTGGATTTAGCTCGGAAAGAGGAATGAAATTGCACCCCTCTCCATCGACTGAAAAAACACGAAGTATCACAATTGCGTGTATGAATTTCTTGTAAAAAAAATAATTGAAGCTTTGAGTTTTTTAATATAAGCAAAAATCTTGTTTCATTTTACAGGATGGTTTAATCCTTTAACGTTAAAACTAATTAAATTAATCACTTGATCCATTTTAATATTACTTAAATATGAGTAATAAAAAAGGTAATAAACTAGCCATATTAGAATGTAGATTGAAATTAGGCAGTGAACTTTCGGATAAGGTAGCTGAGCAACAGACTTGGCTAAAAGCCCAAAACAGCTTCCAAAGAAAGAACCCATCCCCCCCCCCCCCCCCCCCCCCACCCAAAGAGAGAAAACCGACCAGAAAAAAGTCGGCATCTATAACTAAATTCATGATAGAACTGTGGTTCTTCAGATGGAGAATGTCTAGAGTCATAGAGTCACAGAGCACTACAGCACAGAAACAGGCCCTTTGGCCCATCCAGTCCATGCCAACCTGATCTTCTGCCTAGTCCCATCTACCTGCACCCGGACCATATCCCTCCAAACCCCTCCCATCCATGTACCTATCCAAACTTCTCTTAAATGTTACAATTGAACCTGCATCCACCACTAACGCTGGCAGCTCATTCCACACTCGCACCACCCTCTGAGTGAAGAAGTTCCCCCTCAGATTCCCCTTAAATATTTCACCTTTCACCCTAAACCTATGTCCTCTAGTTCTAGTCTCACCCAACCTGAGGGGAAAAAGCCTGCATGCATTCACCCTATCTATACCCCTCATAATTTTGTATACTGCTATAAGATCTCCCCTCATTCTCCTGTGCTCCAGGGAATAAAGTCCTAAACTTTCCCTGTACCTAGACAGTTAACTTTTGATGAATCAGTATATCATGCGATTCAAAGAATGAAAATGAGTAAAAGTGACAGAGACATGGAGAGATGCAGCATGGAAACAGGCCCTTCTGCCCATCGAGTCCACACTGACCAGCAGCCACCCATTTTACACTGATCCTTCGTTATTCCTATTTTTTGTTCTCCCCAGATTCTCTTCAATTCCCCCCAGATTCTACCACTTACCTGCACACTTGGGACAATTTACAGCAGCCAAGTTACCTACCAACTCACACACCTCTGGGATGTGGAAGGAAACCCACGCAGTCAGAGGGAGAACGTACAAACTCCACATAGAGCAGCCAAGGTCAGGACTGAACCTGGGTCTCTACCAGATGTGCCACTGTGCTGCCAAAGAGACGTGGAGAATTGACCGATACGAAGGTGACATAAAGTAACTTTGACGGGCTCTCCAGAGAGGTCTCAATAGATGGATTGTACATAACCCTTACTCTGAAGACACTAGTGACACATGCAATTATTGATTGTCTGATGAACCTATAATCCTACATTCCAAGCAAATGCAATACCTAATAACTACAGAAAGGGCTTTTAGCTATTAGAACTTAACAGAGTTCATATAATGAAAATCAACGAACAGCACTTGCTAGAAATCTGAAACAATAGAAAATACACAAAATACTCAGGTTTGTATGTGCACACAGTACAATGTTTTACATGTTTTTTGTTCAACTTGGACCCAAGACGTTGTGCATGATTTCAAGCAAGGATCCACAGAATAAGATACACTGTGGGTTCCAAAGCTGAAGTAAAATTAAAATCAATGTTATTAGTGAAGGATTAACAGATGCCATACGTCAGCAATGATCGTATTAGCTATACCTGGGATCAGAGGTCCAGCATATCATATCCTGGAAGCTTTTATTAAATGAGGTATAAATTACTTTTAAATGATGTAGAAACAACGCTGCCTGATTTTGTGAAAAATATCCATTTAATTAGATGGTGTCAGAAGGTAAAATACAGGATTGTTGTAACCCACAAACCGCTGGGTGAACGTAAACCAATGGCTCTTCATTTCGGAGTTGACAGGAGTGATTAAGTCTTGTGACTGATTTGATGTGTTGAAATCACGGACAGTCCCATCTGAATAAGGCATGCTCAGATACTTATAACATTGTTATGAGAAGATAATGTTAACATAGTTTAACTTAAGTAAAGCTATTCAACAAAACCCATGTGTCTGTGTTTGAAACAAATCGTTTGAGCTAGGAACAATAGCAACTTTTCTAAAATCAAAATATAAGATGTTGGAAATCCTGAGATTTAAAAAAAAGGTACGAGAAGTATGTGCAGATCAGGCACGGAATACATGGAGACTGTCCGGTCTGTATACAACAGGCTGCCAAGTAGTAGGAATCCGAGGAACCAGTTTTGGGCAAGTTACAGAGGCTGCAAGATTGATAAATAGTGGGGCACTTCAGTCATTGTAATGTAGCCTGGGATGATGACAATCAGATGAACAAAGGGAGAGCAAAGCTCCTGAAATGTGTAGAAAAGAGCTTCTTTATTACTGTGTTTTCAAACCAGTAAAATACTTGTGGCAGCACATAATCGTCAAAGTAATTTTGAGGGGATAAATGAAAGCTAATACACTTTGGTAAAATAAGAATCTAAATGGGGCAGAGGAACTAGAGGATCTGGGATACAAATCACTGCAAGTTATGACAGAGGTCAATGCAGCCATCAGAGAAGTGAACCAGGCACCATGACTTATCTCTGCAGGATTAAAACACAATGAGGTAATGCTAACCATGTAACAAACCTTGTTGCGACCATGTTTTGGAGGAGTGTGCCCAGTTGTGTTTACCATAATATAAAATGGAAAAGGCAATTGAAATCTGCAAAACGGATTTAAAGTTACGATAGAGAACTTGTGCACCATCGGGTTTATATGCTTTTCTCTTGAAAAAGGATAGCTGAGAAGTTCCTAAACAAAGCTTTTAAAATTGTGAAAGCTTTGATAGACTTTAACCCCACGAGTGCATGGATGTAGGAGGGGAAGGGAGTTGGGGGGGTGTCACATTTTCTAGAAGTGAAGGCCCAACCAGCTTCAGCTGCTCATCAGTGACCTTCCTTCCATCGTAGGGCCAGAAGCGAGGATCTTGCCTGATGATTACACAACAATCGCTTCCACTTGTAGCTCTTTGGAAAATCACCAGCGTGCAGCAAGATCTCACCAACGTTCAAGTGTGGGTTGATAACTGGCACGAAACATTCCCGCGAGACAATGACTACCTCCAGCAAGAGTGAGTCTGACCACCTACCCTTGGCATTACCACTGCTGAATCTCTCGCCTTAAATATCCTGGGGATAACCATTGACCAGCAACTTAACTACACAACAACCATCGCTGCAAGAGCAGGTCAGAGTCTAGGTATCTGTGGTGAGTGACTTATCTCCTGACAAAGTCTTTGTAACATTTACAGTGCAAAAGTCAGGAGTGCGATGGACTCCTCCCCATTTGCCTGGTTGAACGGCAACCTATCTATTCCCTCCACCAGCGTAGCTGCAGTGTGTACCATCCACAAAGTACACTGCAGTTACTCACCAAGGCTACTGAAATACAGCCTCCAAAACCTGTGACCATTACCACCGAGGATAGGGGCACCAGGCACATGGGAACACCAATGTGGCATGTTCCTCCATACACAACACATTCTTCCTTGGAAGTGTTCACCAACCTTCATCATCACTGGGTCTAAACCCTGGAACTCCTGACCCAACATGGTTAAAGTGGCCAGTGCTTTATCACCACTTCTCAAGAGCAATTAGAATGGAAACTATATACTGGTCTTTCTAACAACATCGACATCCCATAAATCAATAACAAGAAACTTACTGTTGACAGATGTCTTTCATACATGTATACTGGAATAGTCTCCAGTGATCATCATTAGGACCTCTGCTCTTTATAGTACACACCACTGACTGGCTAATGTACACGACACATTTTCTACACTTAGAGGTCACCAACACTTGAAAATGTAGCAAACTGAGAAAGGTATCACCGGCAGGATGTACATTAGAATGAAAGGAATCACACAGTAATTGAAAGGATCAAAATTGCAAGACTGCAGAAGGATGGGGATTAGGACTAGTTTGATAATTCTTTCAAAACCATTGGGTAGAATGGACTCTTCCTAATTGGTGCACCAATACTCATTCTTCATGGTATGTGGCCAGGGTGGCAAGACTGACATTTAGTGCCAATCCCTGATTGCCCTAAAACCGAGTGATTTCTTAAGTCACTTCAAAAGATGTTTAGAGTCAACCATAATATTGTGGTCAGGAATCACAAATAGGCAGATTTACTTCCCTTAAGAATATTGCTGAGATGAAGAAGTTTTGCAACAACTTGGCAGCTTTACGCTCACTATTTATCAGCCTAGCTTTTTATTCCAGATTTAATATACATTGGCTGGCTGCTGTGGTGGGATTTGAACTCTGGGTCCTTATCTATTAGCCAGGATTTTTGGATTACTAGTCCAGGTTCTGTACCCCTATCAGTTTACTACTGGATTAATTTATGTCCAAGTAATAAACATCAATTGATGAGATGGCTTTGAATCAGTTAGAGGAATTAAAAGTTAACGACATAATCCTTTGAATGGTTTGACTCAGGCATCCTATGGAAGTACCATGAAGGATAAAGAAAAGTTAATTTAACCCAGCTACTTCATAAGAAATATTAGAATTTACCAAGTTTTAGAACTTCATACTGGTTAGAAGCCTCTGTACTTCAACATAATATGCCATTATATAAAATTTAGAACTGGAAATGTTCATTACTTTAAAACAAACAAATTAACATGTTTATTACTAACATTCCACAATTTACCTCTGAAGGGTCAAGCCTTTAGTTCTTAGCAAATCATTGCTAAATGACTATAATTATCTAATGAAAATTTAGCCAGATATCTGAAACAATTAATTATAAGATATCTTTATTAGTCACATATACATCAAAACACACAATGAAATGCATCTTTTTGCGTAGAGTGTTCTGGGGGCAGCCCGGAAGTGTCACCACGCTTCCGGCGCCACTGTTATTGTGCTACTGCTACCTATGAAGAAGTACAAGTGGGTTGGGATGAAATCATAGATGTGGTAGAGTGACTAAAAGTGAAAGTCTTCAGAAATGAAAATGTCACAAGACAAAGCTGACACAATCAGTCTTAAACAGATGTCCTTGGAACGTGGTTGTCTGACTTGCACATAAACTCATCAATCACTTAAAGAAGCCCCCAAACTACTGAGAACTCCATCAAGGCCAAGTTTCTGCTTGCCTGTTATGGAGTACAAACTCTTCCCTCTTTGGGGTGCAACCCTCTCCCCAAGTCTGGAGATAATAAATACCAAAATTATAGGAATGGCCACTTCGAAGCTATTACAGATCCCGTGCAGTCGTTGCATCAGATGGGCTCAGCCTACACCCAAGTAGCAATAAGTGACTTTCTGCTATTTGCCTGATCACGCATACTTCCAGTAGGGCCACGTTTCAGGTTTAGCTGATGCTGAATGGGAAGAATCCACTCGCCAGTGAATATTCAAGGTCCCCCTGCTCCATAACTGAGCCAGGGCAGTTGGGTGGGGAAGGGATTTTGAGCCCAGCAGGCACATCTTGCATCTGATCACAATGTCAGCCACGACTTCCATATGTCCTCACCAGATACATTAGCTTGAAGCTGTCTTCACAAAAAAACCCACCTCACTGCCCTGTCAAGGAGTTAACCATTTGTTTGCAATTATAACATTGACAACGAGGGTGTGAATCCTCACTAGGTGGCCGGCAGCTATCAGGCCTCATCGCGAGCTGCCCTGTGGATTATGTGGATGTGTTGTCACCTTTGATCTGATCACAACTTCGGTGCACTGAACCCTATCATGTGAGATCTCCACCAATGGGAAGCGCACATCTTCAACTGGTGTTGCTTCTCTCTTTACATCCCAATGATGGTTAGGATCAGACCTCCCAACTGCCTTTCTCAGCCTCTGAGTAATCCCTTCCCCATGTCTGGTCAGAGAATCCCACAGAACAGAAGCAGACCCTTCAGCCCATCAAGGTCCCTGATTAGATTATATTTCAGTGGGTGGTGTCCCTGGGACAACATTGGATTGTTCAGGATACATGTAGATCAGCATGGTAAACAGACATTACTCTAGGAAAGATCTTGTGGTCGATTGTGGGGAGCGGGAGGGGGAGGGGGAGGGAGATAGGGTGCTGGATTTTGTAAGTAGCAAAGATCACTCTTTGGCAGCTCCCAATGGAACATCTTCCAGGTTGTCAAACATTTTCCCAGGAGCTGCACATAATTCATGCACTCAGGGTGAGATTGATTGCATGTGTAAATTCACAAATGGCAGGACCTATCGCAGGGTTTGCCTCCCAAGAATAGGCAGATGGTTAATGAAGATGGTTAATGAGATGATCATTGATGATATGATCAACACTGAACTTCTCATTTTATCTTTTCGGAATGGGCAGGAAAGAGTGATATGGATACCCTCGGAAAGGAGGTGCCTCTCAACTTTATTCTTTAATCTGTGTGGGTACAATGGGATAGCTATTCAACAGCAACAGGTTGCTGAAGTGACTGAACGTGGATCCCACAGATCAACGAAGCAGAACAGGTTCCATTCATGCCAGGGATTGAATAAAGGCCGGCTTCATGGGAGACGATGGAATGTACAAGGTGTACATGTGGGAAACACGCTGCTGGTCAATTCTGTACCTCCACCCGTCAACTTCTGGAAGACACCAGGAAGCAGAATCCTCACTGCCTCCCTATCCAGCTCACCATTCCTGATCCAACCCTTCCCCATCTCCACAACTGGGAAAACTGACAAAACCTCAGAACACTCTTACTCAGTCTGTGCCTCTGGGTTAAAATCCAGGCTGGTGGAGATTGGAGTCTAAAAGCTCAAAACAACAGGGTAATTTAGTATTTAATAATATATAGTGACACATGATCACATAAATTACAAAACTCCACAAAAGTATACGGAACAGTCAAGATATTTCTTTCAGTTATCACCAGATTTTCAGATCTGCAGTTTTGATTTTCAAAAACCACAAAATAGTTGAACTGAAAGTACCTTGGGCTTCCACATTTTAATCAGTCTGATGCAAGAAATGAAAATTAGTCTGCGTTCTGCTCGTGTTCTTTTCCAGCTTTTCCCTTATCACACCCACTGTTTGCTTCTCATACTTAGCATGAGCCAAATTGTGGGTAAATATAGTTTGATTGGGTATACAATGAATCTAGCTGCTGTCTCTAGGGAGTTTGTACATTCTCCCCGTGTCTGCGTGGGTTTCCTCTGGGTGCTCCGGTTTCCTCCCACGTTCCAAAGACGTACGGGCTAGGACGTTGTGGGCATGCTACGTTGGTGCCAGAAGCGTGGTGACACTGTGGGCTGCCCCCAGAACACACTACGTGAAAGGTGCATCTCACTGTGTGTCACGATGTACATGTGACTATCTTAATTTCAAGTATTTTGCTGAATTAATTAAATAATGAATGACCAAAAAAATTCTAAACATCACAGAATGCCAACACAGTCACAAAGTTGTTTAATCACACATTCATAAAATGTCCCCTTGGTTTAAAAAAAATTACAAGTTCAGTAGAAGACTTAGTAGACTTGTCTTGATATCAGAGGACATTAGTTTAAGGTCAGAGAAGGAATGTTCAGGGGAGATGCCAGAGGTGGGTTCTTTACACAGAGAGTGGTGGGTACCTGGAACACACTGCCGGTGGTGGTGGTACAGGCTGATACAACAGGGACATTTAAAAGGCTCTTAGATAGGGACATGGATGTAAGAAAAATGGAGGGTTATGGGCTGTGTAGGAGGGAAGGGTTAGATTGATCATGGAGGAGGTGTTCATATAGTTCAACACAACATTGTGGGCTGAAGGGCCTGTACTGTGCTGTACTGTTCTATGTTCTATCATTACAAGCACGCTCGCTTGCCTGTTACATAGAACATCGAACAGTACAGCATTGGACAGGCCATTTAGCCCACAATGTTGTGCTGATCTGGATGCCAAATTATACTAAATCTCCTCCTCCTGTGTATCATCCACATCCCTCCATTCCCTTCATATTCATGAGTCTATGTAAAAGCCTCTTAAACTCCACCAAACTGCCTGCTTTCACTACTACCCCGGTGACCCATTCCAGGCACCTACCACTCTCTGCGTAAAAACTCGCCCCTCACGTCACCCTTAAACTTCCCCCCTCTAATATTAAAAACACACCCTCTGGTGTTTGACATTTCTACCGTGGGGAACAGATGCTGACTGTCCACCCCATCTATGCCACTCATAATCTTAGAAACCTTTATCAGGTCTGCCCTCAGCCTCTAACACTCTAGGGAGAACAACCCAAGTTTGTCCAACCTCTCCTTATAGCTCACACCCTCTAATCCAGGCAGCATCCTGGTGAACCTCACCTGCACCCTCTCCGCAGTCTCCACACCCTTCCTGTAATAATGATGTAATAGTATCGTAACTGCATCACGGTCTGGTACACAATTCGAATGTGCAGAAAGCTGCAGAGAGTAATGGACCCTGTCCAATAGATCACGGTCACATCCCTCCCCACCATCGGGAGTATCTACAGGAGGCATTGCCTCAAGAAGGCAACTTCCATCATCAAATGCAGTTCACTGTGTGTTTCGATGTACATGTGACTAATAGATATCATCAAAGATCCCCACTATCTGGGCCATGCCATCTTCTCGCAGCTACCGTCAGGCAGGAGGTACAGAAGCCTGAAGTCCCACACCACCAGGTTCAGGAACAGCTACTTCCCTTCAACCATTCGGTTCTTGAACCAACCGGCAAAGCTCTAATCACCAATACAGTTTATGACCACTCTGATCACTTTGCATTAAAATGGACTCGTCTTTTTTTGTTCTACTTGTGTTTCTTTTTGTTGTAAAAATTATGTATAATTTATGTTTTTCTTGTGAATGCTGCTTATCTGATGCTCTGTGCCTGTGATGCTGCTGCAGGTAAGTTTTTCATTGCACCTGTGCACACATGGACTTAATGCTATTAAGGGGCCAACCATTAACTGTATAATTTCTTCTTTCATTTGACCTCCCAAAGTGCAACACCTCACACTTGCCCAGATTAAACTCCATCTGTCACTTCTCTACCCACATCTGTAACTGATGTATATCCCGCTGTGTTCTTTGATAGTCCTTCACACTGCCCACAGCTCCACCAATCTTGGTGTCGTCTGTAAACTTGCGAATCCACCCATCTACATTTTCATCCAGATCACTGATACATATCACACACAACAGAGGTCCCAGCACTGATCCCTGTGGAACACCACTGGTCACAGACCTCCAGCCAGAATAACAGCCTTCCACCCTTCTCTCTGTCGTCTATGGGTGGCCAGTTCTGAATCCAAACTTCCAATTCACCTTGGATCCCATGCACTTTATCTTCTGAATCAACCTACCATGAGGGACCTTACCAGATGCCTTACTAAAGTCCATACGGACAACATCCACTGCCTTCCCCTCATCAAACACCTTTGTCACCTCCTCAAAAAACCTCAGTCAGTTTGTAAGGCATGACCTGACCCTCAAAGCCATGCTAACTATTCCTAAGCAGGCTATGCCTTTCCAAATGCTCATAAATGCTATCCCTCAGTAGCCTCTGCAATAGCTTCCCAACCACTAACGTGAGGCTCACTGGCTTATAATTACCTGGATTATCCCTATTTCTCATCTTGAACAAAGGCACAACATTTGCTGCTCTCCAGTCCTCTGGGACCTCGCCTGTTGCTCGTGAGGACACAAAGATACTTGTCAAAGCCCCAGAAATCTCCTCACTCACTTCTTTCAACATTCTGGGATATATGCCATCAGGCCCTGGGGACTTATCCGCCTTAAGGCTTTTCAAAAGACCCAGCACTACATCCTCCTTAACCTCAAAATGTCCCAGCACATTACATGCCCCCACTCTGCCCTCACATGTCCTCTAAATCCTTCTCCTTGGTATATACCAACACAAAGTACTCATTTAGTACCTCAGCCACTTGCTCTGACTCTGAGCACAAATTCCCTTCTTTATCCTTGAGTGGACCTACCCTCTCCTTAGTTATCCTCTTTTTCCTAGTGCAAGTATAAAATGTCGTGGGATCCTCCTTGATCCAGCTTGCCAAGGACATTTCATGGCCCCCTTTTGGCCTTCTTAATCACCTGCTTAAGCATTTTCCTGTTATCTTTATATTCCACAAGGGCCCAGTCTGATTTTGGGTTCCTAAACCTTATGTATGCTTCCATTTTCTTCCTGAGTAAATTTAAGACTTCAGTCGTCCAAGGTTCTCTTACAATACCATCCTTGTCCTTACCAGAACGTCCCTTAGCTCCTATTGTATCCTGTCGTAATTTGTCCTCCCCAATTTAGTGCCTTCCTGCAAGATCCAATTTTTATCCTTACTCATAACCATCTTAAAACAGAATGAGTTGTAGTCACTATTCCCAAAATGTTTCCTCCACCATCAGGTCTGTCACCCGGCCTGGCTCATTTCCAAAAACCAGGTCCCGTATGTTTTCTCTTCCAGTTGGACTCTCCACAGACTGTTTCAAGAACTTGGATGCACTGAAGAATTCCCGCCCCATCTAAGCTTCTTATATTAAGGAAATTCCAATCAATCCTGGGGAAGTTAAAGTCCCCCACCCTGTTGTTTCTGCACCTTTCTATTATCTATCCACATATCTGTTCCTCCACCTCTTGGTGGCTACTGGGGGACCTAAAGTATGATCCCATCAGTGTGATTGCACCTTTCCTATTTCTGAGCTCCACCCAAATTGCCTGTGGATGAGCCCTCCAGTGTGTCCTGAGTACTGCTGTGACATTCTCCTTCATCAGTAGTGCAACCCCTCCACCTCTTTACCCACCCCCCATCACGTCTGAAACAATGAAACCCAGGACCATTGAGCTGCCAGTCCTGTCCCTCACACAGGTGGACCTGTCCAAATAAGAGGGTTGCATCTGAACTGGAGGGGAACCAATATCCTCTGTAAGGGCAACAACATTGTAATTCCATGTTCTGATCCAGGCTCGAAGTTCATCCTCCTCACCCATAATGTTCCTAGCGTTGAAATAAACACATCAGCCCATCAGTCCCACCGTGTTTATTAGCCTGCCCCTTGCTGCCCTGCCTTTCAGTCTTACTTCTCATACCATCTTTCTTGCCTTCAACCCTACCACCTGTTGCTTTGCTGCTTGTGGTTCCTACACCCCGGTACTCCAGTTTAAGCCCATCCCAAGTAGCACAGGCAAACCTTCCAGCGAGGATACTGGTTCCCCTCCAGTTCAGATGCAACCCGTCTTGTTGTACAGGTCCCACCTGCCCCTGGAGGAGAGTCCAATGATCCATAAATGTGCAGCCCTCCCTCCTGCACCAGCTCCTTAGCCACGTATTGAGCTGCACTATGCATCTATTTCTCACGTTACCAGCATGTGGCACATGCAGTAATCCTGGGATTACAACCCTGGAAGTCCTGCTTTTCAACTTTCCACCCAGCTCCCTAAAATCACTTTGCAGGACCTCATCCTTGCTCCTGCCTATTAGGGATGAGATTTTAATATATTAATCCTTTGTTCTATTGAATTTGCACACAATTTGGATTGCATTGTGTCTCTTTAAAAAAAGAGCACTGTTCATTTAATGAATAAATCATTTACGACTCAGTCATTTTCTAAAGGAGTAAGATCAAGACCGTAGTGGATTTATATTACGCTTTAAACATTTGTCCCTGTGTCCAACATTATAGCTAATACCTGCAAGATTCATTATATTAACTGCTTTGATACATCCGCTTCTAGTTATAAGAGCAAGTACTTCACTTCATCACAACCTATGCCATGGGACATAATAAAGACATCAATGTTCTATGGTTTCCTGACAAAGGGAATTGTCAATCAACATTTTTTTACACGTTCATTTTAATTTTACAGACATGAAGATGGACATATTTATGATGCAATTGAATTATTACTGGCAAATTATTCTTCTCTTTTTCTTCAAATTCAAATGAGGATGTGTGTGCAATTTCACATGGAAATGAATCCATGGAAAGCACTTGATTAGAATGAAAAAAGATTAATTGGTTTAAGTTTGGAGATGTACTAACTACTTCTCTTTATACTTACCAGTAATTGTAAGTTCCCCATAAAACCTCAGTATGATCTACATATTAAACCATAGAACAATACAGGCCCTTCGGCCCACGTTGTGCCGACCTTCAAACCACACCGAAGACTATCTAACCCCTTCCTCCCACATCTCCCTCTATGTTAAATTTATTATAAGAATATGATGATCTTTATTTATTGGGAACTGTTCCAGCTGTCCCTCCTCATGCTGTTATAAAATAAATCTGGAAACCAGAAGGCAATGCAAGTTCAGCTGAGGACCTTCTCCACGGACAGACAAACCCAAGTACTGCCAAATACCAGCACCTGGGATTTCTGTCAGGGTTCTTGAGAGTTTTACACCACCACTGGGCAAGGTATAAATGAGTAAAAATGGTACTTTTTCTGAAGTTAGTGCAATGCCTGAGAACATTGCATATTCATAGCTTTAAAACTCATACTTAATATTATTTCCTCTCAGTATATTGTACATTTGGTTTGTCCCCTTTGACGCTCACCAACTTTTACCGATGCACCATAGAAAGCATCCTATCTGGATGTATCACAGCTTGGTACGGCAACTGCTCTGCCCAGGACCGCAAGAAGCTGCAGAGTTATGGACACAGCCAGCACATCATGGACACCAGCCTCCCCTCTCGGACTTTGTCTTTACCTCTCGTTGTCTTGGTGTAGCAGCCGGCATAATCAAAGAGCCCACCCACCAGGACATTCTCTCTTCTCTCCTCTTCCATCGGGGTAGAAGATACAGGAGCCTGAGGGCACGTACCACCAGACTTAAGGATCAGCTTCTACCCCACTGTGATAAGACTATTGAATGGTTCCCTTATACAATGAGATGGACTCTGACCTCACGATCTACCTTGTTGTGACCTTGCACCTTATTGCACTGCACTTTCTCTGTAGCTGTGACACTTTACTCTGTACTGTTATTGTTTTACCTGTACTACATCAATGCACTCTGTACTAACTCAATGTAACTGCACTGTGTAATGAATTGACTTGTACGATCGGTTTGTAAGACAAGCTTTTTACTGTACCTCTGTACAAGTGACAATAATAAACTAATACCAATAACTGCTTGATCATTTTGTTTTAAACAAAATGATAAGCCAGTGTTAATACTATTTTATAAACACAATGATGAGCATTTTTTTTGAATGTGTAATTTACAATGCAGATAGAGGGAACCTGGTCACGACTGGATCTTCAAGTTGTGGGGTTATTGGTGGTGGGTGGAGTGTTTGTAAATGGTGATCTATTTACAATCTAAATCCATCACTTAGAAAAATTATGGTGCCAAATTCCCTGATACAAAGCGAGGTGGGAAAGCAAGCTCTGAGATGGATGCAAAGAATCAGATTTACAGGCTGACATGGTGAGAGTTGGAATATAATCTGTGTAAAAAATATAGGTATTCAGATTGATAAAAATACAAAGGCCATTTAGACAAAATAAAAACAGCTTATGGATGTCAATGTTCTTATACATAATTAAAGCTACCCTGATAGTACAAAACCCAATCAGGAGGATAAATGGTACTTTTAACTATATTGCAGGGAGGTTGAAATATACACTTATATAGGGCTTTGGCTGGGCCACACTTTAATGTGCAAATTGTTAAGTGATTGCTTCCTGAAATGAGAGGCCATCTAATGGGAAGAGTAGGAAACCTAGAACTTGGATTACATATCGATTTATTTTACTGCAACACCATCGAGACTAATGAGCGGAGCGAAATGTGACAACAACCATTTCCAGTCAGTTCACACCATGCCAGGAGTTTGGATGGGAACTTCTGAATGTAATTCATACTCACATCTCTCATGTGACTGCAGCATTAACACTGATTAAGGCATCAGGTGTATATCAAGTTACGCCACCCTTCATTTAGAATAGTTGAAGGCAAGTCCCATGAACACTTATTTTTCAGGACCTGCTCAGCAACCTTGGCCTCGATACCCCTGGTGCCAACTTTGATCATCTGCATCCCCCAAATCTCCCTGAGGCCCGGCTCAGCCACCTTGACTGTCCAAATGGCTTCATTACTTGATCTGCACCCCTTCCTACCCAGTGGGACCAGTTGTCATCATCAATCCTTTTCCCAAGCATCATCTGGGCATCTATTTACCACCCTGCCTCCTTCCCCACTCCCCCCATAAAGTTGTGAGGCTGCCTATCAGAGCTGACACTATGTCAGTTTTCCCTAGCTGGAAGTTCAGAACTAGGAGCCACCATCTCCTGAGCAGGTGGCCGTCCATTCCAGGACGAGATGGCAAGTAACTCAGTTTTTCCACACTAATCTTTGATAGGACTGCGTGTATGAAGGGAAGCAAAGAAATGATAAATAGAACAGAGGAGCAGGCCGTGGCCCACCAGGCCTGTGCCAAGCCAGATGCCAAGTTTAACTAATCCCTTCTGCCTGCACAGGATCCATATCCCTCCATATTCACGTGCCTAACCAAAAGCCTATTGAACACCAATATCCTTTCTATTAACATATCGGATGACCTGTCCTGGGCCAGCACACAGACAGAATCACAAGGAAAGCGCGCCAGCGCCTTTACTTTCTTAGGAGGTTCGGCTTGTCACCAAACACTGAAACTCTGACAGATGTACTGTTGGAAGTGTCCTGACTGGGTGCATCATGGTCTGGGACGGCAGTTCAAATGCATAGGAAGGCAAGCAGCTGCAGAGAGTAGCAGATTCAGCCCAATACATCACAGGGACATCCCTCCCCACAACTGGTAGGTATCTACAGGAGGCACTGCCTCAGGAAGGCAACATCCATCATCAGAGATCCCCACCATCCGGGCCGTGCCATCTTCTCTCAGCTACCATCGGGCAGGACGTACAGAAGCCTGAAAAATTGGTCTGCTATGGATGTTATTTAAGAATGTCTTTTCAAGTCCACCTTTCCCATTTATCCCAGCTTTCCCACAATGACAGCATTCCAAGTAATTTTGGACATTTCAAACGTCTGTTTTCATTTGAGATTACATAGCTGCCAGCACACAGACAGGAGTAAAGGTTATGGCACTTAACTGAAAATGGATGAATGGGACAGGGCTGAGAAAACAGTTCCATTATCTCATGACACAGGTGGCAGCCACTCCTGTGCCACTTGTGCTGCCTTCATTTTCATTTGGGTCAAATCAAAGTGAAGAGCTGATGCCATTTGTTTTAAGGTGAAAGGAAAGGTAAGTGTACAAAAAAGTCACTTAACTTCCAAATGCAAAGTTAGAAGTCATATACCGTTTGTTTCCTGCAGAGAAGCAACAGCTTAAAAACTGGTTCAAAATATTCCTTTCAGAACAGTTTAACCATCTACATTATTCAGTGCCTCAGTTATCAATGATCTACATTGAATTCTTTCCTCCTCCAACCCCTTTTGAAGAAAAACAATGCAGATAAATAAGGTGGATATTTTTAGGTTTATTTTACATATTTTACAAAGTTATAAAACTCTCAGATCAATATTTTAAGAAGGAATGATACTCTACTTCTCATTTAGAAACAAGTTTCAAACTAAGAACTGAAAACTTAGGCCTGTTGAGCTAAAAGGATCAAGAAATTATACAAAAATAACATTCTAGTATGGATTAACAAGCATCAGTTCCTTTAGTCAGCCAAAGCCATGGTAAAATGGAACTGCTAATAAATTGGAAGTTGTCAGTTATGTTTAGGTTCATACAGTGGGCAATACAGTTGGATCATCACACACTTTAAACAAGCTAACAAGGGACTATCAAAAATGTTTACAGTTGAAAATCTTGAACCCTACAAAAAGATGCATTTGTTGTTCATCACCTTCCATAAATAAAAACAACTTTTAAAGTTACAAATGTTTGCAAATGCAAGCAGAGTTTGGAATATCATGCAGCAAGTAGTGTCCAAGTCAGTGTCCTCAACTCTTAAGGTCTTTGCCGTGCAGCTTGCTTAATTCAAAGAACCTGAAGTTCCATTTTTTTTAAATACTTTCCATTCACTCTCACCTCACGCTGACTCCAGGTCTGAACTACACACTTTTTTCTTTTTTCCATGTTTCTTGTGCTTCTTCTTCTTCTTTAACTTCTCCTTAATAACATTGAAAATGTAATCAGTTTCACTGCTGTAACAATCACACCATACAGACGGGTACTTTACCCCTCTGCATCGTTTCAAATGTCATAGTGCGTCTATCTTCTGTCTGTCAATTGCTTTCTTAAATTCCATAGTAAATCTTGGCCAAACTAACTGACATGAGAAGGCCTTGTAAAGAAAGGTTTGCTCTGCACAGTGTCATTTATGCTAGACACCTCTCCAAACTTTCACTTGTATCTGTGCATCTCCCAAATCAAACTTCTAATAAAACTCATCCATCTGGATGGCTTTAGCAAAGTTAATTTATCTTTCTGGATAATACACTGAACTGGGTTACCTTAAAACAAATTGACAACAACTAGACCTGGGCTATGAGAATGGGCAAACAAATAGCAGGTGGAATTTAGAGCGGTGTGAGGTGATGCATTTTAGCAGATAGGTTGGGGAGAGGCACTACAGATTAATTCAGATAAATGTGAGGTGTTGCATTTTGGTATAACAAACCAGGGCAGGACTTGCACAGTAAATGGTAGAGCCCTGGGGTGCGTTGTAGGACAGAGACCCTGAGAGATGCAGGTACATAGTTCCTTGAATATGGTGAAACAAGTAGCCAGGGCGGTGAAGGCAGCGTTTGGCACACTTGCCTTCATCTGTCAGAATACTGAGCACAGGAGTTGGTACGTCACATTACAGCTGTACAAGATGTCGGTAAGGCCATATTTGGAGGACTGCAAACAGTTCTGGTCGCCCCGCTATAGGAACGACGTTGTTAAACTAAAGATTGCAAAAAAGATTTGAGGATTTTAGCTGGACTGAATGGCTTGAGTTACAAGGAGGCTGGATTGGCTGGTACTTTTTCCCCTGGAGCATGGGAGGCTAAGGAGTGATCTTATAGGGGTTTATAAAATCATGAGGGGCATAGATAAGGTGGATGGCCACAGTCTTTTCCCCGGGGTAAGACAGTCCAAAACTAGAGGAAATATGTTTAAAGTGAGAGGGGAAAGATTCGAGAGGGACCCAAAGGGCAACTATGTGAAGTGTTGCACTTTAGGAGATCAAATGTAAGAGGTCAGTACACAGTTAATGGCAAGACCCTGATGTGCAGAGGGATCTTGGGGTCCAAGTCCTTGGCTTCCTGAAAGTGGCTGCATAAGTTGATAGGGTGGTAAAGAACACTTATGGTATGCTTGCCTTTATTAGTTGAGCCACTGAGTTCAAGAGTCAGGAAGTTATGTTGCAGCTTATGTGGAATATTGCATTCAATTCTGGTCACCCTATTACAGGAAGGATGTGGAGGCTTTGGAGAGGGTGCAGAAGGGGTTTACCAACCTGGACTAGAGGGCATGTGCTATATGGAGAGTTTAGACACTCGGGTTGTTTTCTCTGGAGCAATGGGAGTACGAGGGGAGACCTGATAGAAGTTTATAAGATTATGAGAGGCATAGATAGACAGCCAGTATCTTTTTCCGAGGGTCAAAACGTCTAATACCCGAGGGCATGCATTTAAGGTGAGCATCAAAGGAGATGTGCGGGACAAGTTTTTTTTAGAAACAGTGTGGTGGGTGCCTGGAATGTGCTGCTAGGTTGGTAATGGAGGCAAATACAAGAGGTGTATCAGAGACTCTTAGATAGGCACACGAATGTGCAGAGAACAGAGGGATATGGGAAATGTGTAGGCAGACAGAATTAGTTTAGTTAGGCATTTAATTACTAGTTTAATTAGTCTGTACAACATGGTGGGCTGAAGGGCATGCTCATGCTGTTCTGTGCAGAGAGACAGAGAAAGCTGACCCTTGAACTGAAGGTTAAGGTTAAGAGAAGGTTAAGAGAACACAAATTTAAAGTCTTGGGCATGGAAAAGGGAGCAAGGGGACGGAACGAAGATTCTCGATAAACACACTGAGTAATAATGGTGAACTTGCTGCCTGTGAGGGAGGGGAAAGGAACTGAAATCTGAACATTTTATTGCAGAGTTGTGTTGCTGTAGTGCACAGAACCTAAAATGCCCCAAAAGAGATGCATTTGAACTGAAAGTCAATTCATCTGGCAACTGAGATGTGATGCACAATGGTGATTTAATTCCAAGAGGAGCAAATCAGACAGACAACACCAACACCACATTTCTCAATTACAATCAGGGTATTTTGGAATTCTGAAAGCTAACAGGATGTTAAAACAAAATAAAGAGATGCCTAAATATCCTCTCTTTTATCTGATCGATAATGCATACGTAATAACCACATATTAGAATGGGATAAGTGAGTCTGGTGATTGATTCACCAATTCAGCAGTTTAAATAAATGCTTTGCAATTTCAGATTGGAGTAATCCCACTTTAACAGTAATGGAATATAAAGTTATAATGAGGGAGAGTACAGGCAACCCAGCCAAAGTGAAAGGTATTCAATGAGTGTTTTTGGGAAAATCCACATCCCAGTCAGACATTGTGCACTAATGTTGTGAAATTCTTGTTGGAATCGTCACTATACACATGCCTTCCAAGCATCATTAGAGACAATGTAAACATGTTGAACACCCAAATTACCAGAACAAGTAATTATGTTTTGGAGGAAGTGTAATCACATTGATAAATGTAATTAGCAACAGTGCCACATTTCCGTTTGCAATATTCACATTTGAATGGGGGGGTGGGGGACAATTAACATCAATAAACCAATGGGCTGAAATGAGGAATCACTAACGTCAATGTTACACTACAGCTGACAGAAGAGGCTGCAATACTTACTGCAGATCTGAGGAACCACTAACGTCAATGTTACACTACAGCTGACAGGAGAGGCTGCAATACTTACCGCAGATTTGTCTTTCTCTTCATTATTTCTTTTTTTCCTTGACTGTGCCTTAAAAAGAAACATGTTCATTAAATCAAATGCAGATGACTGAAGATATTTGTAGTATATCTGTGCAACTCAAATACAAGTTTAGTTTTGATTTTAAATCACTACAAAATTGTTAAATCTGATATTTACTTCAGGCATGTTTTAGATACCTTTTAACAGCAAACACAAGGTCTGGTGGTGCAGAGAGATATGTTAAATCTCACTTTTGCTTCCAATACACGGTTATGATTTCAAGCCATTCTCTAGCAGAAAACGATTTAGGTGGATATTTCACTACAATCAGATACGGTCTTCAAATGAGACAAAACCAGGTACTGCCTTTTATTTTGAAAAAATTTAGGCACATTTAAAAAAAGTCAATGCACAAGCTCTTCTGCCCTCTACTATGATCAATCTAAACTGATAATCTTTTAATTATGTTATCTTGTTATACGGTGGTTACTTTGCTCCCAAAAGTCATTTTTACGAAGCATTTTGGGATATTTGAGATGTATGACAGCAATATCAAGTCCAGTCGGTTGCTGAACATGCTCAACTATAACCAACAATTGTATTCTGTCAGAAGCATACAATCAAAAGACTGCACATCTTAAAGACAAATCTTTAAAGATTTATTTTAAAAACATTACTATAATACAATTCAATTTACTTTTTTGGGTCTCATGAGCTTTTACTGCTGATCTTAGAGAACTTTTCAGATGATAAGAAACTATCTTCAGCCTTTTGATTTTAAAGAGTTTTAAGCTTTTAACTGGCCAATTTATTGGAAATTGTACTCACCTCAAAAAGAAAATGGAGGTGAAAGAATAGTTTTAGAAAAGATTGATTTTTTTTGGCAATGCATAGCAGTATTGCAACAAGCACACCAAAACAAAATCAGAAATCAAAAAAAGGTCACCTTTTAGGTGCAACATAAAACTACCCAAGTTTATACAAGGGTTATAGTCAGAAAACACTGTGGCCAACAGTTATCGTTCAAGTAATATCACGATAGGAAATCTAGTCATGCATCTCATTACTGGCACCTAACTGTCTGCAAAACTGATCACATCACAAGTCAAAAATTGTCCACTGTGAAATATTAGAGTTATCTGGAGGATGTGAAAAACTAATAGAATTCATACACAGGAATTATTAAAATATGTAGGTGCACTTGAGTCAACAGCAGGTTTTGAAGGAGAATCTTTCTACTAAATGATTAGAAAATGCTGAAAGTCAGTATATTAAAAAAAAATCACAACTTTGTTAGAAAAATAGATTCTTGCAGGGAATGGAAATTCTGCCTTGTGATACCCTACACTAGATTCCAACTGTGGGAGAAACCTTGAAGTTTATACTACTAAAAATGGTTTTGGAGGTCATTTATTCCACTTGTTGTTTCTACAGCTTTATTATGTGGAAATATGCCATAAAATTGTTTACGTTACAAGTGATTTTATTTCAGAAATAATGGATTGACTATTAGGCACTGTGTGATATCACGGAAATAGAAACACGCTGGTTTTCCCTCCCTGAATAACATCAGTGAACCAGAAGGATTTCTATTTCAATTGTAATATTCTATTACTGACATAGAAAGAGTAAATTTTCCATTTCGTTCCAGATCTTAATTAAGATTTCCAGCTGCCAAAATGGGATCTGAATGTCTCTGGATCATTAGTCCATGTCTTTGTCTAATTAGCCCAAACGTAAGGCTAATGAAACCCATTTAGAAAGAGCAGCACACTTGGAGCTGGGTTACCCATCCTCATCACTGCAGGCTGACAGAGTAGGTAGAGAGCTCAGTCTGGTGCAGTGGAAGGAGCTGGTAACTGCAGCTGGAAAGGCTGCTACATCACTTTGCTTCACAGTTGTTTTGCTTTGCATCTTTGGTTGGCAAATGACCGAGGTAACATGCCCAATGAATAGGGTTTATAGTTGACGTTCAAATGGACTCGAGTTTCCTTGCACACAAGTCACTTACAGCTAACATGAAGATGCAGCAGACAAGTGGGAAGGCAAATGTCAAATTGGCCTTATTTATAAGAGGATGGTACAAAAGTACAATTTTATTTTATTTATATATATATATATATATATATATATAAAACACACACAAATAAATAAAAAAAACAATCCATATACAAATCACCAAAGGGATCGGTGGTCCTAAAGCACATTAAAGTGGATAGATGCCCAGGGCATGACCGAGTGCATCCTTGGACCTTGTGGAAACTAGGGAAGAAATTGCAGAGGCCCTTGTGGAGATATTTGCATCATCTTTAACCATAAGAGAAGTTCTGAAAGTGGAGGGTGGCTAATTTTATACCATTATTTAAGGGCAGCAAAGACAAGCCAGGGGACTACAGGGCAATTAGCCTGACATCAGTGGTGGGCAAGGTACTGGAGGGGATTCTGAGGGACAGAACCTATCAGGCAAGGTCTAATTAAGGACAGTCAGCATGGCTTTGTGTGTGGGAAATCATATCTCACAGATCTTTAGAGTTTATTGAAGAGGTAACCAAGAGGGCAGAGTGGTGGATGTCATCTGTATGGACTTTTGCAAGGCCTTTGACAAAGTCCTGCGTGGAAAGCTAGATCACGTGGGGTGCAGGGAGAGCCAGCAGAGTAGATACATAATTGGCTTGATGGTAGGTAGAAAGTTGTTTTTTTGGACTGGAGGCCTGTGACTAATGGTGTGCCACACAGATCAGTGCAGGGCCCATTGTTGCTCATCATTTATATAAACAAACTGGATGAGATTGTACAAGGCATGGTAAGTCTGCAGATGGCACCAAAATAGGTGGTACTGTGGACTGTGAAGTAGGTTATCAAAATGACAAGGGGACCTTGAACAGCTACGTAAGTGGGCTGAGGAATGGCAAATGGCTTTCAATCCATGTAAGTGTGAGATGTTGCAATTTGGGAAGTCAAACCAGGGTACGACTTTCACAGTGAATGGTAGGGCCCTGTGGAGCATTGTAAAAGAGGGACTTAGGATTAAAGTACATAGTTCTCTGAAAGTGGCCTCACTGGTAGACAGTGTGATGAAGGCAGCATCTGGCATGGTGGGCTTCATCAATCATGGCATTGAGTATAGGAGCTGAGACATCATGTTGCATTTATACAAGACATTGAAGCTGCACCTGGAGCACCGAGTACAGTTTTGGTTACACTATTATAGGAAAGACGTTATTAACCTGGAAAGAGTGCAAAGAAAATTTACGAGGATGTTGCCATGACTCGAAGGCCTGAGTTTATAGGGAGAGGTTGGGCAGGCTACAACTTTATTCCTTGGAATGTAGGAGACTGAGGGGTGACCTTCTAGAGGGGCATGAAATCATGAGGGGCATAGATAGGGTGAATGCACAAAGCCTCTTTTCCAGGGAAAGAGAATCAAAAACTAGAGGGCACAGGTTTAAGATGAGAAGCAAGAGATTTAGAAGAAACCAGAGGGTCACCTTCTTCACACAGGTGGTGGTGTGTGGAACAAGCTGCCAGAGGAAGTGGTTGAAGCAGGTATAATGACAACATTTAAAGGACATTTGGACAGGTACATAGATAGGAAAGGTTTAGAAGAATATGGGCCTAAAAGGACTACCTTAGATGAGCATCTTGGTCAGCATGGACTAGTTGGGCTGATGGGCCTGTTTCTGTGCTGTATGTCTCCATGACTCTACATAGGATGTGGGTGAGACCAGGTCTAGAGTATAATACACAATTATGGTCTTGTCCAAAAAGATATTTTTGCTAGAAGACCCACTAGACTGATTCCCAGGATTGCTGGTCTGTCGGTGGAGAGACTGGAGTAGACAAGGTCTCCATTCTCTAGAATAATAGTGACATCACTGAAATTACAACATTCTTACAGGGCCTCAGAGTTGATAGTGGGAACACTACACCTTTGGCTAAGGAGTTTAGAGGACTGACAATGAGAAGTCTTTTCACATAGTGGCGAATCTTTAATTCCCTCTCCCAGAGAGTGATGGAGGCTCAGTCATCAATTGCATTCAATACAGAGGCAGATGAATTTCTAGATGTTAAATAAATCTGGGACATAGGAACAGGGCAAGTAAAAAAAGGTGCCGGAGATAGATCAGCTATGAATGGCAGAGCAGGCCTGAAGGGGGTAACTGACCTGCTCCTGGTCCTATTCACATGAAGATGGTGAAAACATGTGCTATAAAACTTGATGTGGTTTTCACTGCATAATTTAAACTGCTACAGGATGGGGCAGTTGTGCTCTGTTCTAATTGTTATGCTCATTTACCTGGTTGCTCTGTACATGTTGCATTGTTACATGTGAATCTGAATTTCTCTCACTCTATTAGTTACACGTTTTTGATTTGATACCTTTGCCCACATTTCTCTTCCTAATCTCTGAGGTTGCTCCAGATGTTTAACTTCATCTGTGAATTCCATGTCTACTCATCTGCTGCTGTGCCCCAGCTCAGTTTTCACTGTTTCGGTCTAGGTCTTCCTCCCTCCCTCTCTTGCCACATCTGCAAGTTTATTAATTGAGAAAAAGGCATGAGATCTGAGAGGCATCATGAACAGAAGGCCATGTTTCAATTCCACCTCCAGACACAAGTTTTGCGCCTTCAGATGTATACGTCTGTATTTTCTAACCACTATACAGATTACTTTGTGGTGAAGGAAGATAGGGATTGATGGGTGACAAGATGAAGTCCATGGGACGATGGAGGAGATTATTTCAGGCAGAAGGTCCTCATTGCTCTTGTGGAGCATGAAGCAGCAGGGTGTGTAATCACACGATGGAAAGCCACAATCTTCCCACTTTTCCTTCGGAATGAGGCAACAAAGGCACGTTAGTCCTGAATGCGCAGAGAAAATGGTTGGGGAGTGGGGGGAATAGAACATATGGAATGGAAGTCACACAGACCAGCAGGCTTTCTTCATTGGAAGAGAATGAATTACTTGATTTGTAAAAGTAACATTCTGATACACTTCTGTGTTTGCCAATGAATTTGCATATTTATTGAATTTAATTTCATAATGTGTTATGAGAAGACAGCAAGTCTCAGATCATGACATAAACTTTTCCTATCATATACTACAACAAATAGAAGGCAAATTCAAAACAAGATCCATATAATTTGCATTTTGCAAATTGAATAAGGTGGAAAATCTCATTTTGAGAAACCTCTGTGGGAAAATATTTCTTCCTTCTAGAAGGAATTTTAAAAGGACAAGATAAATCCAATTACTCAAGGCTTGTTAATCAGGTAGACAATGCAATATCCAAGTACCAATCTATGAATACTACACATTCTTGGCAGCTATTCAACTGAATGTAATAACCTGTGGAAAGCTAAAGTAATTATGGAAAGGTCAAAGAGCTTTTAACCTGAAAATGTTCCTTTCAATGCCAATAGTTCTTATTAATGAAGATCAAACTCCTCCACTGAAACCATTTCCTCTAGTACCTATTCCAACCACTTGTTGCTGAAGTGTGCTCTACAACAGGTTACACTGACACTTAACGTTCAAACAAGGTACTGCAGGAAGTTATTGACATAAAAATTAATCAAAACTATGGAGCTGAAAGAAAAACTAAAATCAAAAAATGTTTTCTTGCAACAATTGAAAGTCACTAAAGGTTAGAAAAGATTAATTCAGTATACACAAATTGTTGACCAATAAATCAAAAATCATTCTTATAGCAATAGTTATGAGAAAAAAGTCTGAAACATCACTTCAACTTAAAACAGGACAGATAAATTAGGTGCACAACTGGAAAATAATCAAATGAATTTAGGATTAATGTCAAGCTGTCAATCATGAGAAATAATGGAAACATCTAGTTAGGCCACCTACAAGATAAAACATACAACAATGAGCAATCAGATAAATTACCAAAATCCTCCTGATGGCTTTGGCCCAGGGATAAATGTTGAGAGGCTTCTGTTATATAACCAGAGTTATACAGCACAAACACACACCCTTTAGCCTACTATCTCCCTGCTGGGCATCAAGAACCCACTTATACTGAACACTTTTTCCAGCACTCAGCCTATAACCTCCTAACCATGGTATTTGAAGTGTTCATCTAAATCATTAAATGTTATGAGAGTATCTGCCTCCACCACCCTGTTATTTAACAGGTACCATGGGCAGAGGAGGCTTTACCCAATGTTTCATCCAACAGATGGCATGCCTAATACAGCAAAAATTCCCCAGAGATTTACAGTTTGTAACTGGATTAAATATTTGAGCACAGGGTAGAACATTGGTCTTTTGGGGCCAAATCTTTGGTCATAGTCAAACTGAGATAGGCCAAATAATCATCATCAGAACCTCAAAGGATGGAAACATTTTTATGCAAAAAAGGACAGACTATAGAATGTTTTTGTTGGATCAATAATGCAACTAGATTTTCTAAAAGTGAAAGATAGTTAAATGGAAAAGTGCATCAATAAATGTGAATGCAGAGGCATGAATATGATTTAAAAAGTAAGAAATGCCATAATTCATCAAAATCTGGGTTGGAACTTTACAAGTCAAGATGATGCAAGTTCTACTTGTTATTCTTATACTGACTGAAGGACCTGTTTCCTTGCTATGTCATTCTACAATGTCAGCACTTTAAGAATGCAGTGGTGAATCTACTTTTATCATAACCCTCAGTCCCATTCCTCACAGTATAAATGAAGAAATATGTAAACAAGCATACTATTTACAGTTTCTTCTGCACAACCCAGGTTCAAGGGGGGTAATGCTTAGCAGCAATGAAAGTTCTTTATGTAAAAAAATAAATCAGACCGAGAACTGGGACTGAGGCTTTGGCTTGAGGCTTCAGCAAGAAGAGGCTGAGTAAGTGATCTTAGTGAGGGGAGTGCGAGCAGCTCTTTAAAAATAACGTTTTCAGTAAGGCGGCACAGGTAAGAACAGGCAAAGTCTTTATTTTGTTGTCTGTAAATCCTTGGAGTTTAACCCAGCCGAATTTGAAGTGTTGCACCTTGGCAAATCAAATGTAAAGAGACAGTACACTGTTAATGGCAATACCCTGAACAGTGTTGCTGAGCAGAGGGATCTTGAGGTCCAAGTTCATAGCTCCCTGAAAGTGGCTACACAGGTTGACAGAGCGGTAAAGGTGGTTTTCCAAATGAAGTTATGCTGTAGCTTTATAAAACTTTAGTTAGGCTACATCTGGAGTATTGCATTCAGTTCTGGTCGCCCCATTATAGGAAGGATGTCGAGGCTTTGGAGAGGGTGCAGAAGAGGTTTACCAAGATGCTGCCTGGATTAGAGGGCATGTGCTATGAGGAGAGGTTGTTTTCTCTGGAGCAGCGGAGGCTGAGGGGAGATCAGATAGAGGTTTATAAAATTATGAGAGGCATAGATAGAGCAGACAGCCAGTATCCTTTCCACAGGGTTGAAATGTCTAATACCAGAGGGCAGGTACATTAGGGACATTTAAGAAACTCTTAGATAGACACATGAATGATAGAAAAATAGAGGGCTATGTGGGAGGGAAGGGTTAGATAGATCTTAGAGCAGGATAAAATGTCGGCACAACATTGTGGGCCGAAGGGCCTGTACTGTTCTATATTCTATGCATTTAAGGTGATAGGGGGCAAGTTCAAAAGAGATGTGTGAGGCAATACACATACACACAAAGTGGTGGGTGCCTGGAATGCGCTGCCCAGGGTGGTGGTGGAGGCACATACAATATGGGCGTTCAAGAGGCTCTTAGATAGGCAGGAATGTGAGGGAAATGGTAGGATATGGACATTGTGCAGGCAGAAGGGATTAGTTTAGTTGGGCATTTTATGACTAATGTAATTGGTTTGACACAACATTGTGGGCTGAAGGGCCTGTTCCTGTGCTGTACTGTTCTATGTTCTAACTCAGATCACTGGAAGATCAGTGCAAATCACATCCTACATGTCAGAAAACAAACAGTTCACCTCTGATAGAATGGCATCATTGAGGGCATGCTCCAGAATTCAAAGAATTATGGTTGGATCCTGGTTTGCGATTACTCCGGAGAAAAGGCTGTAACCTAGCTGCAGAAATTTCTACAATGTAAATCAACTAGATAACATTTTCAAAATAATGGCAAATCCCAAATTTACGGTTAATATGACAACAGCCATATTCCATCCATGAGCTGAAAGTCATTTTTCCCCGTATGAAAACAGAATCTCTCAAGTGAATAAAAACATTGGGAACAACATAAAACAGGAAAACACGGTTATTCAAGTACACATCATGCAAATTCACTGACCTCATTCTCTTCAGCTGAGCCAGATTCCTCCGATCTTCGCAGTGTGTGATCCCGTTTTTTCTTCTTTTTATCCTAATTGAACACAAATTTAAAAATGCAGAGCAAATCAACAGAAAACATTACTCTATATGTAAACGCATGTACAAATGATTTTAAGAATAGTTAGCCTCTAGGTATAACTTCATTGATTTTAAAAGCTGGCTACTAAAATAGGATATTTTATTCAACACATAATTTCCACTAGTCAAATAAAACTTATTGCTGTTTTACCCAACCACTTTAACACAAGCAACTTTGAAGAAGCAAAAATGAGAAGCTGATGGATGATTATTCCCCTCGTACTTGAACAAACTCTGAAATGAATCTTCTGATTCAATGGCACAAAAATTATTTACTGGCATAGATTACACTTTGTTTAATATAGCCAAAAGCTTTTCATATCAGTTACAATTGCCTGATCACATTTCAGATCTCTTGGTGGGAGAGCAGTTTGGAGATAGTGACCATAACTCCTTGACCTTTACCATAGCCTTGGAGAGGGATAGGAGCAGACGATATGGGAAAGTATTTAACTGGGGGAGGGGGAATTATGATGCTATTAGGCAGGAACTTGGGAGTGTAAATTGGGAACAGATGTCCTTGGGAAAGTGCACAGCGGAAAAGTGGAGGTTGTTTAAGGAATACTTGCATGGGGCTCTGGATAAGTTTGTCCCAATGAGGCAGGGCAAGGATGGTATTGTGAAGGAGCACTGGTTGACACAAGATGTAGAATATCTTGTTAAGAGGAAGAAAGAAGCTTACCTAAGGTTTAGAAAGCATGGATCAGACAGGCTCTGGAAAGTTACAAGGTAGCCAGAAGGGAGCTTAAGAATGGACTTAGGAGAGCTAGAAGGGGGCATGAGAAGGCCTTGGCAAGTAGGATCAAGGAAAACCCCAAGGCATTCTACACGTATGTGAAGAATAAGAGGGTGACTATAGTGAGGGTAGGACCAATCAGGGATAAAAGAGGAAACATGTACCTGGAGTCGGAAGAGGTAGGGGAGGTCCTTAATGAATACTGTGCTTCGATATTCACTAGTGAGAGAGACCTTGACATTTGTGAGGATGGCGTACGACAGACTGATACGCTAGAGCACGTCGACGTGAGGAAAGAGGATGTGCTGGAACTATTGAAAAACATTAGGGTAGATAAGTCACCAAGGCCAGATGGGAAAAATCCAAGGTCATTATGGGAGGTGAGAGAAGAATTGCTGCACCTTTGGCAATATTCTGTGTCCTCACTGGCCATAGGAATAATGCCAGATGATTGGAGTGTGGCAAATGTTGTTTCTTTGTTGAAGAAAGGGAGTAGGGATAACCCTGGGAATTACAGACCAGTGAGTCTTACTTCAGTGGTGGGAAAACTACTGGAGAAGATTCTTAGAGACAGGATTTATGGGCATTTAGAGCATAGGCTGATTAGGGACAGTCAGCATGGCTTTGTGAGGGGCAAGTTGTGCCTCACAAGCCTGACTGAATTCTTTGAGGATGTGACAAAGCACATTGATGAAGGTCGAGCAGTGGATGTGGTGTACATGGATTTTAGTAAGGAGTTTGATATGGTTCCTCATGGAAGGCTTATTCATAAAGTCAGGAGACATGGGATCCAGGGAAACTTGGCTGTGTGGATTCAGAATTGGCTCACCCATAGAAGACAGAGGGTGGTTGTAGATGGAGCGTATTCTGCCTGGAGGTCAGTGACCAGTGGTGTTCTGCAGGGATCTGTTCTGGGACCCTTGTTCTTTGCAATTTTAATAAATGACTTGGATGAGGATATGGAAGGGTGGGTTAGTAAGTTTGCTGATGATACAAAGGTTGGTGGTGTTGTGGATAGTGTAGAAGGTTGCTGTAGATTACAACAGGATATTGATAGAATGCAGGGCCGGGCCGAGAAGTGGCAGATGGAGTTCAACCCAGATAAGTGTGAAGTGATACACTTTGGGAGATCGAATTCGAAGGCAGAATACAAAGTTAATGGCAGGGCTCTTAGCAGTGTGGAGGAACAGAGGGATCTTGGGGTCCACATCCACAGATCCCTCAAGGTTGCCACGCAGGTCGATAGGGTTGTTAAGAAGGCGTATGGACTGCTGGCCTTCATTAGTGGGGGTATTGATTTCAAGCGCCGTGAGGTGATGTTACAGCTCTATAGAACTCTGGTCAGACCACACGGAGTATTGTGTTCAGTTCTGGTCGCCTCATTATAGGAAGAACGTGGAAGCTTTAGAGAGGGTGCAAAGGAGATTTACCAGGATGTTGCCTGGATTGGAGAGCATGTCTTATGAAGATAGGTTGAGTGAGCTAGGGTTTTTCTCTTTGGAGAGGAGGAGGGTGAGATGTGATTTGGTAGAGGTGTACAAGAGGCATAGATCGAGTGGACAGTCAGAGACTTCTTCCCAGGGTGACAATGGCTAAAACAAAGGGACATAATTTTAAGGTGATTGGAGGAAGGTATAAGGGGGATGCCAGGGGCAAGTTATTTTTTTTAAAAAAAGAAGAGTGGTGGGTGCGTGGAACGCACTGCTGGCAGAGGTTGTGGGGGCAGATACATTAGGGACATTTAAGAGACTCTTAGATAGACACATGAACGACAGAGAAATAGGGGGCTATGTGGGAGGGAAGGGTTAGATAGATCTTAGAGCAGGATAAAATGTCAGCACAACATTGTGGGCCGAAGGGCCTGTACTCTGATGGAGCGTTCTATATTAATAAGATAGTATGAATGAATCTTTTACTCACTCGTTCTTTTTCAGATTCCTCTTTGATTTTCTTCTTCTTTTTCTTTGTAGTTTCCTGATGAGAAAGGAACCAATAATTTTAAATCAATTTTTATAAACACTCAGATTCATAAAAATGAAGCATTTGTTAAGCATTTAATTCTACCTTACTATCCACGTCACAATCTATTTGGGAGTCTTCTGAGGATTTTCGCACAGTGCTATGCTTTCTCTTCCGTTTCTTTTTAACATGTTTCTTTACATCCTGCAATAGATGTTACAATGTCAGTTCTTTACAACACACCGATTTACTTTCCACTTAACCATGTCATCCATTTCCAGTTTCTAACCAGATAAGTTGGAATAGGCCATTTCGCTTATATAAATTTCATAGAAGTACTTCATGATGAATTTTTGATATTGATACAAAGAAATCAGACTGGACTTGCATCATAAAAATATATAGTAATACTTCAGATCAAATTTAGTAACGCTTAATTTATCAAAGACTTATGATCCAGATTTGTTTTATTTTTAACAATAAAATTAAGGTAACAACTGCAAATTTTCCCCAGAGCAGCTCAGTTATAGCTTTACAAAGGAGATCCATACTTCTTTTAAAAAAAAGATACAAAATGCAACAAGAAAGGTTGAACACAATATTCACAAAACATTATTGAGTGAGTTCAAGACCTATGATTACAGGTTTAGAAATTACAGGAATTTTTCTTACCATAACATGACATCTCAAATTAGGCTCAATTATTTTACAGATCTTTTCCCCCTGCCCCCCAAATATTTTTGATCATTTCTCACCATGTTAATTTCTATCTTTCTATGATTACTGCATTTTGGAAAAAAATTTTAATTTTAAAAATTAAACTGAAAATTAATCCATTAAAATCTACTGTCCTCCTATAATAAATAATAATCAAACTTTTCTCCATTCTCAAACATCCAAATCTAAATTTTGATCCCTTAGGCAGTTAATGTTTTCTGTGCACAAAATTAGTAATACAAGTTTGAATGACGGCTACAATAAAACAAGCACTGAATCAAGTGTAATTAACCAGGAAACACTCTGGGAATAAGGTTTAAATCTTTTATGAACATTCCTAATAAATTAATTTCATGTTCAAACCTTCAAACTTTAACATTTCATTATAAAATCCTTAATCCCAAGAGGGATTTTAATGAGATACATAAAAGAGACTGTTGCACTTGGAATTTGAAGCAGCAAAGATCAAAATGGAGTATTATTATTTAAAATGCTTTGTTTTATTTGAAAGTATAGTATTATGATATTATTTTTCAAAAAAAAATCAAGCTTAAGATCACGTGCCCCACGATACCATTCCTGGTATTCCTGATTGCAGCTCTGTGGAAAACATGAATTTCATATTCACAGGGACATCAGCATGCTCAGAACCCACACCTGACAATGCAGTTCCACAGGTCTTAAGAATCTTGGACTGTATTTCTTTTCTCCCCCTTTTCAACTTGCATTAATGTTTATTTTGTTGTGCAAGTTATGTCTAATTTATGTTAATTTCAGTTTGTTAACTTATGGTTGTCTGTGCTACTGCTGCAAAAAGTTAATTTGCAAGGCACTTATACCCTGGGCTTATGACAATAAACTTGAACAGCATGTGTTGATTATGGACCCTATTTGTTGATCCAGAAAGCATATTTACTAACTTTTTCTTCCTTAATATTGCAGTTTAACTTTTTAAAAAATGCATTGGATTTAAAATTGCTTTGACGTACCTCACTGTCAGTGTCCAAAGAGCTGCTGGAAGAATCAGAACTTGATGATGAGGAGGAAGATGATGAAGACGGCTTGACCAAACACAATAGAGTACAGCTTGTGAGATTTATCATTCATTTGATAGAAATGAAACATTAAATAGGAATACACAAAATGAACAAGTTTGGGGGGGGGGGGATGTTTCTTTGAAAATTTGCTCACCCTACTTTTCTTCTTTTCCTTTCTTTTTTTCTAAATGGGATGGAGAACAAAGAATTACTCTATGTAGAACATACACTAAGACTTCTTCAAATTAGAACACATTTCATGCATTTCACATTAAGGTATTTGTTTTTTGTGCAAGGTATATTAAAAGAATTGCTATTCAGAAAATAAAAGTGAAACAGAAACAGCAATGTTGTGTTCAAACAGAAAACATCTGAATACCCACAAATTAATAAGACATTTACCATGACACCCTTAACAGGGTAAAACATTCAAAAGGTAATTACACATTTAAAAAACCCAATCCAAGCCCAACAGTTATCGAGCTGTGATTATACGACAGAGAAACAGGCCGATCAGCCACCAGGCCAACCAAGTACCAACTCCATTTTTCCAGTGCTTGGCCGATAATCTTCGACACCTTGATGATTCAAATGCTTGTCTACATAGTTAAACGTTAGGAGCTCCTGCCTCCGCTACCCCTTCGAGCAGCTTGATCCAGATTCCAACCACCCTCTGGGTGAAAACCAAATTCCTCAGATCTCCTCTAACCTTTGCCTTAGGCCTGCACCCTGTCATTGTGGATACCTCTGCCATAGACAGAAGCTTTACTATCTATGCCCCTCAATGTTGTACACCTCTATTAGTTCCCCCTTCACCCTTCCCACTCCAAGGGGAACAAACCTAACCTCTCCAGTCCCTCCATGTAACTAAAAAGCTCCACCCCAGGCAACATCCTGGTGAATCACCTCTGCAATCACATCCTTCCATAGTTCCCAATTATATGCGACAAGTTTGGATAGGGCAGCTATGATATATTTTTAAGTCCTTAATATGGGTTGGCCAGCTTTTAAGAAGGAAGCTTTAAAAATCCACCACGATACTGCTGAATGGTACTGTACTTGCATTATCCAGGTCAATAGGCAAGCTGGGAAGGAACACATAGGAACAGAGGCGACGAGGTGGAGGTAGCCCTGAGTAGGTCAGACAGATAAAGGGAATGACTTGGGGCAGAGGTTTTGAGGGCAATGCCCACAGTGATGGTGAACTACAGGGGCCCCAAGCTGAAACAACAGCCCTTTGATTTAGAGCCTGGCTACTTGATCAGAGCCTTATGGAACTAGACTGGGTGTGCGACCGGTTAGGGTCAGGTATCAAAAAAACTAAGGCCATGGGTCAAGTTTGATTTGAATATGGTTATACCCAGCCGAGACCTACACCAAGCTACACAAGAGCAGCTTAAAGAGGGGACAAAGAGAGAACCAAAGCAGGCTTAAAGAGGAAATTCCAAACTCCTGGAACTCAAAATGCACAAAGATGGAGCCTTAGTCAGGGATTTTCAAAGAGGACAGGAATGGAATCCAGATATACTGGTATTTTGTACGGCTTAAGGCTAAAGAATTGGTGTGAAGGAGGACATGGAATGATCTGAATACAAGGCCGAGAATATTAAAAATGTTGATCAGCCAAGAATCAATGCAAATCAATGAAGAAGAAATGAGGTAGTTAAGCCTAGGGGTAAAGGTGCGAATTCATCAGATGAAATGAGCCACAGGGAGTCAAACAATATTGGAGATGGAAATAGAAATTGTTAGTGGTGGTGCTTGGAAACTCTCCTCAGTCAAATATGACATTCGGGCTGCAAACAATCTGGCTTGGCCTCAGGTGTGCCAGAGAGACGGTAGGTCTGGGGATGAAGAACACATTGGTCTTAATATTGTTGGGGTAAGATTCTGCTCATCCAGCACTGGATGCTGGACAAGTAACAATTTGACAAGTAACAATTTCACACCTAGTGAAAGGAGTGAACATATTGGTGGTGACAGTATTATCAGCATGTGTGGAAACTGCTGCTGTGTTATTGGATGATCAAATCAAAAAAAAAAATCAGTATTTAGTAGAGAAACTAGGCACCAAAAGGGTGTTGCGTGGGATCACCAGAGGAGGATGCATCATTGCAGCTGTTTGTCAGAGAGCGGAACAGGGAAAATGGATTTTTGCTTGTTAGATGCTGGGAAGAAACACTGGAGCAGAGGAATGTGGTCAACTGTGCCGAAGTCTGCAGATAGGTTCAAAGGAACAGAAGGATGTGACCAACACAGGATGTGATTTTGACATGAACTGTTTTGGGACATGGAGGGAAAACCACATTTATATCTTTCCAGATGGGAACTCAAGGCAATCTGGAGGTAGATTTGGATGGTCAGCGAGCAAAGGGATTTGAAATTAGAGGCTGAGGATTGAAGAATAAACTAAATCCAGTTTTGCAAGATAGGGAGGACAGGGGAAGGTGGATTTTAAGAACAAGATGAGCTTGGGGAGATAGGAGACAAATTACAATAACCTTAAAATTATGTCCCCTCATGTTAGCCATTTTCAAGGGGAGATGGGAAACAAAATGGAGAAGGAAGCAAAGTCAGCCACAGGCCAGGAGGGAACTTTCGACTAAATTTGCTCTGGTCAGCCAAGAAACAAGGAGATTAGCATCAGGAGAATCAATAGAATGGAGTTGATTTCAGTGAAAGAATCCCATTATAGTGGGCAAGGTTACAAAAAGCAGTTTTTTTGTAAAAATGCAGAGAGTGGTGGGTGTGTGGAACACCCTGCCTGCAGAGGTTGAGGGCAGATGCATTAGGGACATTTAAGAGACTCTTAGATAGACACATGAATGATAGAGAAATGGAGGGTTATGTGGGATGGAAGGGTTAGTTAGATCTTAGAGCAGGATAAAACGTTGGCACAACATTGTGGGCCGAAGGGCCTGTACTGTGCTGTAGTGTTCTATGGAATGCAAATCAACCCAGGTATAATATTTCATATAAAAGACAACAAATTAGGTAGAACATCAGCTATGACTTTGACAAATGGTAGAACATTTTAAGATCAAACAAGAGCCCCCTCCTACATTGTGTTCCAGTGACACCTGACAACTACAGTACTGAGGAAGTTAAATGAGTGAAAACTGAGAAGCCTTGTTTAAAAAAAAATCAGTGTGGATCTGGGATAAACCCTTCAAGATTATTCTCAAACAAACTGCAGACACTGGAAATCTGAAAAAAAAACAATAAATGATGGAAACGCTCAAGTTAAACAGTATCAGTGGAAAGAGAAAACACAATTAACCTTTCGGGTCAAAGACCCTTTGTCAGTAATCTCTTGACTTACTGGAGCCACTTTTGGCACAAAGGAAGTAAACATGGGTTTTGGGAGGCCAATCACTTCAGCCCCAAGGAGTTCCACAGCACAGCCTTAGATCTACCATTGACCTGAAATATCAACTTTTTCTCTTTCCACAGATGCTGCCTCACCTTCTGAGTGTTTCCAGAATTTCTGGTTTCTATTAGGCAGGCTCTCTTCAACTTTCTCCTTCCCACCAAATCAGTCAGATATAGGCATTTGCTATTACAATTCTTAACATTGTGTTTGCTTGATTAGTGGCAAGTAAAATTTGCATCACACAATTGCCAGGTGGTGATTGTCTCCATCCAGAGAGCCCAACCACCTTCCTTCAATGTTCTACACACAACCACTATCAATGCCCCTGGGCCTAGGAGATGATCAGCACTGGGCTGAAACTTAACACTGGACCAGTCACATAAATCCCATTTACAAGAGCTAGTCAGTAAATACTCTGTTACAACTCATTTGCTGACTATCAAATGTCTGTGGTAGACCACTTGAATGGCATTTCACCTGCCCACCTTAAACGTATACTCCCTTCACAGTGGATGAAGTGCGCATCTGCTACAAGATACACAGCAGCAAATTACCAAGGCCTTTTTGACAGCACCTCCCAAATGCTCAATCATACTGAAGTACAAATTCATGAAAATAACACCCCAAAAACCTTATGAGACATACAATCTTGACTTGGAAATGTATAGCTGCTCCTTCACCATCACTTGGTAAGAAGTCTGAAATTCTGTACTAAAAAGCACGAACTACAGTAGCTCTCTCAAAGATAACCATGAACAATAAGAAGTGGCTTTGCCATAACCTATATCCTTCAAAGGAATTGAAAACTAATTCTTCGTCTTAGGTAGTCATCAGGAAGGACTTGTTTCCACACCAGTTCTCTGGAGTGAATTATGAAACCAATCTGGGACACACAGGCTCTGCCACAGAAGGGCAGGCAGTGCTTCACAGGCACCCAGGGGAGTAAACTGAGTGATGGTGCATTTCCAACATTTATGCTCGGCTTCTGTGCCTTCTCTGTGGAATGACTTGAGCTTCTCAATACCATCGTGAATACTCCATTTTCTGGGATTCCAATGTACAAGTCTTCATGGAGATCTTTGAATCATTTCCTCTGAGCTCCTAGTAATCCCTTGCCATAATGGAGCTTCAAGGAGATTTCTAGTTTTGGGAGTATGCAAGAAAAAGAAAAATACTGTTGCTGCAGGAAATCTTAAATGCAAATTTGTATTTCAGGCATCAATTACCCATGCTGTACGGAACAGAGTTTTCAGTTATGTACAGAAAACAGAGTCAAAAATTAATTTAAACCATGCCACCAGTCCACCTTATGCCAGCCTCAGAAAGGAGCCCACTCCATTATCACCACTAACAAGATATTTAAATTTTCAAACATTTAACTTTTACTTCCATATATTTCATACTTTCAGATTTGTTCCTGAATTTGTGATGTGGATATGTACCAGCCAAGAACTTATTTAAAATTTGATTTCAATTATCTCCACTATGTCCCAGCAGAAGAGGATTTCATTTCCTCAGGTTTGGATGCAAACGCAAGCCAATACCATTGTACTAATCCATCCTCTAGGTGTCCAACTTTAATCATTTTGATAACTATTACCTCTTTCCTTTTGGATGAACTTTCACTTCCAAGTATCTTCTCCCTATTTTTATCAAGTTCTCTTCTCCATTTCTGAAAGCAATAAAAAGATTAAGCCAAATATGCAAGACATTTGTTAAATTACTACTAATCAATCGAAGGATAGATCGTTGCTCAAGACTTCTACAGCAAAACCAACACTAAATATTTTCTTTCTAAAACAGCTTTGGCAAGCATTGCATTGAACATTTTTCACGTCGATAGTTCACAAGATCTCCATTACTGCAGCCATGTTGAAGCAACATGCACTGCAATACCAGAGTATAAATTCTCACTTTTACTGGAAAACAGTAAATTGCCATCGTATACAGTAATATCTTCAAATAACCATCTTGAGAGACTATTAATTTCTGGTACTGAAATTTATCCTTGCATTGGTTTACTATTGTCACAAGTACTGAGATACAGAGAGATCATCCCATACATAATTACATCAAGGTAGTAAAAAAAGAACAGAACAGAGTATTAAGAATGCAGAGTAATTTTTTTTTTTGCAAATGTAGCATCTCATTCTCTCGAATTTTAATTGCTTTTGGAAATACAAAAATATCAAACCACATTTTTAAAAAGCCTTTAACTTTGTCCATCACATCTTTCTTGGTTTCTGTACAATTTGGCATCAATTTAACTTCTCTAACCTACACTTTACAGTTCTGGTTGTGCCAGAGTGAGAATTCTTCAATTTGATTGCTTGAGATGTTGGCTCTGGACAGGCCCTTCTCTCCTTTGGATGGCTGCAGCGACATGGATTTCCAGTTGCTGCAGGTTACAGTGGGACAGCTCATTGCAGAAAATCTATGGGTGACCAACTAGTACTGTCTGCCCACCACTGGCTGATAGATCTGGATCAATGTCTTGATGGCACTCAGATCTGATGGTACAATCCTCCAAGATACAACAGACAGCATGTTCATTTTAGATACAACAATGCTGAGAAACATTTTCACAGCCTTCACATTAATGACCTAGATCCACATGAACACACTTTAAAAGCTTTCAGCATTATAAGTGACCCAAAAGCAACCCGAGTCAACTTACGAATGTTCTAGGCTGAAAGTGAAGGCTTCTATTTCAAAATAAAGGCCATTTTAATAGCATCAGTAGTAGTATTGGAGAGATTGTTAGTGAAGTAGAGTCTTGGATGCACCAGGCCAAATCAGAGATTGCACAGAGAGGGGGCTACTCCATTAGTTGTGGATACATATGAAAAAAATAACAAGATGAAAGTTCAAAATTAAAATGGCAGGCTTTTTAGAGCAACTATTTTAGACACCTGAGCAACAGATGAATGGGAGAGCAGTGGTGACAGAAAGCAGTGCATTTCTCTGAAGAAGCACGGATCCAGTGGACAGTCAGAGACTTGTTCCCAGGGCAACAATGGCTAACACGAGGGGACATAATTTTAAGGTGATTGGAGGAAGGTATAAGGGGGACATCAGGGGTAAGTTTTTTTGTTCTTACGCAGAGAGTGGTGGGTGCATGGACCGCATTGCCAGCAGAGGTTGTGGGGGCAGATACATTAGGGACATTTAAGAGACTCTTAGATAGACAAATGAATGATAGAAAAATAGGGGGCTATGTGGGATGGAAGGGTTAGATAGAACAGGATAAAATGTCGGCACAACATTGTGGGCCAAAGGGCCTGTACTGTGCTGTAGTGTTCTATGTTCTAACACAGGAGGCCTGAAGAGTTTTTAAAAAAAAAGATGAATAAAATTTAACAAAAAAAAAACAGGTTACCTGGAAATTCATTACTGGGACAAAATCCTGGAACTCCTAAACTTGCACTTGGCTTTGCCTGTGACATCCAACTCAAGGCTAAGTAATAGACCAGATCTCACTGAACTCAACATTTGAACAGCCTCAAAATCCTGGGCTTTTGTATGCACATTATCAAGCACGAAGGTCCAGGATTTACTCTATGACAAATGGTGTTGGATCTGTTAATATTGTCCATCAATAGACTCCAAATGAAATGCATCAGTGGAATCAAATCTTGCTAAGATTGTCCAGAATCAAGGTGAGAAACTACCACTAGGACCTGGGAGCCCATTAATTTGCAATGGGGATTCCAGCACGGGGATTAGAACAGAAAGCAGGCAAATTGGTTTTAAAGGCTTTAAAATAAAGCATTTATTTAAAAAATTAAAATATTAAATTATTTACCTCAAATGTTAGAGGCACAGAGATTATTAAAATGTTTGACAGCTTTCTCAGTTGGCAAAATTCCATTCCACATAAAAGCCTACCAGATTTCAGGATGATGGGGCTTCAGCATTGTGCTGTCCACTGTCCAACTGCTGTGTGGATCAGACCAGTGCACATAAGGATGCAGACTGCCAGAGAGCTAAGCAGCCAATGTCTGACATGGGTAAGTGCAGCTCTATGGAGTCACATGGTTTGGCCCATCAGAGTCTGGGGCTCAATACAGTAAAGCATATTTGAAAAGATAAAAGGTAGCAGAAAGAATTTTGAAGTCTAAATATTGCAAGTGTTTAAGACACCAAACAGTCAAAAACTGAAAATATAAGACTGCATAGGATTTAAAAAACCATTAGCATGAAATGCCAGTTATCCTGCATCATATAGCATTACAGGCAGTATTGACACTTTCACGATGTAGAAACCATTAGGAATGCCACCTACAAGTACAATAGGAATGACATATTTATAAATGAACATCAATTGTGATAATTTTACATGAAAGATTTTTGTAGAGAAAGTAGATCCTCTGTTAGGTGAAAAGCAAACAAGACAAAGTATGCTAATCATTTGAAGACAGACAACGTGAATGAATTTACAAATGAACAAAAAGTGGTTAATTGAGAGTCACTTCAATTTCTAATAATGTGTTAACAAACCTCGTTCATTTTCTCTTCAAAATTTGCAAGGGCTTTAGAACCTTTCTTCTTCTTTTCCAGCTGCTCTTTTAATTCTTCCCTGAAAGGATATGAAACTAGTTATTTCTCCAGTCATTTACACCTTATGATCTAATAAATGTTCACAAAGGCACTGTTAAAATTAGTTTGAAAATATTCGGAGCAATATATTCCCCTTGGATTTGGCTATTCCTTTGAGGTCAGGTTTAATTATACCTACAAGTGAAACAGCACAAGCAACAAGCATTTTAATTGGAGTACAACAGTTTATTGCAAACTCCAGAGAATTATTGGGTGCCCTAATATTTTGAAAGAAAGTTATGAACAGCTGTTCAAAATGCTTAATCAATTCTGTTCTGACAATAGCCAACAATAAAAAAAATCTTGATCGTAACTTTGTAAGTTTTCAGATAGTTATGGATAAGGATAAGACAGGATAGTTGAAAGTGCTAAGTTGGGAGAAGGCTAATTACATCAGTATTAGCCAGGAGCTGGGGCGACTAGATTGGTTAAGTCCACATCTAACATGCGGGAGTCATTTTAAGACCAGCCGGTCAGAAGTCAGGACAAATGTGGTCCTATGAGGAAGAATGACAAGGATGGAGAGGATCGGGAACCTTGGATGATGAGAGATGGTTGTAAATTTAGTCAAAGTATATTATTATTGTCACTTGTAACCGAGGTACAGTGAAAAACTTGTCTTACAAACCGATCGTACAGGTCAATTCATTACACAGTGCAGTTACATCAAGTTAGTACAGAGTACATTGATGTAGTACAGGTAAAAAAAAATAACAGTACAAAGTGTCACAGCTACAGAGAAAGTGCAGTTGCAATAAGGTGCAAGGTCACAACAAGGTAGATCGTGAGGTCAGAGTCCATCTCATTGTATATAGGGAACTGTTCAATAGTCTTGAATGGCCTGTATGTAAGGTTAGGAAGATGAAATCAGACAGGGTCATTGAGGAACATAAAGGAAGCAGAAAATAATTTAAACTGGGAATCAGGAAGGCTAAAATGGGTCATGAAGTGTCCTTGGGCAGTAAGATTAAGGAGAATCCCAAGGCACTTTACACATACATTAAAAACAAGAGGGTAGCTAGGGAGAGGGTAAGACTATTCAAGGAACAAAGAAAGGAATTTATGCCTAAAACCAGAGGAAGTGGGCAAGATACTAATTGAGTACTTCGTATTGGTATTGACCGAGGAGGAGGACATAGAGGATAGTGAGATGAGGGACAGGTATGCTGATATTCTTGGCCATCTTTGATATCAAGGTGGTGGTGGTTGCAGGGTCTATTGATGACAAGATGATGCCGTACAAACTTGAGTGAGTTTTTGAGGTGGCAACAAAGACGATGAGGTTAGGGCAGTGGATGTTGTCCACATGGACTTCAGTAAAGCATTTGACCAGGTCCCTCATGTTGATCCAGAGGATTAAGGCACATGGCATCCACCGAGACTTAGTAGATTGGATTCAAAACTGGCTTGGCCGCAGAAGACAGAGGGTTTATTAGCTTATTTGGTTTATTGGTTTATTATTGTCACTTGTACCGAGGTACAGTGAAAAGCTTGTCTTACAAACCGATCGTACAGGTCCATTCATTACACAGTGCAGTTACATTGAGTTAGTACAGAGTGCATTGATGTAGTACAGGTAAAAACAATAACAGTACAGAGTAAAGTGTCACAGCTACAGAGAAAGTGCAGTGCAATAAGGTGCAAGGTCACAACAAGGTAGATCGTGAGGTCATAGTCCATCATTGTATAAGGGAACCGTTCAATAGTCTTATCACAGTGGGTAGAAGCTGTCCTTAAGTCTGGTGGTACGTGCCCTCAGGCTCCTGTATCTTCTACCCGATGGAAGAGGAGAGAGAAGAGAGAATGCCCTGGGTGGGTGGGGTCTTTGATTATGCTGGCTGTTTCACCAAGACAACGAGGGGTAAAGACAGAGTCTAAGGAGGGGAGGCTGGTGTCTGTGATGCACTGGGCTGTGTCCACAACTCCCTGCAGCTCCTTGCGGTCCTGGGCAGAGCAGTTGCCGTACCAAGCCGTGATACATCCAGATAGGATGCTTTCTATAGTGCAGCAGTAAAAGTTGGTGAGAGCTAAAGGGGACAAACCAAATTTCTTTAGCCTCCTGAGGAAGTAGAGGCGCTGACGAGCTTTCTTGGCCATGGCATCTAAATGGTAGGGTAGTGGTAGAGGGGTGTTATTCTGACTAGAGGTCTGTGACCAGTGGTGCCAGGTGTCAGTGCTTGGACCTCTGTTGCCTGTGAAACAAATGATTTGGACAAAAATTTAGGTGGGCTGATTAGTAAGTCTGCAGATCACAAAAAAATGGCAGAATATTGTATAGTGAGGAAGATTTTCAAAGGAGACAGCAGGATCTGTTGGAAATTTGAGCAGAAGAATGGCAGATGGAGTTTAATCTAGACAGACATGAGGTGTTGCACTAGGGGTCAAAAGCAAGAGGAAAGTGTACAGCAAATGGCTGGGCCCTTAGGAGTTTCAGGTGCAAGTCTATTGCTGTCTGAAACTGGAAATGAGTGGTAAAGGTGGTATATTTGCTTTTATTGATCAGGGCAATGAGTATAAAAGTCAGGAAGTCATGTTGCAGATGTATAAAGCTTTGCTTAGGCCACATCTGTTCTGGTCGCCTCATTACAGGAAGGATGCGGAGGCTTTGGAAAGGGTGCAAAGGAGGTACACCAGGATGTTGCCTGGATTAGAAAGTATTAGTAGAAGTGGTTGAACAAACTTGGGTTTTCTTCTCTGGAGTGTTGGAGGCTGAGGGGCAACCAGATAGAAGTATAAAAAACTATGAAGCAAAGACAGTCGGAGTCTTTTTCCCTGGGTGGAAATGTCAAATACTAGAGGGCATAGATTTAAGGTGAGGGTGAAAGTTTTAAAGGAGGTTCACAAGGCAAGTTTTTCTTTTGAAACAAAGTAATAGGTACCTGGAATGCACTGCGAGGAGAGGAGTTTGAGGGAGGGGTGGGTAAGTAAATTTTACTTAAAAACAGAAATCTCTTTTAATGCCAAATCTCAAAGCAGCAACACCTCCAGTGCTACAAACTGAACTTTCTTTGCAACTTGAATCAATGTTTTAAGAATTATTTTACAATATTGTGCTACTCAAGGCACAAAGTAACATGCTGCACAGCTGTACCATAAACCAGGCAGATTCCTGACACAAATCCCAGCTACTGTTGCATGAGCAACTTGCATTAATTAGCTTGCATGTCCAAAGGGAGAGCAAAAATGTCTGGAACACTGCGAGTCAGTCATCTATTGGAGTAATTAAAAGTAATGCGGGCCATGGAGGATTGAGTTATGCCTGTTGAAAACTGTCAACATATACTGATGAAACAATGTGAATATTGGTCAGTGGAGCGACAGTTTATGGTGAAAATTCCCAAAGAAACATACTACAAAGAAAACAACAAGTTAACATTACTTAAAGTCTAGTATGTATGCAATGAAATGGAAATCTAATGCAATACATCAAAAGATTTTACATGCACAAAATTGGAACAAGTATTTGAAAAGACAGACCTTGGAATAATGAACAGAACATAGGGATTATTTATACATTTCTGTATCAAAAATAATTTGGCACACGCTTCTTTTACATAATGTGAAAAGACCAAAGCATTACCTTTTCTTCAAAAATATGGCACTGTTATATTGAAGTTATAATCACCAAATAGTTCTTCAACTCTCTTTTAACACAAAGAGAAACTCTGAAGGGATCCATCATGGAACATATTAACACCTGTTACCAGCATATCCCTTCATCCAGATCAATTCCACTGTAAACAATAGCAATGGAAAGCCTTCGAACTGCCAAGATCTAGTCACCATTGGACACCAGCATAAAGATGGAATTGCTCCCTTGTTTATTCTTGTATTGGTTTTTTAGTAATGAGTACTTTAAATAAAAAATTACTGCCCATTGGCCTTATCATTCTCCTGGATTTCACACAACTCATGATTGATATAAGAAAAATTCTTAAAGTAATATAATTAGAGCTGGGCTTGACCAATAGGCACATTCACAGAAATTCCTTCCCTGTTAACAACCCATTAATAACACTGTACTAACACAGCCCTTCCACTGACCCATACGATCTTGTACTTTTCCCAGCAACCTGGCAGTTAGGATGGCTTATTTTACAGAATAGAAATGGAACAGAATTTCCAGTTTTAAAGACAATTGCAGGCTTGATTTCAAGTTATTCCACACATCCTTCCCTCAGTCCAATTCATACCTCAATATGGGATGCAACAGACCAATAAGGCAGTCTCAAGTCTCCCTGATAGCTACATCTGCGGGAGGTGTATCTAGCTGACCACGTTAGGGAACTGGAGCTGCAGCTGGATGACCTTCGGCTTATACAGGAGGATGAGGAGGTGATAGATAAAAGCTACAGGGAAGTAGCCACACCTAGGTTGCAGGAGGCAGGTAGCTGGGTGACTGTCAGGAGAGGGGAAGGGAGTAGGTAGATAGTGCAGAGTACCCCTGTGGCTGTTCCCCTCAATAACAGGTATACCACTTTGGATACTGTTGGGGGAGAATGACCTACCAGGCAAAAGCCACAGTGACCAGGTCTCTGGCACCGAGTCTGGCTCTGTGGCTCAGAAGGGAAGGGGGGAGAAGATAAGATATCTTTATTAGTCACATGTACATCAAAACACACAGTGAAATGCATCTTTTGTGTAGAGCGTTCTGGGGGCAGCCTGCAAGCGTCACCACGCTTCTGGCGCCAACGTAGCATGCCCACAACTTCCTAACCCGTACGTCTTTGGAATGTGGGAGGAAACAGAGCACCAGAGGAAACCCATGCACGAGAACATACAAACTCCTGACAGAGTGGCCGGAATTGAACCTGGGTCGCTGGCGCTGTAATAACGTTATGCTAACCACTACACTACCATGACTGTAAGTAATGTTTTTAATTTTAATTATTTTAATATAATTAAATCAATTTGAAACACATTTAAGATTGATATCAATAGATTAGAGAAATATGTAGATCTCAGAATTCATTGACCTGGAACCTAATCACTGCTCACGGCCTGCTCTCTCTCACTGGACAGTCACCAAATCCAGACCACCAGGCTGATTGATCCCACAGAGACACAAAGAGCAAATGTGGGGTCAAGTGCGAGCAGCAGGTTCCTGAAGTATTGTGTCCAATGTTGGTCTCCTTACCTACTTCCTAAACAGGAAGGGCAGCAAAGATTCAGCAGGTTGGATCAAGCACGGGTGGACCAGTATTTAAACTGAGGATATTTCTGCTCACGCCAGCTGATGGAGAGCAATAGTGATAGGGGACTCCTATAGGTAGGGGAGCAGGCAGGAGATTCTGTGGACGTGAAAGAGACTCCCAGATGGTATGTTGCCTCCCAGGTGCCAGGGTCAGGGACATCTCAGATGGAGTCCACAACATTCTAAAGGGGAAGGGTTAGCAGCCAGAAGCCATGGTATACATTGGTACAACGATGTAGGTAGGAAAAAGGATGTGGTCCTGAAAAGTGAATATGGGGAACTTGGTAGAAAGCTGAAAAGCAGGACCTCAAGGGTAGTAATCTCTGGATTGCTGCCTGTGCCAGAAGCCAGTGAGGGTAAGAATAGGTTGATATGTCAGATGAATGTGTGGCTGAGAAATTGGTGCAGGGGGCAGGGTTTCAGTTTTGTGCATCATTGGGATCTCTTCTGGGGAAGGTATGACCTGCACAAAAGGGACAGGTTACACCTGAACTGGAGGGGGACCAATATCCTTGCAGGCAGGTTTGCTAGAGCTGTTTTGGAGGGTTTAAACTAGTTTGGCAGGGGGATGGGAACCCGAGTGATAGGTCAGAGGATGGGGCAGTTGGTGTACAGGTTGATGTAGCATGGAGAGAGACGGTGAGGAAGAATAGGCAGTTGAAAGGGCAAAATTGCAGACAGTGGATGGGTTAAGTGTGTCTATTTTAATGCAAGTAGTATCAGGAACAAGGTTGATGGACTTAGAGCATGGATCAGTACATGGAACTATGATGTTGTGGCCATTACAGAGACTTGGCTGTCACATGGGCAGGAATGGTTGCTGGGTGTTCTGGAGTTTAAATGTTTCAAAATGGACAGGGAAGGAGGTAAAAGAGGTGGGGGGGTAGCATTGCTAATCAGGGATAGTATCACAGCTGCAGAAAGGGAAGACATCCTGGAGGGATTGTCTACTGAGTCAGTGTGGATGAAGGTCAGAAACAGTATTTAATTGGGGGAGGGGGAAATTATGATGCTATTAGGCAAGAACTTAGGAGGGTAAATTTGGAGCAGATGTACTCAGGGAAATGCACAATGGAAATGTGGAGGTTGCTTAGGGAGTACTTGCATGGGGTTCTGGATAAGTTTGTCCCATTGAAGCAGGAAGGATGGTAGGGTGAAAGAACCATGGTTGACAAGAGAGGTGGAATATCTAATGAAGAGGAAGAAAGAAGCTTACTTAAGGTTTAGGAAGCAAGGATCAAACAGGGCTCTAGAGTTACAGGGTAGCCAGAAAGGAGCTTAAGAATGGACTAGAAGGGGGCATGAGAAGGCCATGATGAGTTGGATTAAGGAAAACCCCAAGGCGTTCTACTTGTACGTGAAGAACAGGAGGATGACTAGAGTGAAGGTAGGACAGTTTAGGGATAGAGGAGGAAATATATGCCTGGAGTTGGAGGAGGTAGGGGAGGTCCTCAATGAATACAGTATTTACTTGTGAGAGAGACAACATTTGTGAAGGCAGCATAAAACAGGCTAATAAGCTAGCACATGTTGAGGAGGAGGATGTACTGGAACTTTTGAAAAACATTAGGATAGACAAATCCCTGGGGCTGGATGGGATATATCCCAGGATAATATGGGAAGTGAGGGAAGAGATTTCTGAGCCCTTGGCCATGATCTTTATGTCCTCACTGGCCACAGGAGTAGTACCAGATGAGTGGAGCATAGCAAATGTTATTCCTTTGTCCAAGAAAGGGAGTAGGAATAACCCTGGGAATTATAGTCCAGTGAGTCTTACTTCAGTGGTGGGCAACTTATTGGAAAAGATTCTTGAGCATTTGGAGAAGCATAGTCTGATTAGGGACAGTCAGCATGGCTTTGTAAGGGGCAGATCATGCCTAACGAGCCTGATTGAATTCTTTGAGCATGTGACAAAACACATTGATGAGGGAGAGTAATGCATGTGTTGTGAATGAACTTTAGTAAGGCATTTGATAAGGTTCCCCATGATAGGCTCATTCAGAAGGTCGGGAGGCATGGGATCCACGGAAACTTGGCTTGTCCACAGAAGACGGAGGGTGGTTATAGATGGAGCATATTCTGCCTGGGGGCTGGTGACCAGTGGTGTTCTGAGGAAGTGAAAGGGTGGGTTATTAAGTTTGCTGATGACAGGAAGGTTGGTGGTGTTGTGGATAGTGTAGAAGGTTGTTGAGGGTTACAACAGGACTTTGATAGGATGCAAAGCTGGGCTGAGAAGTGGCAGATGGCATTCAACCTGGAAAAGTGTGAAGTGAGTGATTCACTTTGGAAGGTTAAATTTGAAGGCAGAATACAAGGTTAATGGTAGGATTCTTAGCAGTGTGGAGGAACAGAGGGATCTTGGGGTCCAAGTCCATAGATCCTCAAAGATGCCACACAGGTCGATAGGGTTGTTAAGAAGGCAGATGGCGTGTTGGCCTTCGTTAGTCGGGGGATTGTGTTTAAGAGCTGGAGGTGACGTTGCAGCTCTATAAAACCCTGGTTAGACCACACTTAGAATATTGTGTTCAATTCTGGTCGCCTCACTATAGGAAGGATGAGGAAGCTTTAGAGAGGATGCAGAGAAGATTTACCAGGATACTACCAGGATTGGAAAGCACGTCTTATGAGGATAGGTTGAGCGAGTTAGGCTTTTTGCTTTGGAGAAAAGGAGGATGAGAGGTGACCTGATAGAGGTGTACAAGATGATAAGAGGCATAGATCGAGTGGACAGCCAGGGACTTTTCCCCAGGGCAGAAACAGCTAACATGAGGCGCATAATTTTAAGGTGATTGGAGGAAAGTATAGGATGGATATCAGAGGCAAGTTTTTTTTTAAAGATGCAGAGAGTGGTGGTTTCATGGAACGCACTGCCAGGGGTGCTGGTAGAGGCAGATACACTGGGGACATTTAAGAGACTCTTAGATAGGCACATGGATGATGGAGAAATGGAGGGCTGTGTGGGAGGGAATGGTTACATTGACCTTAAGGGTAGTTTAAAAGGTTGGCACAACATCATGGGCCAAAGGGCCTGTACTGTGCTGTAATGTCCTATGTTCTAAGTATCAATACCTTGAACAGATATACTGCAGTAACACCATTTAACTTACAGATGCTTATTGAAATATGTATTTGTAGAATAAAAATGTGTGATGCAAACTGGACAAGTTATTTACATTTTTAATGGTTTAAATTGCAATAGAATCCCAAGCTATAAGAGCCACGTTTAACCTGTGGTTTAAGGTGGAATTCAAAATTAGATTATTTTTCAGTTGTGAGGAAAATCAGTACACTCTTGCAGAAAGTCGGAATGACCTCAAGTTAAGGAAGAGTCAAGTTTCCCTCATAGTAACTGATGAGCCCAAAACAAATACCTTGTATGACTAAACTGCAAAGAGGTTTACATTTGAAAGTCAACCAAAGTAAGAGATTTGCATTCAAAACTCAAAGTACGAGAGGAAGTAAATACAAATTAAAATGCTTTATACTGTGTAGGCATATTTGAATTTTATACAATTTTTTGAAACTGAATGTCCAAACTGCATTAGCACAAATAAAATACCTGAACAAAGATAACATTCAGGAAACATAGCTGTGCCTCTTACCAAGTAGGTCTTGGTCGACTCAAGTAATCTTGTATAGAAGGTCCTGATGATGGAGCAGGACCACGAGCTCTTGCAAGAGCTACTGGATTAACAAAGGCCTAAAAGGAAAAAAAGATAATTGGAGCAAGAATTTACGAGCATTATAAAACCGTTACCTAGCCATCTGCTCATCCAGAACTAGAGGGGTAGGGAGGAAGGAAAGCATTTTTTGTCCATGCAATCTGTGTTGTTGATCTAGTCATCTTTTAAACAAAAATACAGTCCTTAACTTCATTCATGGGGTTCCCTCCAACAACAAAATCATTACTGAAGGAAACTTATTCACAAATGCTGCAGGAAACATTAAGACTCTTTTAGAAATGGTTTTCCCTCCTCTATGATGGTTAAAAGTCACTGTCATAGCACAGTGAATGTCCACAGATAGAAGGGCGAGATCCACAAATGCCTAATAGTTTTGAATTTATTTTTCCAACGTCACAAAAAAAACAACTATCATTAATGGGGCAGTGAGTGCAAGACAACATCTTCCTCCACATGAGAGCATGACTATTAAATCTTCATAAGCAGATGAGAAATTATGACTGAAACTCCAAAACTTGAGGCACAATTTAATTGTAATGCCATTTAATATACTGCCCAGGGTAAGTGTACTTTTGGTGAAACTGTTATACCAGCGAATATCTATTCAACAAAGTACAACTTGTGCATCCAATCAGGATGCCATAACTCAAAAGTAGCAGCCACACCTTTAGTCTCTGAAGCCCCACCCACCACCACATGGTGACCTGAAGGGGTGCTTTTGCTGAAGACTCTTAATGAACCTTAAATTAGAATGGTAGCTTGACTTTGCACTGATTGGTAGGCTGTCCCAGCTGTTTGAAAAGGCCACATACATTCTCTTTAGCCAAGGAGGAACCACCTTCCAATACACGTGTCTCTTGGGTGACAGCAGAACAACGTGCTGTTAGGATTGCCAGCAGTCACATTTTACAGGACTTCTATTTCTGCTGTATGTCTTTGATATCCGATGCCAATTTTCCTGCAAAGCCCACAGAGGCCATGGGACATAATCAGGTATTCCCAGAACAGCAATGACTACTCCCAGTTATCCCTGAACCTCTGATGTATGCTGATTGGGAGGAGTACAATAGAGACTGGGGCTCACAATGAGGCCAAACCACCCCCCACCCATTGTCTGCCTCATATCCAGGATTCAGCCAATGCCAGTCTGGGCACCAGGGTCAGTGACAATAAATGAGCTTTTACAGACCTAATGATACTTTGAAATGACCACCCCTTCTCAGCCTCCCTTCCGCAGTCAAGAGGAAATTATCTCGCTTCCTGACTTAGGAAGGGAATATTTGCCTTTGAAATTAAAGTGCTAAAACTATCTATGTATTTCAGAATTTTGTATATTTTCCCCCCAAAAAGAAAATGAGAGTGGAAATGGGATTGAGAATTAAAGTGGCAGGCAACGGGAAGCTCAGCATTGTCCATGCCGACTGAATGCAGGCATTCTGCAAAGCAATCTCCCAATCTACATTTGTTTTTTCCCCGATGTAGAGGAGACCACAATGTGAACACTGAATGTAGTACACTAGATTGAAAGAAGTGCAAGTGAATTGCTGCTTCAAGTGTAAAAAATGCTTGGGTCCCTGGACAGTGGGAAGTGAAGAGGTGAAAGCACAAGTGTTGCAAGGGGAAAGTGCCATAAGTGGGGAAAGGAAGAGTGGACAAGGGAGTCATGAAGGGAACGGTACTTGTGAAATGGTGAAAGGAGATGGTGTGACCAGTGGTGGAATCTTTGAAGGTGGCAGAAATTGCAGAGAATGACCTGTCGGATGTGGGGGCTGGTAGGGTGTTTCGTTCCCCTTTTAGAATTGTGCCTAATAAACTTGGTTTGAGCTCGTAATCCAAAATGCATTTGGGAAATTTAACAATAGGCCAACCCTGACATGCTACAACCAACCAGAATTTACTTTCAATTCCATGAGCTTAATTTTAAGTCTGTTTTGTGGAATCCCAACTTTTGGAAGTACATATTAAATGACAGTCATAGTTTAACAATTCAGTTAGATCTGTTAGACATAATCTACCAATTAATTTCCAGATCAGAATTTCTCTAATCAGTTTAAATTTTTCACTTGCTGCAATTTTTAAATTGGGAATTCCACGATTTTTCTCCACAAGAGGAAAGTGATGAAATGAGAGCTTGGATAAGTACGTGGGACTATAATATTGTGGCTCTTGCAGAGACTTGGCAGTCACCAAGGCAGGAATGGATATTGAATATTCCTGGATTTCAGTGTTTTAAAAGGAATTGGGGGGGGGGGTGGGGGGGAAGAAGAGGAGCGGGGTGGTGTTACTGGTCAGGGATACTATTATAGCTGCAGAAAGGGTTGATAATGTAGAAGGATCCTCTCTAGTCAGTATGGGTGGAAGTTAGGAACAAGAAAGGAGTAGTTACTCTACTGGGAGTATTCTTTTGGTCCCCAGGTAGCAGGAGGGATACTGAGCAGATTGGGAGGCAGAATTTGGAAATGTGCAAGAATAACAGGGTGGTTATCATGGGAGACTTCAACTTCCCAAATATTGATTGGCACCTGCTTAGTACCAAAGGTTTAGACGGGGCAGAGTATGTTAAGTGTGTCCAGGACGGATTCCTGTCACAGTATGTTGACAGGCCGACTCGAGGGAATGCCATATTAGATCAAGTATTAGGTAATGAATCGGGTCAGGTGACAGATCTATCGGTGGGTGAGCATTTGGGGGACAGTGACCACTGCTCCCTAACCTTTAGCATTGTCATGGACAAGGATAGGAGCAGAGAGGACAGGAAGATACTTAATTGGGGAAGGGCAAATTATGAAGCTATAAGGCTAGAACTTGCTAGAGTAAATTGGGATGACATTTTTGAAGGGAAATGTACTATGGAGATGTGGTCGTTGTTCAGGGATCTCTTATAGGATGTTAGGGATAAATTTGTCCCGGTGAGGCAGAGAAAGAATGGCAGGGTGAAGGAACCATAGGTGACAAGAGGTGGAACAACTAGCTAGGAGGAAGGCGGCAGCATACATAAGGTGTAGGCAGCAAGGATCAGATAGGACTCATAAGGAATATAGGGTAGCAAGGAAGGAAGTAAGGAACTTAAGAAGGGGCTGAGGAGAGCAAGAAGGGGACATGAAAAGGCCTTGGCGAGTAGGGTTAAGGAAAATCCCAAGGCTTATTTCACTTACGTGAAGAGCAGAAGGATGGCTAGAGTGAAGGTAGGATCGATTAGAGACAAAGGTGGGAGGATGTGCCTGGAAGCGGGTGAGGTCCTCAATGAATACTTCTCTTCAGTATTCACCAAGGAGAGGGGCCTTGATGACGCTGAGGACAGTGTTGGTAAGGTTAAGGTTCTAGAGCATGTAGATATCAAGAGAGAGGATGTGTTGGAGCTGTTAGAAAATATTAGGACAGATAAGTCCCCGGGGCCTGATGGAATATTCCCCAGGTTGCTCCGCAAGGCAAGGGGGGAGATTGCTGAACCGTTGGCTAGGGTCTTCGAGTCCTTGTTGTCCACAGGAATGGTACCGGAGGATTGGAGGGTGGCAAATGTTGTGCCCTTATTCAGAAAAGGTAGTAGGGATAGTCCAGGGAATTACAGACCAGTGAGCCTTACGTCTGTGGTGGGTAAGCTGCTAGAAAGGATTCTTAGAGATAGGATCTATGAGCATTTAGAGAAACATGGTCTGATTAGGGACAGCCAGCATGGCTTTGTGAAGGGAAGATCATGTCTCACAAGCCTGATAGGATTCTTTGAGGAGGTGACCAGCCAGATTGACAAGGGTAGTGCAGTAGATGTGTCTACATGGATTTTAGTAAGGCGTTTGACAAAGTTCCACATAGTAGGTTTCTTCAGAAGGTCAGAGGGCATGGGATCCAGGGAGGCTTGGCCGTGTGGATTCAGAATTAGCTTGCCTGTACAAAGCAGAGGGTTGTGGTGGAGGGAGTGCATTCAGATTGGAGGGCCGTGACTAGCGGTGTCCCACAAGGATCAGTTCTGGGACCTCTACTTTTCGTGATATTTATTAATGACTTGGATGAGGGGGTGGAAGGGTGGGTTAGCAAGTTTGCAGACCACACAGAGGTCAGTGGTATTGTGAATAGTGTGGAGGACTGTCAAAGATTGCAGAGGGATATTGATAGGATGCAGAGCTGGGCTGACAAGTGGCAGATGGAGTTCAATCTGGAGAAGTGTGAGGTGGTACACTTTGGAAGGACAAACTCCAATGTGGAGTACAAGGTTAATGGCAGGATTCTGGGTACTCTGGAGGAGCAGAAGGATCTGGGGGTTCACATCCACAGATCACTGAAAGTTGCCTCACAGGTGGATAGAGTAGTTAAGAAAGCTTATGGGATGGAAGCTTTCATAAGTCGTGGGATCAAGTTTAAGAGCCGCGAGGTAATGATGCAGCTCTACAAAACTCTGGTTAGACCACACTTAGAGTACTGTGTCCAGTTCTGGTCACCTCATTATAGGAAGGATGTGGAAGCATTGGAAAGGTTGCAGAGGAGATTTACCAGGATGCTGCCTGGTTTGGAGGGTATGGATTATGAGGAGAGACTAAGGGAGCTAGGGCTTTACTCTTTGGAGAGGAGGAGGATGAGAGGAGACATGATAGAGGTATACAAAATATTAAGAGGAATAGATAGAGTAGACAGCCAGCGCCTCTTTCCCAGGGCACCAATGCTCAATACAAGAGGGCATGCCTTTAAAGTAATAGGTGGGAAGTTCAAGGGAGATAGGGGGAGGTTTTTTTTAAAACCCAGAGAGTGGTTGGTGCATGGAATGCGCTGCCTGGGGTGGTGGTGGAGGCAAGTACGTTGGTCCAGTTCAAGAGATTGTTAGATAAGCATATGAAGGAATTTAAAATAGGGGGATATGTGGAAGGAAGGGGTTACCTAGTCTTTGGTGTGGTTTAAAGGTCGGCACAACATGTTGTGCCGAAGGGCCTGTATTGCTCTATGGTTTAAGAGTCTAATTTTCCTTCAACTTTTATAAATAATTGTTACATTTGTAATTCCTCTATCTATAAAAAAAAGGGACAACTTAAATCGAGAGCACTTTGGCGAAGTATTGCTAAAGCATCTCATTTCCATTGCAATTTACTGCTAAAAGAAAATTCCTCACATTGTAAAGCTTCTATGTTCTGTTCCCTTCATACAGATTCTATACCGTTAATATTAATTTAAACCCTCCCAACTACTTTTGAACTTCAGGGTATTTGCTCTACTACAGTACACATACAGAATAAATACATTTTGTTTAATTGTACAGCCATTTTGTCTCGTTTATTTATTCTAATACATCAATACTCCTGCCAACATATTGCTCCTCACTGTTCTTTTAAGAACATACACTCACATTATAATTATTCTCCTTTTATTTCTATCCTGTAATCGGGGATGTCAACCTGCCTTTCTTTGCCTTATTTCAGTCACACTTCAGTGATAGCTATTCATATTTCAATTTGCCTGTGTATCCTCCGCTCATTTGGCTCACATACCAATGGAAATAGTTCAGTAAACACCTTGAAGTACTGTCAAACTCATTACCTATTTCCTGTTCTATTTCCATTCCTATTCCAATTATGCTATTCCCCAATAGCACTAGGAAAACAACACATTATACTATTGTGTTCTGTTTTATTTAAGTGCAACCCATCCAACTTGTATAGGTCCAACCTCCCCCAGATCTCATACCAATATCCAGGGAACCAAAGCCCCCCTCTCCACTAACATGCTGTGCATTCATTCACATTACTTTTCTCCTTCTGTATTCACTAGCAACTGTCACCAATATTAATCCTCCACAGGTGCTGCCAGATTCAAGTGTTTCCAGTTTTTTCTTCTAATTTTACTTCCAATGCTTTCCACCATATGCAGATTTTTAAAAAATAAATTTTCACGAATTAGTAATAAACCTGAACCCTTATAATTTTTTTTAAAAACATTCTTCCTAGTTCCTTAAAATCTGCAAGATTTCAGGCTATTTCTGTTGGTACTAATATCAAATACTGTAACGGATAAACAACCAGTTCAGTGACATCCCAGGGAGACAGCACCATGTTGTACAATCATACCCGCTTCTTTCCTCTCCCGAAAACCAAACGCGCTGCCACCACAGCTTTTCCCCTCTCTCTCAACACTGACGCCAAGGTCCTCACCAGAAGAGCCACCCCCACCACAGGTATTACCCTCCCCCGCTAACCGGTATCAGCCAATACCCTGGCCCTGTCCAGTGACGGGAGACTCGCTCCGGGGGAGAGCCTCCGAGCCGGGACGTCGACTGTTGTCCCCTTGGGTCGAGTTATTCCAACCTCCCCGCTGGTTTCACAGCCCGGCGCCTGGTGGTGTGTGTTTCCCACTGACAGCCTCTACAGTTAACGCAGGGACCGGGGTCAGACGGGCCTCCCACCCTCACCTACCCCTCACTCCTCAGCCTTCACCCGGGGCCCTCCTTCTCCTCCTCCCTACCCCTCCCCCCCTACCCCAGGCCTCCGCCCGGGGCCCCCCTCCTCCTCCTCCTCCTCCTCCACCACCTCCCCCCCTCCCCGCGGGCCTGGGGCCCTCCTCCTCCTCCCCCCCCCCACCCCTCACCCCACCTACCCCAGGCCTCCGCCCGGGGCCCTCCTCCAACACCACCTCCCCCCCTCCCCACGGGCCTGGGGCCCTCCCCCTCCCCCTCCCCCTCCTCCTCCTCCTCCTCCTCCCCCCCTCCCCGCGGGCCTGGGGCCCTCCTCCTCCTCCTCCTCCTCCCCCCCCCTCCCCCAGGCCTCCGCCCAGGGCCCTCCCCCTCCTCCTCCTCCTCCTCCCCCCCTCCCCGCGGGCCTGGGGCCCTCCTCCTCCCCTCCCCCAGGCCTCCGCCCGGGGCCCTCCTCCAACACCACCTCCCCCCCTCCCCGCGGGCCCGGGGCCCTCCTCCACCTCCTGCTCCTCCCTCATCCCAACCCTCCACTCCACCCCTACCCTCAGGCCTCCGCCCGGGGCCCTCCCTCGCGGCGCACCCCCACCGCCTGGGTCCTGCCGCTCAGCGGCCCGGCCCGGCCCGGCCCGGACACTCACCACTCGGTTGTCCCGCTTCCCCATCTCCCCCCCGACACCGGCGCCGCCGCCTCGGCTCCACCGCGCCTGCGCGGACCGGCCGCATCTCCTTAAAGGGGAACCGCCCGTCGGAGCGGCTCCACCGCGCCTGCGCGGCGCCGGCCTCACCGCGTCCGCATGTGTGACGTCGCCCGCCCCGCGACCGGAGCGCGCCCCCGCCCCCAGGCGCGCCCCCGGTCTCCGCAGGCGCGCCTCCCCCACCTCCGGTCTCAGGCGCGGCCCCGCCGCCGCTGCGAGGGTCCGGCCGCTCAGGCACTGGGTCCGCCGGGATCTGCTCGGGGGAGGGGGGGGAGCCGCTGGTCCGGGGGAAGGGGGAGGGGAGGGGAAGGGGGAGGGGAGGGGAAGGGGGAGGGGAGGGGAAGGGGGAGGGGAGGGGAAGGGGGAGGGGAGGGGAGGGGAGGGGGGAGGGGGAGGGGGGAGGGGGGAGGGGGGAGGGGGAAGGGGGAGGGGGGAGGGGAGGGGGGGGAGGGGGAGGGGAGGGGGGAGGGGGGAGGGGGAAGGGGGAGGGGAGGGGGGAGGGGGGAGGGGGAAGGGGGAGGGGAGGGGGGAGGGGAGGGGGGAGGGGGGAGGGGGGAGGGGGAGGGGAGGGGGGAGGGGGAAGGGGGAGGGGAGCCGCTGGTCCGGGGGGAGGGGGGGGGAGCCGCTGGTCCGGGGGGAGGGGGAAGGGGGAGGGGAGCCGCTGGTCCGGGGGGAGGGGGGGGAGCCGCTGGTCCGGGGGGAGGGGGGGGGGAGCCGCTGGTCCGGGGGGAGGGGGGGAGCCGCTGGTCCGGGGGGGGGGGGGGAGCCGCTGGTCCGGGGGGGGGGGGGGGAGCCGCTGGTCCGGGGCGGGGGCTGAACTCCCGGGGCAGCGCACGGTGGGCGGAGGGAGCCCGGGTTCGGACCTTCCTCCCACGGGTGCTGCCCGGCCCGCGGGCTCCCTCCAGCGCACCGTGATGTCCCAGGCTGCAGCGACCGGGCTCCCTGTACCTGGGTTGCAATTGTTACCCTTCCCGCAGCTCAGTTGGTTTATTATTGTCACATGGAGCAGGAACAGTGAAAAGAATTCTCCCACTTAGGTAGCCGCCCCCCCCCCCCCATGCTTTTCTTCCCTTTCCTAGTCTCTCTTTCCCCCCTCTCTCTCTCCCCTGTGACCCATCCCCCAGTGGACCTGCTCTCCCCTCCTCCCCCACACCTGCCCATCACTATCTCTCACCTGCACCTACCTATCACCACCCTGTGCCCACCCCACCTCCCCTCTTTTGTCCACCTATCACTGCTCTGCTTTTCCCTCCTATATATTGGGCTTCCCCTTTTTCTACCTTCAGTCCTGAAGAAGGGTCCTGACCCCAAACATTGACCGCCTGCTTTTCTCCACGGATGCTGCCTGGTCTGCTGGGTTCCTCCAGCATCATTGTGTTTTTCATCTAGATTCCAGCATCTGCAGTCCTTTCTCTTCTACAGTGAAAAACCTGTCTTGCATACCGCCCATACAGATCATTTCATTACAACAGTGCATTGAGGTAGTACAAGGGAAAACAAGAACAGAATACAGAATAAAGTGTTGCAGAGAAACTGCTATAATTTGCCTAGATTACACTTTTTTCGATATTTGCAGATTAGAATTTTTTTTAAAACTACTATACCCTCTTTTCCGACGCCTTACAAAATTGAAACTATGGAAAAAATTTTAGGTCTTAATCCTTATCAGAAGGACTTGGTAGTGATAATTTATGATTTAATTATGAAAATACGTCTAGAATCATTAGACAAAATTAAGAATGAATGGGAAGGTGAACTCCAGACATCTTTACCTATAGAGACTTGGAAGAAAATTCTTCATTTAGTCAATACATCTTCAATGTGTGCCAGACACTCGTTGATACAGTTTAAGGTAGTCCACAGGGCCCATATGTCCAAAGATAAGTTAGCTTGTTTCTATAACCATATAAATCCTATATGTGATAGATGTAAATCAAATGTGGCTTCTTTGACACATATGTTTTGGTCCTGTCCTCCTCTGGAAAAATATTGGAAAGACATTTTTAACATTATTTCAAACGTATTGAATATTGATTTACAACCTCACCCTATCACTGCAATTTTTGGACTACCAAGGATAGAGTCTGGCCATTTATCTCATTCCGCTAACCGTATGATTGCTTTTGTTACATTAATGGCCAAACGATCCATTTTGCTTAAATGGAAGGATCCAATACCCCCTACTACTTTTCAATGGTTTTCTCAAACTATATCATGTTTAAACTTGGAAAAAATTAGGAGTGGTGCTGTTGATCCTTCGTTTAAATTTGAAGATATTTGGAGTCCATTTATTCAATATTTTCACATGATGTAGATCCCCTTTCAATAACTTTCCAACTTGGAGGAACGGACTTGACAACATAATATTGTTTTGTTTCTACTGAGAAAGTTTTGCCCAGTTTTTTTTCCCTTTTTTTTGTTGTTTGTTTTTCTTTTGAAAAGTTTTTTTGTTTAGTTTATATTGTTTATAATTTTTTTATTGATTTGGGTTTTTTTTAAAATTTATATAATAAATCTTTCCTTTTATATTATATTCATTTACTAAGAGATCGTTGGATCTACAGATTTTTTATATTTTATTGTTCTTTATGATTATCTATGCTATGATTGTTATCCTGATCTCTTTGTATTACATGTATAAATATTGATGCTATATATCAATCTGTATTAATTTGAAAACTAATACAAAGATTGAAAAAGAAAGAAACTGCAGTGCAGGTAGACAATAAGGTGCAAGGTCATAACAAGCTATAAAATTGGGAGTGATTTTGTTTTCCAGTTTGGTGAAATCATAGCAAATCCTTTCTTAACTTTGCCATGCCCTTCCTTACCCTCCCATGTCATTCGAAATGCTATTGCCCACTCTGAAAAACTAAGTATCGTAAGGGGAAATACACTCACTCTATGCTCCCTCCTCACTTGCTGCGGGGTCTGAATCAGAATCAGGTTCATTTGTTTTGTGCAAAGACATAAAAAAAACTGTAAATTACAAAATAAATAAATAGTATTCATGGACTGTTCAGAAATCTGATGGCAGAGGGGAAGAAGCTGTTCCTGAATCATTGAGTGTGGGTCTTCAGGCTCCTGTACCTCCTCCCTGATGGTAGTAACAAGAAGAGGGTATGTCCCAGGTGGTGAGGGTCCTTAGTGATGGATGCCGCCTTCTTGAGGCACCGCCTCTTGAAGATGTCCTCGATAATGGGGAGGGTTGTGCCTGTGATAGAGCTGGCTGAGTCTACAACCCTCTGCAGCCTTGTGATCCCTTGCATTGGAGTCTCCATACAGGCGGTGATGCAATCAGTCAGAATGATCCCCACCGTACATCTGTAGATTCTTGCAAGAACCTTTGGTGACGTACCAATTCTCCTCAAACATTTAATGAAGTCGAGCCGCTGGCGTGCCTTCTCTTTGTGATTGCATCAATGTGTTGGGCCCAGGAAAGATCCTCTGAGATGTTGACACACAGGAACTTGAAGCTGCTCACCCTTTCCACCGCTGACCCCTCAGTGAGGACTGGTGTGTGTTCTCCCGACTTCCCCTTCCTGAAGTCCACAATCAATTGCTTGATCTCGCTGATGTTGAGTGCGAGGTTGTTGTGACACCTCTCAACCAGCCAACCTATCTCCTGTACGCCTCCTCGTCACCATCTGAGATTTTACCAATAACAATGGTGTCGTCGGTGAAGTTACAGATGGTGTTTGAGCTGTGCCTAGCCACACAGTCATTAGTGCAAAGAGAATGGAGCGGTGGGCTAAGTACTGTTACGGACTCGGTGGAAGTCCCCTTAAGATAGAGAGTGTGTGTGTATGTGTGTGTGGGGCGTGCTTACGTTGATAGAAGATAAAGGACGTAATGACGTTGTTAGAAGAAGAAGGAGAGAGAGAGAGAGAAGGGAGAGAGACACCAGCCTGCTAGTTTTCTCTATTGATGGATGAGAAACAATAACTGTGTTTGCCACTGAAATCCATGTATGGAAGTTGGAAGTAATCCGGTGGAGTTCACTTTGTTGCTGACCTGTAGAAGGAAACAGGTATTTGTGTGTGGACGACCACGATTCAGATGCTTTTCGGGGTGAGGGAGTCACTACCGAGTAAACACTGAAGTGTTGCTGGGGTTCCATCGTGGAACATTTGGATTTCGTATTTACTCTCTCTATGTTTCTCTACGTCTACGTCTTATCTTCAGACAAGGGTGGTTGTTGAAGAAGCCCTTGCTCATGTTTCACCTTATGGCTTGCGGAACTGAACTTTAAGAACCATTCCGGAACTGGGAGTTTTGGACTTTGCCACACACACACACGACGAGTTTAGTTTTGGGGTTAACGTTCAAGGTTTAACATTTTTGAATTCTAACATACTAACATTTTTACTTTTATTTTACGTATTATCATAAGTAGTGATTAATAAAATAGTTTTTAACACTGAATCATGCTCTGTGTTTCTTTTGTTGCTGGTTCGTGACAAGTACGCTTCCTTGAGGTGCACCTGTGTTGATTGTCAGTGAGGAGGAGATGTTTAACACCAATCCACACTGACTGTGGTGTCTGTGGAGAGAGAAACAGTATCTACTAAAATGGGTTTTCCACCTTTGACTGACCACCAAGAAGACAATGGAGATGATGGTTAGTTACCATGGGTTACCAAGATAAAAATGGGAAAAAGTTGACTGGCAGTGGAAGCAGACGTTTGGCCCAGGTTGTGGGTGTGCTCAATAATTAGTAGAGGCAAAGGAAAGAACAGGATAGAGTGATGAGACTGGGACCAATTCATGCTAAGTTGTCAAAGAATCAAACAAACCTAGTCATAGGACATAGTGACATAGCAGAACAATAAATGTACCACGCCACCCCTTCAGCCTTTTTATGAAAGTTCTCACTATCTTTTTTTCAAATCATTTTGGAAAATATGCGGCTGAAATTGCTGGATACAAACATCATCTATTCCAGCAGTTAAATAGTGTGTGGTTCATTATTTCATACCCATTCCATTCAAATAGTTCTTTTGTAGTCCAGCAGACCAAGCAGGGTAATTCTAAAAGGTATATTGAAAAGCAAAAAAAATCAGATGGAACTACAACTTCAGATCTAAAGTAAAAACAGAAATTGTAGGAGCAGCACATACAAAACACTGGAGGAACTCAGCAGGTCAGGTAGCAATAAACAGTTGACGTTTTGGGTCGAGGCCCTTCATCAGGACATCAGGATATTGTAGGATGTACTCATCAGGTCAGGCTGTGTCTGTGGAGAGAGAAACAGAGTTAATGTTTCAGGTCATTGACCTCTCTGAATGGCTGAGTCCAGCATTTTGTCTTTTTAGGTAAGTGATTTGATTGATTTCAATCAAGTTTTGCTTTCTGAAATTTCACTTGCCATACATAGAACATTAGCCATCCTGGCAGCCACCCTGCTTTTAAGGTTAGAGGGGGAAATTTAAAGGCAATGTGAGAGGCAAGTTTTTTTACACAGAGAGTGGTGGGTGCCTGGAATGGGTCACCAGGGGTAGTAGAGGAAGCAGGCAGTTTGGTGGAGTTTAAGAGGCTTTTAGACAGACACATGAATATGAAGGGAATGGAGGGATGTGGATTTTACACAGGAAGAGGACATTTAGTATAAATTGTTATCAAGATTGGCACAACATCATGGGCCAAATGGCCTGTCCAGTACTGTACAGTTCTATGTTCTATGGTTATGCTATTGGACTACCCAGAGGCTTCAACTTTTGATCTGAAGACATGAGTTTGGATCCCACCGAATTCAAGGCAGGCAAGGTAGTGTAGCAGTTAGCATAACGCCATTACAGCGCCAGCGACCTGGGTTCAATTCTGGCCACTGTCTGTAAGGAGTTTGTACGTTCTCGCTGTGTCTGTGTTGGTTTCCTCCGGGTGCTCCGGTTTCCTCCCACATTCCAAAGGCGTACGGGTTAGGAAGTTGTGGGCATGCTATGTTGGCGCCGGAAGCGTGGCGACACTTGTGGGCTGCCCCCAGAACACTCTATGCAAAAAATGCATTTCACTATGTATTTCGATGTATGTGTGACTAATAAAGATATCTTATAAATCTGGAATGAGGAATTACTGGTAACATGAAACTACTGGATTATTAGAAAAGTCTATTTGATTTACTAATATCATTTAGGGAAGGGAATCTGCCATCTTTCCATCTGGCCCATTGTAGTATGAAAGGCCAGGGGTCAGATGGCAGTGACAACACTACTGACACCCATGGTCAGATGATAGCATTGCCTGTCGGGTGGGAAGCTACACCACTGTCAATCAAGGGTCCGGCTCTACCCCACCCATCAAGAGCATACCTGAGGATTGGCTTGTAAATCACCTTTATTCTTGAACCTGAATCATTCGCTTTTTTGAATTACCTGAACGAGCTCCACCCAGCTACAGCCCCATAAAAGATGGTACATGTGGGCAGTTCTCTTTCTTTTCCAACTGCTGCCAGGGTCGAGAGCACAGGTGAGAGAGTGCACTTCCACAGGGGCCTAGGAGTGTCCTAAGTAGATTCCCAGTAGCGTAGAGCTGTTGTTTGTCCAGATTCAGGGGTCTCAGACGACGTATTTGTTCGTTCCCTGATCGTTTGTACTAGTTCATTGTGTGTGTGTGTGTGTGTGTGTGTGTGTGTGTGTGTGTGTGTGTGTGTGCGCGCGCACTTCACCCCTGTTGCAACTCCCCCCACGTTTCACAATCACCTGTGCGAGTGTGCATTTGTTCCTTCTCATTCTGTTCCCGCATCTGTCTTTGTACATAAAATTCTCCTTTTTGAAGTACAAAGACTGTGTGTCCAGATACCTCTATCTTTAAGATTCAAAAGAACCTTTCTCATAACACCCATGTGTGAGGCTGGACCCAGAGCAAGGTAGTTGATTTTTAACTGCTCTTTGAATATAGCACAGCAATGTTCTATGTGGGGAGTTAGGAATGTACAGTAAATAATGGGCAGATGTCCACATCACATGAACAATAAATAAAATGATCCGCCAGTGATTTCACATTAATAAAGGCTGCAGAAGCAGTATCATGCACTGCTTCACGTATTACGCACTGTAACACTTGCACGTAATGGGTGTTTCTGCTCTGCATCTGGACTTCAATGGAAAATGCTTTAGATTTTTTGAAATGTTTTGTTCTAAATCAGTTATCCAATACCTTGATGTAGTATTATCTGGATGATGACAACTCTAAACCAACCCCTGAAATGAGAACAGCTCTTCTTGTTCACTGCTTTCTTGCTCACAGCGTAAGTCTTGGAAATAGCTTCCAAATACTGGAGTAAAAAAATGGTGTCACAAAACAACTAATTTCCTGATGAGGTAAAGAAAACACGGAGGAATATAAAAAAATTTTCAGGAGATTTAAAATGTGCCTCCTTTCAACAAGCTTGGCCTTTTTGAATGATCTCATAGAGTCATAGATTTTTACAGCATGGAAACAGGCCCTTTGGCCCAACACATCCATGCTGACCAAGGTGCTTTCTTGAGCTGGTCCCATTTGCCTGCATTTGGCCCTAATCCCTCTAAACCTTTCCTTGAACCTGTCCAAATTTCTTAAGCATTGTAATTGTATCCACCTCTACCACTTCCTCTGGCAGCTCGTTCCATTTACCCACCATCCTCTGCGTGGAAAACTTTTCCCTCAGATCCTCTATAAATCTTTCCCCTCTCATATTAAACCTATACACTCTAGTTTTACTCTACCTTGGGAAAAAGACCATGAACATCCACAATATCTATGTCCCTCATGATTTTATAAATCTCTGTGAGGTCACCCCTCAGCCCCCTTTGCTCCAGGGAAAACAGTCTCAGCCTATCCAGTCTCTCCTTGTAACTCAGAATTAGAATCAAGTTTATTATCACTTAGACACAAGAGATTCTGCAGATGCTGGAATCTGGAGCAATACACAAAAAGTGCTGGAGGAACTCATCGGGTCAGGCAGCATCCATGGAGAGAAATAAACAGTCGACGTTTCAGGCCGAGACCCTTTACCAGGGCCTGAAGAAGGGTCACAACCTGAAACGTCGACTGTTTATTTCCCTCCACGGATGCTGCCTGACTTGCTGAGTTCCAGCACCTTTTGTTTATTATCACTGACTTGAATGACGTGAAGTGTGTTGTTCTGCGGCAGCAGTACAGTGCAAGACATAAAATTACTGTAAATTACAAATAAATAGTGCAAAAAAGGAATAATGAGCTGGTGTTCATTGGTTCATGGACCGTTCAGAAATCTGATGGCGGAGGGGAAGAAGCTGTTCCTGAATCGTTGAGTGTTCCAAACTCAAGCTCTCCAGTCCTGGCAACATCTTTATGAATCTTTCCTGCACTCTCTCTAGCGTAATCATATCCTTCCTATAGCATGGCAACCAGAACTGCACACAGTGCTCCAGGTGCAGTCTCACCTACGTCTCCAATCTCAGCACAAATGAATGTGATTGCATGTAGCAATCAATCATCCTTAAAATAGATGAATTATTTTTGAAGAAAGTTGGTAAATTTGCAACGACAAAACTAATTATGTTGTTGGGCTTCTTTGCATTTACTACTTAGAAGAAAGTTAGCTCAGGAGTACTGCACGACCCCTCCACAGTGATAACACCAGGCAGCAGAAGTGTTGCTTCAGAACTTCAGCAGCCTTTATCACTCTTCATGTGGCCGGATAGTATAGTTTCCATGCTGCTCAAGTCTGCAAGGGTTGTGCACCAGAGGGTGGAGCCCACAACCACTTTGAAGAATGATCTTTGAACACCCCTGACTCTTGTAACCTGACTTTGCAACTGCACCATTTGAACACGTGTTGTAGTCAGTTCTGACAGGCACTGGTACGAATCCTGGGAGATGACAGGGCAACTTGTGCTCCAGGAAAATCACTACCACTCTTCTGCTTCAGCACCTCAGCAATCCTCTTATTCTGTGGTAGGAAAGATTGATGGATTACTGCAAGTCTCAGAGTCACAGAAAATTTACAAGGAAGGAGTCCTTATTTGGCCTATGATGCCCACGCTGACTTAAAAGGAGTTACCCAGCCTAAAACCACCTTTCAGCACTCGGTTCATAGTTCTGCAGGTCACAGCATTTCAAATGCACACCCAAGTATCTTGTAAGTGATAATGGGTTTTGGCTCTACCACCCTCTCAGACAACAAGTTCCAGTTCCTTACCCTGAAAGATGAAAGTTGTTTTCCTTATTGCCTCACTAGTTCCACTAATTACTTTAAACCTATAGTCCCTGAGTTCTGACTGATTGGTTTGAGGAAAGGGTTCTTCCTCTTTACTTAGTCCCATTGTAATTTATACACCTCAATTAAATCTTCCTTCAATCTCAATTAAATCTCTCCTCAGGCCCTTCTGCTCCAAAAAAAACAAATACCTGCCTAACCAATATTTCCTCAAAGGTACAATTTTCCAGTTCTGGCAGCATGTTCACAAATCTCCCCTGCACCTTCAGTGCGGTCACATCTTTCCTGAGTGTGGTGACCAGAACTGTACACATTGTGCATATTACTTCAGCAGACAGGTATCCCAAGCCAAATGGCAGCAGTCTCAACATGCATTGAAGAAATCTGAAATTCTGCTACATCTTCCCCATGTGTGAATAGTTTTGTGATGGAAACTGAGAGATCAGGCACTAGGTGCTTCATTATGTTGGGTCCACAACATGATAGATGGAGTGGCCTCTACCTCCATGCCGGAAAGAACTTGATTGAAACCGAGCAAAGTGAGTGCAAAGTCATTAATCTTTATTCTTTACATTTTCCATAGAAATCCTTGCAGTCCTGCAAAGGGTGCACATCCATCAGCTGCTCCATCGGAGGTGCCATCTCAAACCTCAGCACCCTCGGGTGGTGCATTCACACGTAGATTGCGCCTCTAAGCTAACCTCTAAACTAGGTCACTGTCACTATCTGTGCTGCTGGCTGTGAGTGTCATATTGATGGTATTTCTTCACTTTCAACTTGTTCTCTTGATCAGGGGTAGGGCTATGGTGAAGAAAAGGTTGAACAAGAAAGGTACGAGCTTGCACGGTGACATATTTGCGTATATTTGTGAAGTAGGTGATGTGGTCAGACAATTTATTGATGTCATCACATGTATATATTATCTAAGCACCATGTAGAATAAGCTCCTTCCTGTTATGGTTAGAATAAACATCCTCATTCAAAGCTCTGTGTTCTGCAGTTATTGCGTAAGTAGGAATTCTCAGAACTGCAGCAGTATCTAAGGCCTGACTTTGTATACATTACCATTGGCAAAGAGGTCTGGAAAGGTAAAAAAAAATTCTTACATTATGAACTCTGTGGAAGCTCTGCGGCCACAAGCAAAAATGTTGGAAAACATGCCCTGAAAGTTGCTGTTAGCTCCGCACGTTTATTTTGCATGGGCCCTGCAGGAGATCAAAGGTGGACAGGGAGAACCTCAGGCATCTGTATTTGTTTACGAAACAGTGGCAGTCATTCTCAAAGCTGCATCAATCAATTTTAAAGGAATATTAAGACAAGGTAGACAGTGTAAATTATTAGTAGAACAAGCTGTGAGTAAGGGTGCTAGCACACTGGAGAATCAGAGCATTCTACAGCACAGAAACAGGCCCTTCAGATTACCTCATCCATGCTGACTTTGATGCCTATCCACATTAATCCGATTTGCCTGCATTAGGCCCACATCACTCCATGCCTACCCTATCCCAGCACCTGTCTGAGTACCTTTTAAACGTTGTATCTGCCTCCAGCACCATGGCTGGCAGCGCGTTCCAGATTATCACCACTCTGTGTGAAAAATTTATCCTCCTTTAAACTTCTCCACCTTCAGTGTAAACCTATGCCCTCTAGTCCTAGATGTCCTGAAAAGAAAGAAAATTGTGATTCAAGCACAAGCAGGCTTCACAGAGAGTCTGGTGCTGTGTAATAAGGCACATCGCACTGCTGTTCTGACCATGACCACCTGCACCTCCTCCTCGGAGCTAAGGTTATACGGCTGCATCTGTCTCTGCCTCTGAGCTGCTGCTTATTATGTCACGAACCAGCAACAAAAGAAACACCACTGAGCATGATTTAGTGTTAAAAACTATTTTATTAATTACTGGTGTTTTGATTATATATGTTAAATCAGTCACTCGAGATTCAATAACATAGGGTCCAGAAAAACGAGATTGCAAGGGATTATTTTGGCTAGGGAAAAATACCAACACCTTTTGCCCCACTGCAAATGTCCTAGGCCGAGCACGTCTATCAAAATATGTCTTCATTCTTATCTGGCTGGTTTTCAAATTCTCTCTCGCTAGCTGGCAGACTCTCTCCAACCGAGTTTTAAATTTTTGGACATAGTCCAACAGACTCAAGTGCACTTCCTCATTAACCCATTGCTCTCTCTCAACAACTCCAAAGGTCCTCTCACCCTATGTCCAAATACAAGCTCAAACGGACTAAATCCTATTGACTCCTGGATTGATTCTCTGACGGCAAACAAAAGTAAATGAATACCTTCGTCCCAATCCTTTGTGCTTTCAAAGCAATAAGTCTTCAGCATATTTTTGAGAGTAGAATGAAATCTCTCCAGAGCTCCTTGAGATTCTGGGTGATATGCAGATGATACAATCTACTTTGCTCCCAGCTCATAGACTAGTTGTTGAAAAATTTTTGACATAAAATTACTACCTTGATCAGATTGGATTTCTTTTGGCAAACCAAACAAGGTAAAAAAATTTTAAAAGAGCCTTTGACACCGTCTTGGCCTTAATTATTTCTAAGGGGTATTGCCTCTGGAAATCTAGAAGTGTCACACATGATGGTTAACAAATACTGATTTCCAGTTTTAGACTTTGGTAATGGACCAACACAGTCCACAATCACCTTTGAAAAGGGCTCCCCAAAAGCAGGAATTGGCTTCAACGGAGCCACAGGGGTTTTTTGATTTGGTTTACCTACCATCTGACATGTGTGACAGGTTCGACAAAACATCACCACATCTTTTCTCAAACCAGGCCAATAGAATTGTTTCAAGATCTTCCCTACAGTTTTATTCACACCAAAATGACCACCCAAAGGCATACTATGGGCCAGGTTTAAAATTTCATCCCTATAAACTTTTGGAACAACAACCTGATGACTAACTTCCCATTCCTCATTAACAGGAACATGAGGAGGTCTCCATTTCCTCATTAACACTCCATTTTTGACATAGTATCCAATTGGCACTTTTTCAATCTCCTCACATGAGAGAGCTTTTTCTTTCAATTCTGTCAATTCAGGGTCCTTTGTCTGTTCCACCATAAAATCCTTCCTCGACAAAGACAAATCTTTAAATTCAGGCTCACTATAAGGATGTTGATCCTCCAGTGAAGACAGAAAAGTCTCAGATAAGGCATCATAATTTTCTTCCTGTTTAGGACTGTCACAAGGAACCACATCAGACTGCACCAGACTGTCTGTCTTGGCTAATTCTCTAGCTCTAGCTCGAGTCACCGCACATGATGGGTAAACATCTGGATCATTCTCAGACTCATCAATCCTTGGTTTGGTTGTTAACCGTACCACAGGATCAATTTCTCCATCCGCAAGGTCATTTCCCAATAACAAAGAAACTCCTTCCACTGGCAAACTAGGTCTTATCCCTATCTCGACTGGTCCTTCTACGAACTTTGACTTTAAAATCACCCTGTGTAAAGGGACAGACATGGTGTCATCTGTAACGCCTCGCATCAGATTTACTTCACCAGTGTCACTTTCTTCACCAAAATTTAAAACACTGTCCAGCAAGAGAGATTGACTAGCCCCAGTATCTCTTAAGAATTTTCACTGGCACCTGGGGTGATTCATCATTCAGTGAAACAAAACCCTCTGATACATACGAACGGAATTCCTTTCTGACCTCCTCCAACTTTTCCGCTTTTACCTCTTGCAAGGACTGATCTTTAACAGCATCTCCTAAACCTTTTTGATTTTTAATTGCCTGAAAGCAAGCATTGGGCACAGCTTCCTTCCTTTTCTTCAAAAGGGCACAATTAGATATCACATGGCCAGGTTTCCTACAGTAATAACAAGTACGCTCAACAGGTTTCTCCAGTCCTGGCTTCTTTTCATCCTTTCCTTTTTGATTACCTCCAATTTAATCTCCGGTTTACCTGGATTGTCCTTGTAACTCTTTTGAAAGATTTTAGGTTGTCCCCATTTGGATTTATGGGTTAAAGCATAATCATTTGCCAACCTAGCAGTTTCTTGTAAAGTTTCCACTGCCTTTTCATTTAAATATGTTGTTAATTCAGCTGGAACACATCTTTTAAAGTCTTCCACTAGTATCAATTCTTTCAATTTATCAAAATCCCCATCTACATTTTTAGCCAGGCACCATCGTTCAAAACATATTCTCTTTCCATTGGCAAATTCCATATAAGTCTGTTCTGCAGATTTCCTCAAGTCTCTAAATTTTTGTCTATAAGCTTCAGGTACCAATTCATAGGCCTTCACTATAGCTTGTTTTACCTTGGTATAATCAGCTGCATCCTCAGCAGACAAAGCAGAATAAGCTTTTTGAGCTTTACCTTTAATCACACTCTGTACCATAAGAGCCCATCCTTTCCTTGGCCAGTTTGAACTCACAGCAACCTTTTCAAAATGTTGGAAATACTGATCAGCCTGATCTTCCTCAAACGGAGGGACTAATCGAACCTCCCTGCTGGCTGAAAAACCATCATCAGAATCAGATTCCGAACTCCTACGCTTCATTTGTAACTCATGCTGCCTCTGTTTCTCCTCGTTATCCAGCTCCATCCTCCTCAATTCCATCTGCTTCATTGCTAGATCAGCCTCTATCTTCATCCGAGTTAGCTCTCGTTCCCGTTCAGCCTCTAACTTCATCTGAGTTATCTCTCGTTCAGTCTCTAATCTCTTTTGCTTTCGTCCCAACTCCACCTTCAGTCGTGTTTGTTCTAACTCCATCTTTGCTATCTGCACCTGTCTAACAGGTCTCTCTGACTCACCCCCAGAAAACTCTTCTAGCTGTTCTAATTCTTCCTCCTCCAGATCCTCCAACTCCACTGGTTGAAAAGTCACATCAGTAATCACTGGTTTACTCTCAGGAAACTCAACTACCTCACTCAACTCAAACACTTCCTTCTCCAAATAATAGTCAACTATCATTCTATGAATAACTGCTTTTCTCATAGACTGCTTTACTTCTGTAAGGTTTAGCTTTGTAGCAATCTTTATCAAATCATCCTTTTTCGCCACCTCCAATCCCTGTAGGGTTGGTGACTCCAAAAATGCCTTAATATCCATTGCTGCTGGTTTCCACACACACAAGCCAATTAAAAAAGAATTTATCAGACCTCCCTCAAAAATCTTTGGATTGAATCCCGAACAAATCTCGTCAATCTGGGGAACGATCCCAGACGACACTCGTTAATCTTTGGATTGGATCCCGGACGAATCTCGTTAACCTTGGGAACTATCCCGGACGAGCCCCCAATTTTATCACGAACCAGCAACAAAAGAAACACAGTGATAAGACACAGATAAGACATAGCCGTAGAGAAACATAGAGAGAGTAAATACGAAATCCAAATGTTCCACGATGGAACCCAAACGACACTTCAGTGTTTACTCGGTAGTGACTTCCTCACCCCGAAAGCATCCGAACCGTGGTCGTCCACACACAAATACCTGTTTCCTTCTACAGGTCAGCAACAAAGTGAACTCCACCGGATTACTTCCAACTTCCATACATGGATTTCAGTGGCAAACACAGTTATTGTTTCTCATCCATCGATAGAGAAAACAAGCAGGCTGGTGTCTCTCTCCCTTCTCTCTCTCTCTCTCCTTTCTTCTTCTTCTGACTTCTTCAACAACGTCATTACGTCCTTTATCTTCTATCAACGTAAGCACGCCCCACACACACATACACACACAAACTCTATCTTAAAGGGACTTTCACTGAGTCCGTAACAATTATGTAACAGCTTTTCCTGCAAGAAGGAAATGCATCAGTGAGTATCCTGCATTGCACTTGGTGATGTGAATGTCATGGCTGACAAGCTGGACACGTGTGTGAACTGTGGGTGTGGTTGTTGAGCCTACAGTCGATGTTAAAGATGTGAGGCGTGAGAAGAATCTACAAGTGAAGCGTAAGGGTCCATGAGGTGTGTGAAGTGGGTGTAATCCATTGAGTTGTTTCTGAGGTTAGCTGTTCCATTACTGGGGTATGGGTTTTGAAGATTGTTCACTACTCTGAGTATGAACTGTATCTACGTCATTAGAGCTTGGCACTTGCTGTTTTCTGCCAGACATATCTCCTCCAACAGCCTTCACAAAGTTTGATTGGAGACGTTCCTGGTCCCTGCAAATAAATTAAACCATTCTTCCTATCCATCCATTGCACCAAGGACTCTGCTAGAGCACCTGAGGTGGCCTGGATTCCAATATGTAGTATCATTTTTCATAGTTTTCCAGGTAAGCTTCTACTATAGCTTCCTTGTCAGCATTTGCTGCAGCCATAATGCACCTCCCCTTTAAGAGAGGCAAAATGGCTTTCAAATGGTGCTTGTGGTTCATGTTATTGGCCCTCTGGAAAGGCATGGAGGTGGAGCAGTTCTATTAGAACTGGTAGCACTGAGCTAGCAGAAAGACATCTGTGTGCTTCCTGCCCGAGAAGCCAGTAATATGACTGAATTGCACATTCCTTTTGTGCAGATTTTTCGAGTCTATCACACTTATCCCCCTGGCTTTGTACAATGTGGGTAGGATTAGCACTGCACGGCAATGTGAACAACCTAGAACTAATGATATTAGAACAAGGTATAGTCTGGAATATATATTCTCTGCAGCACCTTACATGTTAGTAAGAGTTGTTGCTGGGGGGGGGGGGGGGCTACTTTTCATTGTCATCTTATTCAATGGAACTAAAAATTATAAACAACATGTTAGTAATGTGTTATTCTTACAGCTTGAGTTTTTTGCATTTCAATTCAAGGCGTTTTGTTTTTTGTTTGTGTTTGACAATCAAGTACCAACAAGGTTATTAAAACTTTGGTCAAGAAATGCATCAACTTTAGGTCCCTTCAAAGATAAGTGAATTGAAATTGGTAAATAATAACACATGCACATTCAACTTCATTTTAATTTAATCTCCCAGGTCAGAATTGTGCAGGAGGGAAAAGTTTAGCACAATCATGCTACTCACCAGTGCATCCAACAAGCAGTCTGCATGTGCATTTTAAACATTACATGCAACACCTTGAAACGAAACAAATGATGTTGATGATTACTGCTGGCATGGAGTTTTATTGATGGAAAAGAATAATAAAAAAATACCAAGTAGCTTTTTGGGAGTAGGACTTTGTTTACATCCGTTAAAAACAAATATTTCAAACCCTATTGGGCAATAATAAAGCTGTTCATCTAAGGCGTGGAATAATCATAGACAACTACTAATTTCCCAATTTTTGTTGGAAATATCAAAGGCCAAATGACTATCAATGTTATCCCATTATTATTATAGCTTTCTTCCTCCTGTGTGATGAAATGCTTTGTTTATATTGGAATTGTGCACACCTTAACACCCCATGAACAGATTGTATTGAAAGCCTCCTGGAGGTTAAATAACACACATTTACACAGTATTATACATACTACAGATGTATTTATTTCCAAAATATAAAGACTTTGTGGCTAAGAACAGTTCAAGCTAAAATAAAACACAAAATGCAGACAGCAAAAGTCCACCCGACACAAGCAGCGTCAGCATTGGTGTATCTTGCCAATGCATTCTTGTTCCCTATTTTAACACATTCTAAATAGTAGACCCTGGCAAGGCATAAAGTTAGCAGCAAACATAATCAGGAAAGCTCTATGTAAAAGCAATGAGAGAAAATTACTATAAATATGAAAACATATTTGATCTAAAAATCTTTTTTGGCATCAGACTAAGGCCAGCACCTGCTTTGTAAGGCAAAACAGTCAGACAGGTACTTTCATCTATAAATATAACTTGATGCAACAAAATAAGATTGTTTTTTAAAAAAAAGCGTGTTACAATTTAACTTGTGTGATGGAAATTTATTCATACACAGGTATGCACAGAAAAACAATTGGTTAAAATCACATAAGTGTGACAAAACTTCATAAACATGCATTAGCTCAGTTGGAGAAGGATATAGGACATATTTAACTAGTTCACCCAAAAAGGGGCTTTCTCCTGTCTGCTGGAAAGTGAGGTTCCTTTGCACTGACCACACTCCTTTCAAGGGTGCTGGTACAGGAGGGCAGCATCAGATACCATCCCATCATAACTGTGATTGTGTCTTGAGAAGTGTCAGGGTTTCAGTCCATAATATACCTTGGGTTACTTACAAAGAGTTTATTAAATATGAGCAGCCTCTATATCAAGCAGCAATGAGCCAAAATTCTACTAGTTACTTTGAACCTTATAATTTATCATGAAGGTAAACTTAAGGAAATTGATTATTATGTGCACATGGCCTACTTGTTCTGTCCATATTCTTTCAAAAAAGCAGTTCTAATTAACTAACGGTAGAATAAAAATCACCCTATACTGCAGGATTAAGTAGCAATAGAAATCATAATTAGTGGGGGAAATCTTACAAGTACCTATTCTAAAATGCATTGGTGCTCCAGGTAGCCAAATGAAAATGTATCTTACAATTAAAGGGGACTAAATATACATGTAAGACCTGGAGTATAATCTGTGTATTTGCAGTAACCAAGCTCCACAATAACATTTGGTCAATTTAATTTAACCAATTCCAGGTTATTTTTATGATTTAGCTGTCAGATAACCTTTGTGATGCCTTCGGCTTTAATGCACAAATTGTACGACTACAACGAGTGTTAACTTGCAGAAGTGCATGGTTTTGTAAAGCTTCTAATGCAGTGATCAATTTGAGTCCAAGGTAAACTATATGTTATAGCAGAGTACAACAAATCATCTGATCACCGAAATGGGCACAGACAAAAATTATAAAATGCCATTTTAGGTTAAACTAGGAAAACATTTGTTGCAACTTTAGGTTGTCTATGCAAACAAAGATTGCACTGCACATTGTGCATTTCTCAACACTTAGAGTATGTAGCAGTTCTACAATTAACACATGGCAGATTTCACCCATTAACACATCAGATTTCATGGCAAATGTCAAATATTCTAAGCATTTCATAGCTTCAAGTAATATACCATTGTAAAATACCATTGTATATTGTAAAACTAATGTTTCTTGATATATTTTTAACAATGCCCCCTTAAGATGACAAATAAACAGGTTTGAATAAATATAAGGAACACTATAATTTAAATGTTAATTGTTAATAATATGCTTTCTTAAGATTGGTCTTTACCTTGACCAGTTGTGTGATACACAGTCACATAGCACCAGCAAAACTCACATCCATCACAATGAAAACTGAATACAGACGGGGTTTCTGCTTTAGGCACATTTATATAATCTAGAAGTTTCCATGAAACTGTAATTGATTAGAAAAATAGAAATAATCATCCATTTGTTTCTTTGCATTAAAATATTAATTAATATATCTAACAGCTGTAGATGGGTGCATATGACAATGATTCGTCATTGAGATTTTGATCCAGGCCCACTTTATGGCAGGGTTGGCTTTGGACAAAATTACCTTTACTGTGTTACAGACACAAGAGAGACTGCAAATGCTGGAAATCTGGAGGCAGCACACACGAGGTGCTGGAGGAACTCAGCAGGTTAGGCAGCATCTATGGAGGTAAATGAACAGTTGACCGTTTTGGGCCGGGACCCTTCATCAGGACTTCTCCCCTCTTTCTTTCCAGTCCTGATGAAGGGTCTGGGCCTGAAACGTTGACTATTTATTTCCCTCCACAGCTGCTGCCTGACCTGCTGAGTTCCTCCAGCACTTTTTGTATGTTTACTCTGTTAACGATTGGGAGAACTTGATTTCATGCTTAGGTTAACCTATGTTTGATCCTGGTAAACCTAACAGAAGCACTAACACTCAATTTTTAGTGTACTTGGGCAGTGACAACTCCTTTAGTATTTTGTTGAGTAAATGTTGGAAAATAATATTCCGGGATCGCTTGCATATTTTTCCATTGGAGAGATGTTTAAGCTGGAAGAGATATCAGGGCCAAGCAACTCTAGTGAACTCTTTTGGGTTGTGTTTTATGGCTGTTGTCATGGTTCACCAACACCTCAGGGAAACTGAAACAGCCTGAAATGTATTGTTAGGACCAAGGTTGGTGCCTAAGCCAGGGAGGAGGAGAAGGGGCTGGCTAGTGTAACGAGCTTTGGAGGAAAAGGGAAAACAATAGGCATTCTTCCATCCTCGTTAAATTCAGAAATTTCTGATTTCAATGTACCTACATAGCATTCTGGAGAATAAACTCAGATTAAAGAAAGAAAAATGCATTTAAATATAGTGATGTTGCCTTATATCTGGTGTAGTTTTGATAAGGAAAATTGTAAACCTAATTTCTATGCCTAGACATTAGATCATGAGTCAGACATGGAGACCTAATGCGATTTCCTTGGTGGATATGCAGATCTTTTTAAATGCTTGTATGCATCATTAACTAATGTTAACCATGGTAATGTGTTTAAAATAGGTTTCTCATTTTGCTGGTTGCAACTTTGCAGGTGCTGCCCTCTCTTTGATTTCTCACTTAAGTGATTACATTGATGAGATCATATTGAGAAGCAGGGATTCCTAGCCAATTTCCACTTTTTCTAATCCATGGAAACTGAATCTAACTGCAGGGCCTCATGTTGTGATCGAATTGTTTCAACTATTCTTACAGCACCATTGAACCATCTGGTAAAATTGTTTTAAGGCTCCATTTATTATTACAAAATATTAATCCCAAATCACTAAAGCAGCACACAGCCAGCCACTATTCAAATCCGTGCATCACTTCACATGAACCATCAAATTATCCTGTCATACCCAATCTCTTCTCTTAAATTATATTGAGCCCACTTAAAACACTCAAACAGGTACACACTGAGCTGTGTTGCTTTACTAAGAATAACGATGGTTCAGATCACATATTGACTCAATTCTGCAAGGTCCCAATAAATTCAATTAAACAGTTATGTTCTATATTTTTAATCTGCTTTCAATTTAGTAGAGTACTTAAAATCTAGCCTTCTGGATATTGTCAAACAATTTCAAACACCCCCTTTGATAATTCAGCAACTTCTGATTCTATCAAATGGTGCTGAGTTGAACTTATAAAATGTTAACCAATTTTTCTTCTTTTTTTTGCTAATGGAATATGCATCACTTATCAGTTTCTGTTTGTCTGGCGGAGTTCTGCTGTTGTCACTACAAACTCTTAACCATTTGCCATTATATCTCGCACTTTTTTTCTACAAATGCCTTGAACTCATAGGTTCCTGTAATGCTAACGTGGTTTAATTTTAATTCTCATTTCCTTTCAGCTGTCAGTGATTCCCACAATTTCTGCACCTTCCCAGTCATCACACAATACACCTTGTTTTGTTTTGACACATGTTCTCAATTTTCTTCTATCACATTCTCTCTGTCTCTCTTTTCCTCTCTCTCTCTCTCTCCTCTCTCTCCCCCTCTCTCTCTCAATATCAAACTATGTGTGTGGAGGAGCTGCGTATTTCCTGAACGTTATGATTTTTCTCTTAAAGTTTGATCATTTGTCTCTTTTATTAACTGGCTTTCCCATTGTTCAAGATTAAAATGACACGGAAGATAAAACAATTCTTATTGTTTTAACTAGCTAGGTCGTTAGCTGTGGGAATCTAAGTGTCTGCATTTGCATTACATTTGAGCAGTTTACATGTTCTTCATTTAGATCTTCTTGAGACAGTAGGTGCCGCTGTGTTCTACCTCCACTAAAGCTTAAAATAAGGCATTCAATTAATAAGGCACGTAACAGGATATCATGAAAGGCTTATAGCTCATGAAGTACTTTGGAAATGCAGCCATAGAACATTTCCACAAATGGCAAAAGTGATAATGGCCAAATCATCTTCCCCTTTTAACACTGAGTGAAGGGTGAATACCAGGTAGGACATCAGATATGACTCCACTGCTTCATTTCAAAGAAGTGCCAGAAGATCTTAATGTTCACTTGAGAGGGTAAGCAAGGGTTCATTAGAGAAAACTGAACAGGAATGGAACTGCGTGGGAGCTGCAGTGTTCACAGTACATTGGTCTCCTGCTACTGCATGGGAGCAGCAGCCTAGATTTCATGCCAAAGTTCTGCAATGGGTCTTGAATCTGGAACTTTCTGACAGTGTGCTAACAATTGAGCTACAGCTAACAATACAATAAAAAAAAACTTTCATTATGTGAGACATATTAAAAACACTTATCTTAAACAATTGAAAAATCTATTTAGATTTAAGCTTAAATATCAGCAACTAAATAGTTGCAGTATTTTGTTATCATTGCTGTGAGATAAAAAGTGGATAGCTCTAACAAATCTTCTGTCTGTTATTTTTGAATAAATTGCCTTTCATATATATACTTGCTCCTTATCTTTAAAATTTTGGAAATATCATCCATAGACAGAAAAAGCAAAACAACATCTTTATCACTTCATTCGCATTTACAACAATCTCAATGAACTGACATGATTAATGTCTGAGAAAAATTGCAAGACATTAATGAATACAAACCACTGCACAGCAAATTAATTCAGGGATATAAAATGTCCTCAGATATCTGAGTCACTGTAATGTGCTCGAAATAGTCTTTCAATAGCCATATTCAATATTATAAAGGTGTGATTAAAATTTGTACAGTACATACAGAATAAAATCTACTCTGAATGCAAGATTACATCAGTTCAGCTTAAATACCATTGCACTGAAAATTACACATAGTTGTTCTCTATCCTGAATCTGTAGGTTGATAAACACTTTTACAAATTTGTTGAGAAGAGCATGTGCCTTGATGTTCATTCGCTATAGCTGTGACATTGTATTTCTTGCCTTGAACTATTAATTTTATTTTATACAGTACAGCATTATTTACATTATTTGGACAGACATTTACTGAGACACTACTATGATCTACTGATTAACCCAGATTTAAAGGTAGTATATAAAACTTCCGATATTTATGCAGTTTATAGGTTACAAAGTTGATTTTGCTTGACGTGCTAAGTCTTACATACAAGTAATGAGTACATAATGTGAAATAATTTCAGGGATGGACAATCAAGATCCAGTATTAATATACACAATGTAATATCTGTGACTGTCTGCAGCCTTAACTACATAACTACAAACTTAATAGTGATGTATTTCTAAATGGCCACATTGTGAAGCATAGATGGCGAATTTCACTGACTACTGAAGCACTCAGTGGATGTGTTTAGCACTTGAACCCCCAATTGGGCAAAAACCTACAAAATCTGGAAAATGGAGATTTTGCATGGATACCCAGCTGAAGAAATTTGAAGCATAAATTAATTTACAAGAAAGGAGATTCCACATATAACTAGAACTTTTTTTTGTTTTGTTGCACTGGGACCTCTACAACTATAATTAGTTTCTAGGAAATTTATTTAGAAATACCAGCTCCTGTATGTCAATAATTAAGCACCTCCTTGACACAGTACTGTAATTGTTATTGAGCGTTGGACTGTATTATTATCTATTTTAAAAGTAAAAAAACAGCTTAGAGTATGGAATTGCAATTAGGGTGATATCTTTTCCTCTCCAAAAGTGGAGCTTAGCTTGGGATAGGTGAGATCCTTTTGGTGAAAGGAGAGCCACACAGGAGAGTTCTGTGGAACTGCACTCAACAGAAAAATTAAACTTAACAACTGTTAGGAGCAATAGTTTTCCACTTGCATTTTGCTATATTAGAGATTGCTTTATTCCCTTGAATGAAAATGTATTTGCATACCAGAAGAGCTTTAAAAGCAAAAAACTTTAATTGATGTTTTTTGTTTAAAGAGCACAACTGCTCTTTCTTAAACAAGTGATAGATTTCCCCTTGTTTTTCTTTTGACTTATTATTTACCTGTCTGTTTTTGTTGAACCACCTGTTTCCCCACTATTTCTGTTGCTGCTGGAGATAGTATCATAGTTATTAAGAATTGTAGTACTGTGATGAGTTTTGTTTAGATTTACTTGAAATCAAATGAAAACCAAAATGCACAAACGGAAAGATTTTTTTGCTAGAAATTCACCTCAGCCATTTCAGAAAATAGAGCCTGTGGGCTGTCTTTATGGATAAAAATATTATCTAAAAGCACCATTGGCAGATTAGTTGCTGTGGAATTGTATCACACAGTTATGTTTTTACAAACTTTATGCCAGGAAGTTTATAACCTTAATTTAATATTTTTAAAAGACAGATCAAGAATTTTCCTGTTTATTTTGTGGCATTTTTGACAATATTTACATACTGAATTGGTGAATGATGTTCATTGGTATGGACATGTATATTTACATGCTACTTATTGAAGTCAGAGATGTACCTCAATCCATACTGAACTCAATCCTAACACATATTCCAGTCAACATTGCAACTCTGCTATTTATCTGTCACTAAAGCACCATAACTAATAATACAACTTGTTTATATATAAATCCCTTGTAATATTAAGTTCCTTTACCATGTTTACCCCCTTATTCATAATAAATCATTAAATTCATCAGCATCATATTTGCAAAGAAAACAAAAGTGTGGTATCATTGTTCACCATTATAATGGAGGAAATATTCCTGACATTTCTGGAGTAAGCACGTGTCCAGTTAAATGAGGAAATTCAGATTTCATTGTCAGTGGTTCCCTGTTTCTGTTAAGGATCTACCATTTGAAATCTCCTCCAGCATAATTGGTAGAAATCAGTAAGTGAGAACCAGATACTTCCAACCATTTTCACCCTAAAAAATACCTGAAAAAGTTATGCTCTGCTACTCAAGGAGCAGCAGTGTTAATGTGTATTAAGTCATAAAGATTGCCTATCTACCTCTCTGGCCCTTAAGAGTAGCTTGTGTGGATTGTCATTCCCTCAGTTAACTATTTCCTGCTTTTTAAAATAATAATAAAAATTTATTTTGTTTCTAAAAAGTTTATTCGAGATATTTCAGTTTCTATCTAAATATCACTCTTAGTAAACTGTTTAAAAAGTTGGTTAAAAGATTAGTGCTTTTTAATTCCTGGTTTGCAGTTTGCGACAGTTCTTCAGTGTGAGTAAGTACTTAGCCGGCTTGGAGACGTCACTGTAGTTGGATGCCAGAGACCCCCTGAAGCTGATGCTTGGTAGCAGCTGCTGTTGGGCAACGTGAAATCCACACCACAGAGATCGCCAGCTCCTTCTAGGAAGCTTTCTTTTCACCGTTGACCACAGAATCTGAGCCAATCTCACCATTGTTCAGCTTTCGTAAAATGCAGAGTTTCAATGGTAACAAATGCTACTTACACACAGTTCATTCACAAGTGAAGCCATCCATCAATGATCACATAGTAAAATCTTCCTTCAAGAAAAATACAGATATTAGTTACAATTTGAGACCAATAATGTCCCAATCTGAAAGCAAATTGCTGGAGGCCCAAATAAAACTAAGAATGCTGAAAGTACTCAGAAGATCAGGCAGTACGTGGACAGTGAAACAGAGTTAATGTTTCAAGTTGATTACCTCTCATCCTGCTGTTATCAAACTATGTCTCTCTTTCATAGATGCTGCTTGGTCTGCTGAGTTTTTCCAGCATTTCTATTGTCTTAATCTGCTTTAAATTATCACCACATATATATAAAAATATAAGAATGCAAATCTGAGACTACCAGAGTCACTCTTAAGCGGGTGGTTTTTTCACGCTGACTCACTACAGAATTGATGGTAAAAAAGTCATTAAGTATTCGATTCCGTCATTTCATCAGTGCTGTATTACACTGCAATGTTTCAGCAGTGATGCTGCTTAGCAAATCATCCGTAAGACTGCAGCTTCACTTTGGAAGATGCACACCCAGTTTTCCATGAACAAATACTTTATCCTGGGAGCTTCAGACAGTTTCCAAAGTGTAAACTGGTCAAAAACACTCATTCATTTACAACCAAAATTAATTTTCTTCAACTTATTTTTGTGTTTTTATCTGAAGGTAGCAGATATCAAGCTCGTTCAGGCCTGTAATGATTTTCATTAACTGATTAGAAAATAGATTGGATCACCCTAAACCTGTTTCTAAACCTAATCACCTGGTTTTGGATTTAGCAATTGTTGGCAAACCTAAATTGAACAGATATGACTTCCTAACAATGGAGATTTAATGTTTTGCAAGCACTAGACAGGAGTGTTGCCGTAAGTTTTGCAAAGCATCTTCCGTTCATTAGCTTTCTCACTTTGCAAAGAAAATATTTTGATATGTGTTAAGATTTTGATAACTCTAGGGTTTTTGATAATTCTAGAGATATAAATTTTATGTAGCAATGATCTCTCTTCTGTTGACACAAATATAAAAAATACCATTGACAACAAGCAACAATTCCAGAATAGCAGAAAGGTAGCGCTGAATTTATATAGCATTCTTTCTCATGAAGAAAATGCGATGCATTTTTTTTGATTTTTCTTTAAATAACTTGCTCCAAAATGTCTTCTTCTCAATAATGCCACGAAAGTGACCAATGGATTTTTCAACTTCTTGCTAAATTTGTTGATATTGAAGATTATTCAATGTATTCACAGTATCATGGACATTGGCAGAAGTAATCCTTTTCACTTGTTCAAAGAACATTGTCAGTTTTGGAAATTAGTAACATTTTGTTTTAAAGTTTGGATTCTGGCCGTAGCAGCTGGTTACATAAAACTGACAGGTCTGGCAGTGAACGTACTCGGTGTTCCATTTCACCTTTGCAGCATTCCACATTCAGGAAACAAAATTGCAGCACTTGCAGCCGCTACTCAAGTCCAGAATTTTCCCAGAGGTGAAGGTGGACAGTGAGTAGGATGGTGCAGAAACTGCAACAGATTTTGCATTGTTTTCAAAAGTAGGATCGTGGGGCATTAAGTCAAGAAAGCACAAACTGGAGAAATGTTTCAAAAGCAGCATACGGAGGAGATATTGCTGTATTGCAAAATATTTGATTTGTCAAGTAATCCTTTCAGGAACAAAACAACACGAAGATGTTAAGCTGTGTTCACTTCAGAAGAAGACTGGTTTGGAGATAGAGACAAGTTCTGATTCTCAGTGTATTTCTCATGGTCCATAAAATACTGGTGGGACAGTGCATTGAAGGCAGATATTCTCTTTTCTGGATTAAAAGTTAGAAATTTCTGTAAACAAAAACCACAGCCAACAGATTAGAAATATATCTTGATTAACATTAGCCGAAGATTCACTCTGGCTTCTGTCAAGTTACAGTAGAGGAATGAGAACGGTTTCAAGGATACTCCCAGTCATAACATTTTAACAAAGGCATGGAGACGCAGAAATTTTGAAAATGAGATCACACAGTTGAGTGATCATACAATGGACTAAATTCATGGAAATACTTTGGTTGTTAGTTGCCAATGTGAGAAGGTATCAAGTGCATTTGAAGTCACCCCTATCCATTTTGCCACTAAGTTTGAAGTAAGTTACACTTATAATTTAAAATAAAAGGTCAGTTTATTTCAATGTTGGATCTGCCTACAAAAAAAGGGTCTCCTAGTGAAGGATATATTATCAAAGACATACCAGCAGCAGGTCTTTCCCTGGTTCATTTATCTCTGGTACAAAGTCCTGTATGGGTTGTGGTGATCTCGTAGAAAATGCATTTTTTGGCAGGGCCACATCTTTTGGCCAGTCGTCCTCACTTGGAAGACCAAGTACACTGTACAAAAGAACAAAAGCTTAGCTGGTAATTGGCGTACTGTCGTCACATGTACTGAGATACAGTGAAAAACTTGTTTTGCATGCCATCCATACAGATCATTTCACAACATAAGTACATCAAGGTAGTACAAGGGACAAACAATTCTCAATAACTCAGGAACAAGGTGGATTTGCAAACAAATCCACATTGAAAATGACATGTTTGTATGCTGTTGTGTTTTGTAATGGGGCATGGATAAGCTGCTTTCTGTTCGAAATCTGTCAGGGGCACTCTGGTTAACCTTTCAGAAGTATATTTATGTAACGAGGGTGATTTCCTTTTGCATTTCCGTTCCTTGCTTTGAGAAGTATGCCATCAACCTCAAGGTGACAGACCTGAACTTAGACACGCCCCATGGATTAAATAACCTTTTTGTTTGAATTGGTGTGCTTTTCTCTATGACAAGCAACCTAACAGAATAGAGTCTCAGAAATTTCAAGATTCAAAGCTGCCAGTTTCCTTGACTTCTGAAATAGTTTCCTTACTGAGAACAGAATTCCCTATTCCAGTTAATAAATAGGGAATTCTATCATAAAAGTGTAGGATTGCTCAATAAGGCTATCAGTGAGTGAGAATGTAAATTAATCTAAATGAATTAAGGAAGTCTGATCAATTAATATTATTATGAATGTAAAAATAATCATTCTATCATTACTTTTTCATTTTTTGATAGTTTCTTCGATGTCCATTTGGCTTAGAGACAGCTCACACATTTTAGATGTCCTATTGTAAAATACTAATTTTGTAACGTTTGTGCAGGAAATATTTCAAAAGCTTTGTGGAGTAAAATAACAGCTGGCAACAAAGGCAACATGAATAAATGCTATCTAGGGTCTCACAGCTAGGAGCTCATGGGATTGGGGAAGTGTGGATTGAAGACTGGTGATCACAGAAAAGGCACAGTTGGAAAAAGTGGGTCTATTTCAGGCTGGGAGGGTGTAATTAGTGGGATGTCTGAGGACCAGTTCTTTCTGTAACAAGCTGCATTAATGAGATGAAGGAAGGGGCAGATTGTAAGGTATCAAGCTGTCTGATGACATGAAAACAGATGGGAGGACACGCTGCGATGGAGATATTTGGATTCTGCACAGAATATAGATAGATTGAGTGGGTGAAAGCTTGGCAAATGGAGTTTAATGTATGAAAGAATGAATTCACACACCTGTAGGAGTATCAAAAGGCAGACAATTACCTTAATGGAGATAGACTGCAAATAACTGGAGTACAGAGGAATTTCAGTGTTCTTGTGCATGAATCCCAAAAAGTTAGTACACAGGTGCCGCAAGTGGTTGAGAATGCAAATGGTACTTTATTCTAGCGGGTTCAGAAGCAGACAGGTTTTGTGAGCATTGCATAGTGCATTGCTGAGATCACAACTGGAGTACTGCATACAGCTCTGGCCCCCAGGATGCACCAGCGTTGGAGGCAGGCCAGAAGAGATTCTTTTGGCAAATTCCTGGGACAAGAGGATTGTCCTATCATAAACAGCTAAAATAATTAGGTCTGTATTCCTTACAGTTTATGAACATTTGGAGAGGTATAATATGATTAGGAATAGTCAGCATGGCCTTTGTTAAGGGCAGGTCCTGCCTTACGAGGCCTGATTGAATTTTTTGAGGATGTGACTAAGCACATCGATGAAGGGAGAGCAGTAGATGTAGTGTATATGGATTTCAGCAAGGCATTTGATAAGGTACCCCATGCGAGGCTTATGGAGAAGGTGAGGAGACATAGAATCCAAGGGGACATTGCAGTGTGGATCCAGAACTGGCTGGCCCACAGAAGGCAAAGAGTGGTTGTTGAAGGGTTGTATTCTGAGTGGATGTCGGTGACCTGTGGTGTACCTCTGGGATCTGTACTGGGACCCTTACTATTTGTAATTTTTATAAACGACCTGGATGAGGAAGTGGAGGGGTGGGTTAGTAAGTTTGCAGATGACACGAAGGTTGGGGGTGTTGTGGATAGTTTGGACGGCTGTCAGAGGTTACAGAGGGACATAGATAGGATGCAGAGTTGGGCTGAGAAGTGGCAGATGCAGTTCAACCCAGATAAGTGTGAAGTGGTTCATTTTGGTAGGTCAAATATGTTGGCGGAATATACTATTAATAGTAGGACTCTTGGCAGTGTGGAGGATCAGAGGGATCTTGGGGTCTGAGGCCATAGGATGCTCAAAGCGGCTGCACAGGTTGACTCTGTGGTTAAGAAGGCATATGGTGTATTGTCCTTCATCAATCGGGGAATTGAATTTAGGAGCCGTGAGGTATTGTTGCAGCTATATAGGTCCCTGGTCAGACCCCCACTTGGAGTATTGTGCTCAGTTCTGGTTGCCTCACTACAGGAAAGATGTGGAAGCCATAGAGAGGGTGCAGAGGAGATTTACAAGGATGCTGCCTGGAATGCGGAGCATGCCTTATGAAAGCAGGTTGAGGGAACTCAGCCTTTTCTCCTTGGAGAGACGGAGGATGAGGGGGGACCTGATAGAGGTGTATAAGATGATGAGAGGTATTGATAGGGTAGATAGTCAGAGGCTTTTCCCCAGGGCTGAATTGGTGGCCACAAGAGGACATAGGTTTAAGGTGCTGGGGAGTAGATATAGAGGAGATGTCAGGGGTAAGTTTTTTTATTCAGAGAGTGGTGAGTGCGTGGAATGGGCTGCCGGAAACGGTGGTGGAGGAGGATACGATAGGGTCTTTCAAGAGACTGTTAGATAGGTACATGGAGCTGAGTAAAATAGAGGGCTATGGGTAAGCCTAGTAATTTCTAGGGTAGGGACATGTTCGGCACAGCTTTGTGGGCCGAAGGGCCTGAATTGTGCTGTAATTGTTCTATGTTCTATGTTCTAAGAATGAGGGCTGATCCTACAGAAATATATAAGATCCCTAGGGGCATTACAGGCTAGATGTTGAGATATTTCCACTCATGGGAGAGTCTCAAATTAGGGGATAAAGTCACAACATTAGGGGGCAGTCATTTAAACTGAGGTGCTCAGGAACGTCTCCTCACAAGGGTGGTGAATCTCTGGAATTCTCTACCCAGAGGGGCTGTGGAAGCAAATACATTTTTGAAAGATCAGAGAGCTGAGGGCTAGGGGGAACTGGCAGAGAGGGGAAGTTAGGGCTTGGGACAGATCAGCTATGATCATCTTGAATGGTGGAGCAGGTTTGAAGTGCTGGGTAGCTGTTGTGAGAAATCCACATGGCTGTCACGTGACAGTAACGACACTGACCCCCGCTGACCGGAGGACAGCATTGCTCCTCTGATCGGAAGTGATACTACTGTCACTCAAGGTGTGGCTCCATCCACCCCCAGGTGTGAGAGTACCTTTTGTCTCTGAACTTGCCTGACCAGTACCCTTTGTCTCTGAACCTGCCTGACCATTAGCTGTGGCAGGAACCTTTGTCTTTGACTCCCACACCATTGGCTCATTTAAATCACAACAGTGAAGCTCCACCCAGCCTCCTACCACTGGTAAGAGTGCATCACCACATGGTCAGGGAGCGCTTCACTCAGACTCAGGGAGCGTTAAGGGCCAATGCTAGTGTGGGACGGGCATTGAAGTGTTATATCCTGAAGTTGTACATTGTTACTGTGTGCTTGTTTGTATCAGTGTGTGTGTGTGTGTGTGTGAGAGAGTGTGTATTAGTGTGTGTGTGTGTGTGTATCAGTGTGAGTGTGTATTAGTGTGTGTGTGTGAGTGTGTATCAGTGTGAGTGTGTGTGTATCAGTGTGTGTGTGTATCAGTGTGAGTGTGTATCAGTGTGTGTGTGTGTATTAGTATGTGTGTGTGTGAGTGTGTATCAGTGTGTGTGTGTGTGTATCTGTGTGTGTGTATCAGTGTGTGTGTGTGTGAGTGAGTGTATTTTACCCCAGTTGCGCTTCCCCTCTCGTGTTCGTGGTATCCTGTGCGTGAGTGAACGCGTGTCTGTGCCCATCCATTCTGTCCCGCGTTTGCCTTTGTGATTAAACTAGTTTTGGTCTACAAAGCTCGTGTTCAGAGTCCTTGATCCTTAAGACAGTAAAAGAATGACTTTACACAACAGTAGCCTGCTCCTGCTCCTCGTGGTCTAACATTTCTCACCTCAGAAGAGTCTTGGACAAGACTTCCTAAGTTGTTTCTCAGCCCAAACTATGAATTTCTGCATAACTAATGGGCAATGAGGAATACAACAAAAGCCAGGCTGAATTATACGAAGTTGTACTGTCACTACTTAAAGATGCCACTGGAGGGCAGTGTGTTTCTCTTATTGAATTACATGGCAGTGTAAATTGTCCAATGCCACTAAAATAAAACAGTGTTGGTGACACTTGTGGCATTTACTCAACACCATGCATGTAATATGTTTCAGCAGATATCTATTACTTGTACAGTAAGAGCTACATCAAAGAGCTAGAGATTATACAATATGATAAACAATACAATGATTAACATCTTTCTGAGAATGTAGTTTATGCAGCATGAGCTCAGTTAGTTCAAGAGCTGTCTGGTTAGGTTGGGGAGCAACTGGAGAAAAGTCTTGGCTAGTTTTTGTATCCATTTGAAACTTTGACAAGGGTAAGTCACTTCTGGTCTCACGTTGCCACTTAATGCAGACATCATGGAACTGGCAAGGCTTCAAGAATGTCCCTCCCATGTTAACTCCTCCTAACTCCAGCCTTCATTTCTCCAATGCGAGGTACCCTTGTGATAAATATTTAAGTCAGATCCTGGGGAAGTCAGGCTTGCAGATTTGTGAAACTCTGTTTACCTACAGCAATTTCAAAATGCACTTCTACAGAGGTTTATAGCTGGCACTTTGGCCTTACATACACTGTAGGAGAACATTGTAGGGATATCACTTATCTCAATAAAGCAGGTCCCTGGTTTCCCGTGGAAATTACCATGCTGATGAGATTTTAAATGTGCTCCGGGGAACATACATCAGCCAGAAGTTCCACTTCAACCCTAGCACGAACCAAGGGAATTGACCCACAAGGTCACAGCTTGCTTTTCTACAGATCTGATTTTTGTGTTGGCATTTGTTGGGAAGATTTCCTATTGCCCTGCGTGGTACAATTCTGGAAGAGTGTGGTGTTTCGGTAGATTATGGATACACTGGTTGTATATACATGGGGTGTTGTCAGTCAGCTGAATGTGAGTTCCATGTTGGACTGGAAATCATGCATGACATTTACTAGCTCCCTGTATTCTTGCATGGTACTTACTGACTGAATGTAGGATAGGGCAGCCAATCATTTCTAATCAACAGGAAAATGAATGGTGCTTCAGGAAACTGACCAGTTTAAATGAGGCAGTAAATCGAAGGCCATCACTGTGCTCCTGCATTTATGTTGCATGTCTGGCACTGACTGAAAATTGTATTATAGTATTGCAGCATAGGTTTTCTGAATTTGTGCTCTTGGCAAAATGTAATGGATGTAATATCTGTCAGAACCCCCTGATCTCTGCACCCAAATTCACAGCATAAACAACTCTGAGGTGGCAGAGGTACAGGATTAACTCCTGTGTTTTCACATGGATTATCCATGGTTCAAACAACCTGACAACTTTTGTAACACATCCTAATCCCACTATGACCTGTGCACCTCCTGTTTGATAATCCAGGTTACCACCTTTCATCATTCCGTTCAATATATTGCCCATTTCATCCTATTGCTTGCACCCTTTGTGTTGATTTTCCACGACTTTTATTATGCATCATTATAATTTAGTAATGTCCCTTTACTGTGCAACTTCAGAGAATGCTAACAAAACTTGTAAGTGTACGGCTTGAGGTCAGAGATAAAACTACAGCAGTGCAGTGCTAAATCTTCAAAGCCCAATCTGTTCACCCGTAGTCCCAGTTGAATGGCAGGATCACTAAATTCACCCTGTGGTCACTTAAAAATAGTTCCAATTAAGAAAATGTTAAAGGGCTGCTGGTTTCATGAGAAGTATTTGACAGAATTGTTCTCTTTGTTTATAAATAAAGGTAGTGATGAAAAGATTCCAGTGGGAATGATGCGTACCAGTCCGTGGTGAGGAATGCTCAGCAACAGCCATTGCACTTACACTTGGCCACGGATGCTCAGTACTCATTTGGGCTGGAACCTACAGTATGGAGAGAGTCAGAACTGCAGAGTGTCCTCTCCTGAGGGATCTAGGATCAGGTGAGGAGGCCAAGCAACTATGCACCTCTTTAACCAGTCAGACTGAAGACCTTACAGAGGTACAGTCACAACCAGTAGGTTACATTATTCAATTTAATGAAAATTCAGGCACTGAAAGCAAAATAAAGAGATTGAAGGGAAGATGGGATTTACAGAGGTGAAGAAAATGTTAAACATAACAGTTTATTTAATTATTTAAACCTCTAAAAATAATTAAAAATCTGAAGGAATGAGGCTACACACAATTAAAAGTAAAATTCATTGCCAGGAAGGTTGTAAGCAAATGAGGATTACCGTATTAAAAATCCACATGACTTTTTCTGCTGTATTTAACTGATACCAACCCCATGCCCTTCATGTGTTTGAATGCTGAAGTTCTTGGTGAGATACAGTTACAAGCATCGTGTGAATGCCTTAAATCGTTGTCCGGTTTACTTTGAGATAAAGTGACCTTTACCATTTTCCTTCCATAAGAACATAATAAAATGGGAGCAGGAGGAGGCCATCTGGCCCGTCGAGCCTGCTCCGCCATTCAATAAGATCATGGCTGATCTGGCCGTGGGCTCAGATCCACCTACCTGCCTTTTCCCCAGAGCCCTTAATTTCCCTTCTATGCAAAAATCTATCTCACTGTGTCTTAAATATATCTATTGAGGTAGCCTCGACTGCTTCCCTGGGCGGAGAATTCCACAGATTCACTACTCTCTGGGAAAAGCAGTTCCTCCTCATCTCCATCTTAAATCTATTCCCTGAATCTTGAGGCTATGTCCCTTAGTTCTACTCTCACCTACCAGTGGAAACAACCTTCCTGCCTCTATCTTATCTATCTCTTAGATAATTTTACATTTCTTTTAGTTTCCCTCTCATTCTTCTTAATTTCAGCAAGTATAGTCTCAGATGACTGAACCTCTCCTCATAGGCTAACCCCTTCACCTCTGGAATCAACCTGGTGAACCTCCTCTGCACCACCTCCAAAGCCCGTATATCTTTCCTCAAGTAAGGAGACCAGAACTGCACGCAGTACTCCGGCTGAGGTCTATGCTTCTCCAAATGCCCATGAATCCTGTCTCTAAGAATCTTCTCCAGTAATTTGCCCACCACACTCCTGCTCCCTCTGCATGAGAAGTTAGCCCTTTAACAAGGATCTGTTGCGAAAACAGCAATTTGTTATTAATTTTCAAAATTAATACAATGCTGGATTCACCATCATCTCGTCATGGTTGGTGGCTCATTGGTAAACCTTCACTGCATCCTCACTGAGAAAAGGGGGATAAAGCATTCTGGTTTCATTACGATTAACTGTGATTATGATTTTCAGCTACTGTGCATCATTACATTGGGATTTTGACTGGCTCAGAAACTCTATAGCACTGACATTCAGTGGGATGGGATTCTGAGCTCTGGGTTTCCTTCAGGACTCGGGCATTTTGATCCCACCAGGAGCATGGTGTTTGTTTTAAAACCAAGATCCCCACTGGAGGCCAGCCTGACTGACAGCCATTGCTCTTGTCGGTGGGGAGCACATCCCTTCAGCTGCCAGGTTCCCTGAAGCTAGGAAACCCTGTGGTCAGTATTAAACTCATAACAGAAAAAAATTTGAGACACACGGCTTCATTAGAGTATTTAAATAGATAATAAACCTATTGGTTAGAGTTGTAGAATTTAAACATTTTTATATCCCACTCGACCCAAACCAACTTTTTATTGATGAAGTTTACTCTCATGGTTTCTGCTGGCTTCAGAAATAATCAGTTCTGACGTAAAATGTATACAAAAACTCCAACTGCATTAATTTTATAAAATTTCAATGAAACAAACTGGCATTTATTTAGGATTTACCACATTCATGATTTATTTCCTCCTTAAATAAGTTGATCTCTGGTGGATTAAAGTCCACAACAGACTTGCGTTTCCTACCTTCAGTTTTGCCAAAGCACGTGACATTTTGTTTTATTATTAAGGCTGAATTGGTTTACTGCTAGATGCTTTTTAAAGTTGTGTTCGTCCATACTTAGGTAGGGATAATAATGAATGGTAAACTCAGCTATTCCGGCACCTGTGGTTTAATCCTACAGTCCAATTATTAAGTCCTGGTTCTCATGAATAAATCTCAAAGAGAAAATAGGTGTGATGCCACAAAAGAGGAGAGGGCAATTTAAAACCATCCCGAGACTACTATCCCTGTGGCCAGTTTGATGTCAAGGTTTGTGGCACCCAGGGTAGGATTCATGATTTATTGGTTGTAAAATGAAAAAAGTCTGTGTCAGAAAATGAAAGTAGAGTGACGTCAGAATAATACATTAAAAAGAAGGAAAGACATTTGAAGCAAAAAGCTGCAGATGCCAGAAATCTGACACAAAAGCAGAGATGCACTCAGCAGGTCAGGCAGCCTCAGCGAGCAGAGGAACGGGGTTGAGGTTTTGGGTCAGGGTTCCATCGTCAGATCTGGGAAAGCGAGGAGAGGGAAAGATAGGGAGAATGGAGTGAGTGTTTGTGATAAGGTGCAAACCAAAGTTGTCAAGGTAACAATTAATTTAAAAAACAGCACTGGAGAAAGAAAAAAGTTGGCGACCTGACCATACCCGAAACATTGTCAGTCCTTAAAATAACTCAGTTATTGCTATCTGGCAGTTTAAGGTCATTTGAACAGAGTAATTTTCATTACAAGGCAACATATTAAAAAATGTTTACTACCAAATATAAGCAAAACATTTTAATAAAAGCATTAAATGCACCCGGTTAAGTATTTACAGTTTTCATAGTGGTAGAATATGTTTATCGTCTTTTTAAACCATAGGTCTCCACATCACATCAATGTAAAAGATTGATAACTTACTCAAAGATTTTTCCTAATTGATCAACATCTGAATTACCACGAAAGAGGACACTGGGGAAAAAGAAACAAATTGTTAGTCAAAATGACACCTGACTTCGTTGTTTTGTTTTTCTGGCCAAAGACATCACCAGTGCTGATGCAGGCATTAATATAACAGGATGAATCTCTCCAATAATGCTGTGGTTCAGTTCTCTGTAATCAGGATATTGTCAAACACAATTTGCCAGGAAAATGTTGGTTGCTGGATGTGTATTATCTTCAGTTCTTGTGTTAAAGGGAGGAAGGTCTAGTTACGGAATTCCCTGGCAAGACTTTAATGTGCTGCATGATCTAATGTTGATAAAGAATGGAATGTTATCGGAAACAGGGGACGTTATTCAGTTGCAAAGTCCATGATTGTGCTTTGCACAGAGAATTCCAAACATTCCTGGTGGCACCTAAGGGAGTACTCCAGAATGCCACATTGTGACGTTCAATCACATCTACATCGCTCATGATGTCCTTGAGCAATCCTTTGCCTAATTAGGCATTCCCAGGTAGGGTCCTGTCTGCACCAGTGCCAGGCCAGCAATGGGAACCTCTCTGGTAAGTCGCCTTCAAGGTACATACTTGGCTTTCCTTTGGGCTAGGCACTGCCACACTCTGCACCATTCCAAGCTCATCCAACCCTGCCCTTCAGTCACTTATCACACCCATAACAAGCAACCTTATCCCCAATTATCGATGCTGCCACCTCAACTGATTAGCTGTTTTCTCACATCCCCTACCAACCACCGAGGCTACCTACCGACCACCAAGTCTACCAACCAACCACCAAGGCTACCAACCGACCACCGAGGCTACCTACCGACCACCGAGGCTACCTACTGACCACCGAGGCTACCTACCGACCACCCAGGCTACCCCCACCTGTCCTGATAACCGGTCCTACTACCTGAAGCTGGTTCTGAGTTTGGTTTGGTCTGACCCCTGAGCCTCCCCATTCTTCTGGACCTATTTCCTTAGCAGCTCATCAGGATCCAGCCCTGTATACAAACTTCCCCAATCTCCAAGGATCCAGCCCTGTATCCAGACTTCCCTGATCTCCAAGGAAGAGGCTTGAGCCCTGCCCAGTGGCACCTGGACACCGTGACATCAGCACACAACCCTCGCACTACTGACTCTCCCAGTGACATCAGCACACAATCCTCGCACTACTGACTCTCTCAGTGACATCAGCACACAATCCTCGCACTACTGAATCTCCCAGCGCCATCAGCACACAACCCTCGCACTACTGACTCTCCCAGTGACATCAGCACACAATCCTCGCACTACTGACTCTCCCAGTGACATCAGCACACAACCCTCGCACTACTGACTCTCCCAGTGACATCAGCACACAACCCTCACACTACTGACTCTCCCAGTGACATCAGCATACAATCCTCGCACTACTGAATCTCCCAGTGACATCAGCACACAATCCTCGCACTACTGACTCTCCCAGTGACATCAGCACACAACCCTCACACTACTGACTCTCCCAGTGACATCAGCACACAACCCTCACACTACTGAATCTCCCAGTGACAGGGCCACAAACAAAACATTCATTTGTTTGCTGAGTACAGCGACACTCCCACCCCGTGTTACTGCAGTTAGAGTAACGGAAACTCACCCCTAGGGAATTCACAAATGACTACCAAAGATATCCAGCCAGCATCCAAAAATGTAGGCTACAGGTTCAATTACAAACTGAAAAACACACAGTTTGAGGCCTCTAGATTGAGGGTTTATGCAGAAAATTCAAAGGTTGTTCTCTGTTCGATAATCAAGTTATTTTTAAAATTACGAGAGGCATAGATAGGGTCAGAGTCAGAATCTGCTCCCCAGGGTAGAAAAGTCAAACACCAGAGGACGTGCATTTAAGGTTGGGGGAGGGGGGATGTGAGGGGCAAGTTTTTTACACAGAGAGTGGTGGGTTGCCTGGAATGGGTATCCAGGGGTAGCAGTGGAAGCAGGCAGTTTGGTGGAGTTTAAGAGGGTTTTAGACAGACACATGACTGTGAAGGGAATGGAGGGATGTGGATGGTACACAGGAGGAGGACATTTAGTACAAATTGGCATCAAGATCAGCACAACATCGTGGGCTGAATGGCCTGTCCAGTGCTGGACTGTTCTGTGTGCTGCATTGTGGCTGCAGACTCTTGGGCTCTCTCTCGAATCTGTTTAGCTTCTGATTTACATAGCTGCACCGTGCCAATTTTATCACCTATTGAGCTAAAATAAATTGCATCAAAGGAGAGAAGACAGAGGAGTATTTGTGAATGTTGCTAACCCACCTGAAGCACTCTACTGAAAGGTCATTAACCTGAAGTGTTGACTCTGTTTACTCTCTACAGATGCTGCCTGACCTGGTGAGCATTTCCAGCATTCTCTGTCTCTCTTTCAGATTTCCAGCAACTCGAGTTTGTCTTCTTCCCTTTTCAAAGGTAATCGTGCTTGATTTTCACTGGATACAAAGGATATGGGAGCATACTGGTTAAGTTACTGGACTATCAGCCAGAGTCTAGGAACACTGGTCCTGAGACATGAGTTGGAATGTTATCACATGCCAGCTGTCCATCACTACCTCAGCAGAGGTCTATCGATGGGTGGCTTGTGTTCCAGGCATGAAGTCAAGTGTAGTTCTTTGACGCTCTCTAGGCCATTGCAACCCGATGGCATTGCTGTTGAGTGGCCCAACCATTAGCTCTCAAAAGGACTGTTGGAGGACGTTCATTGTTCTCTTTATTCTTATGAGGCTAAAAGGGTAAATAATATTCTGCTCCAATTGCCAACACCCAGGCACCTCCACCTGCCCCTGCCGTCCCCAGGACTGTGGGACCTGTGCACACCCTTTCCCCCCAGCACCGCATGGAATGCTGAGGCCAAAATGCATGAATTGCGATGTGGGTGGATAACTGTGCGGGCCACGGATTGGGTGCCTGGGCCTCTGTGGTCAGATTCCCAATGTGTTCGATCGATGAAACATCCAATGCTCGGAACATGCAAGGATTGTAAAGTTAGCCTCTGTATTCAATGAATTGAACAAAAGATTCAAGAGAGGCAAAGAAACCAACATTTCCACACCACGTCTCCAGAAACAGAACCTGACAAGATGAATGATGTTTGGATGATACGAGGAAACAAAAGTTGTTGGAATTATCAGTGGTAAATTATTCATCTGCACTGCTGTTTTCCAACTATTGTATCACTACTTTGAAAAAGAGAATAGATTGTTCTTGTCATTAGATAGTTATACAAAGGAAACAGTCAACCTGAATAAACACAAGACATTCTTCTTCACAATATTCAAGTACCCAGTACAGCTTGAAACAACAGCAGAGTGCCTTGCATCCATGCTCACAGTCATGCAACAGGATACAAGTCCACTAACTTCCTACGTGCCCAGCTTTGAGTATAATTTAGTTTGACATGTGCTTTTAAAGCCATTTACATGAGGAAATCATTCTTGGGTGTTCAGTATGATTATTATGTTAGTTGGAAATTGGATAGTGAATTCAGCAGGCAAAGGGCCATCAAATCTTATGTAATGAAAGATAACCATTGAAATTCTCACTGCATCTGAAGGATTTAAGTTTAACCTTTAATGAAAACTGATCTGAAAATTGGAGAAATTTGAAGTTGATTCTTTGAAGCTTTATGCCAACCTCGATTCATTTTGTTCTTCTCCCATGAATTTCCCACATTTTACACTCCATTTTCATCACTTACTGTTACATATGAAACCTGATTTTGTGGGTGAATTTGAGGGGTTCTGGGACAGTCTTCTGCCTGAAGCCCTGAGGGTATGCCCATGGCTAACACACGACAGACTGGTGTAGCTCTTTAGACTTGGACGTGCAGTCTGGTCTGGCCTGGCTTGTAGCCTCCTGATTACACAACTGTTGGAATATTTCAGAAAGGTTGTGTGGCCCGGATAGGATTTGTGCTCTGACAGAGGACAGGGAAATACGTAAGCCCTGCTGTTTAACTTGATATAAAATTGGTATTTTGCTCACACGCTGTGCTGATTTCAAAAACTATATCAAATGCAATTTACACGGAACAAACCTAAAGGAATAAATTGTCTCCATCCAGGTATGTTCCCTTGCCATAGGACGGTTGATTAACTTGAAGTAACAACATAGTACGAATAAAAAGCAAAAAGGTGTAAATGCTAGAACTCTGACTTAAAAACAGAAAATTCTGGGAACACAAAGCAGGTTCAGGTTGAATCTGTGGAAAGAGAAACAGGGTTAACATTTCAGGTCAATGACCCTTTGTCTGAAGAATATAGGAATAGTGACTAGCTATGGTCATGCAGCAATACAGGACAATCAAAGTATAATATTTAGATAAATAGTTTATCAGATAAAATAGAGCAAGGAGACTGTTGAGAAGAATTGGAACCGTATAAAGGAGCAGCAAAAGACAGAAACCAAGAACTGAAGGACAACAGTATGCAGACCTGCACAGCAATGAAAAACACCATTCTCATATGGGCAAACCAGTTCTATTCTTAAATCACTTTGAATAGTGACATGCCAAAACAAGTTCAGTGCCTGAGAATCCCAAGTAATTTTCCCACCACAGTTATGTAGTATCTTAATTAGAAACTTGCTGGGATTTTACATTCGTTCAAAATCAAACCCAGCCATGATTATCCACTGTATTCAATATCTGACAAAATAGAATAGATGTAACTTCATAACTTAATCCCTCCAAAATCAGGCACCGAAGTTTGCTGCTTATGAAGTGTAGCATTATATGTGCATGACCTACAATTTTCGTCTGCGTGGGTGAAAGGGCCAGGCCCAGTAATCGGAAGTATTTTGACTAAAAGAAACTGGAAATGTATGAGGATCTATTGTTCATCATTTACCACCTTATCACAACAAAACTGTGTTTCTCATCGGCCTTTAGGCAAGGTTGACACTTCTAATTAGTACAAAGAACCGGCAATTTTATGAAATGCCATAAGAGGTAGAATATCACTGTTCACCAGAGAAATGCCAACCAATCAAAACTTATAACAAGTCAGTGCACATTTCTTCAAGTATAGTTTTCTGACTTAATGTGCACAATGGAGGGAACTAGCAGCCAAATCTTTTGAAAAGGTTGCAATTACTTCCGTTCATCCACTGTAAAATATTGCATTCAGTCTCTTAACTTACACAGTGGCAAAGTCTTAGGACCAGAATATTAACACCATCCCTCTTTGAACAACTCCAAATGTTCTTATTTGATCATGGCTGACTAAATATATTTATATTTATCTGCCCTGAAGCTGAAAAAGTCATCGTGAAATTTGTACAAACAACCGAACAGGAAAAATGCACCAATGGATTGCATTTTCCCGGCTTGTTGTGAATCCAACTTCCCCCTAAAAACTGCAACATCAAACCTTGCAGATGAAGTGTTCATGATTCGAGCTGTAGGACTGCTACGGTATCTCTGATGCATTGGACCTTTCCCCCTCTAGTAATGAAAGTAGCACTGGAAATGTCTGCTGAAGGATATTCTCTGCGCCCCCACGCCAGAGGTTGTTTTGGGTGCGTACTGCACATGTTGTACCTGAAAGTTCCTCTACCCTAGGCTCCATTCAGCTGCCTGTAAAGATAACCCTGACTTACTGGTCGACTAAGAGACAGAAGTGGAGTACAGTGACTTTGAGATGTCCACATTTACAATTGTTCCACCGGTTTTCTTAGATGGCTCTTTATAAATCACTCGCTGCAGCACCTCCTCACAGTCACTGCCAGCTGGTACGAGCGTGCATGTGGGGCCACTTTTCAAACACCCCTCCTTTGGCAGGTGTGCAAGTTGTGCCCGTCACACCGTAGGTGCCCAGCCAGCACATTATCTGCTTTTTCACAGGCCCTGAAGACCCTGATTGGGTCAGTAGAGGGTGGGCTGTGGTCGCTTGCCCCACCACACCTTCCCTGCCATTCAAGCCCTGAATATAATTTCTTTGCACCATCTCTTCACCTACCTAGTTTGCTGAAAGTTGGCAGAAAGGTATCAATGACTGAAGAGGGTGGCTTTGGTCTCTGAGCAGAACATCTTTCCAATTTGCCTTTACATTGAAATAAAACTGTACATCCAAATTCCTTAACATGAAAGCATCGTCAGTGAAAAGTGGTGCCCACATGAAGTGATGTCAGAGATCACTGGTCAGTCATGTGCAACAGGTAAGGGTCACAGCATCAGTCCAAACCATACTGGGCATAGCATTAGTCCAAAGTGTTTGTGTGAACAAATGGGGGGTCCCATCAATTAACCCATGAGCTTTGATAAATCCTCGGCAACAGGAAATGTTTGAGATATAAATCTGTGACCAAAAAATATCATGTCCCGGAGCACAATTGTATAATTGCATTCATTTGTCTGTGGAATTCACTAAATGTATTGCAAAGGACATCTACCATTTTGTGGGAACAGGGGTTGGGTAATGACAAAAAACTCCAATGTAACCTATTAATTAGAATGCCATTAAATAATTGCCGCCTTAGAATTTTTTTACAAATAGTAGTACATGATCAATGAGGGTTTTAAAACCATTCCAATGACTCTTTATCCTTGCAGCAGCTGTCTCAACCCTAGTTACAAACCCAGGACTTGTACAGAAATAAGTGGTCAAGGTCGTCTCACTGGCAGCTCAATTAGAACCAGTAAAATTCTCTGTTGGTTTGAGGTTGGATCAGAAATTAGCCTACAACTGATGTTCTGACTCTAGTATGTTGGTCTGCTTTGTACTTGATGTTGCAAAATATATATTTAGGTGTTTCCCCAACCTGTCATCCTCTTCCCAGTGTTGTCTTGGTGATAATTGGAACGTTTCTTCTACAATAGTGCTGTTGTGTATGCCGTGCTCTCATAAGCTGCTATTCATTAGGCAAACTGGATCTGCAACAAAAAATACAAACTGCATCATCAAGGAGGACGCAGCTGAGATGCCAATGACATGCACGAGGCAGAAGAGTGCCCTTGATGGTTATTGACAAGTGATCAGAATCGGCACAGAGCCTGTGATCATTCCTTCCATGGTTTCCTGGGAAACATGCTACTCAATCCAACGTTTTGACATTGAGATTTTAAAAGCTTCATTTTTATTCCTGTAGCATCATACAATATAAAAATAAAATTCCAAGATCATATCCAGGGAATGAGTGCAGTTCTGAGGTTGAACATGTATTAGACTGTTAGCTCTAGGAGTTTGACTTTCTGACCACTTACAAGATAATAGGTCAGTGTCTTGGGAGGTTCTGACACAGAAATTGGGGAGTTGCTATACTGCATTCTGTGGATAATGTACAGGTCAATGTTGGCAGATGTAATACGATAAGCTGGATTCTTGATACTCACAATCTACCTCATTATGAACTTGCACATTGTCTGCCTGCACTGCACTTCCTCTGTATCGCTATTCTGCATTCAGTTAATGCTTTACCTTGTACTACCTCAATGCACTGTGTAATAAATTGTTCTGTATGAACGGTATGCAAGACAAGTTTTTCACTGTACCTCAGTACACGTGACAATAATAACCCAATTTACCAATTTACTTGGTGCTTAAAGTTGGCAATGGCGTGTACATCAAATGAGCAGCCTTATTTTGGATGGTATCTTGTTTTCTTGAATGTCCTTGCAGCTGTACCTATGCAGGAACATGAAAAGTAAGGCAGCACATGCCTGACATTGTCTTGAGAGGCTTTGGACCTGTTGATGCAGAATATCCCACCTCCAGTTCTAACAGCCTCTCACCTAGAGGTTGTGGCTCAGTCAAACGAGTCTACAAGGGGATGACAGTGTGGGTACTGGAGAACTTGCTGCTGGTAATGTCAGGAGATGTTGTGAGGAGGTGGTTGGACTCCCCACACTGGGGACGGTCACTGCTCCACACTTGTCTGCCATTAGCTACTTCACATTCATCGTCTCACAGTCAAAGTACTGGTTCATTGCCTGAGGAATCACACACAGCATTGGGCACTGCAATCATTAATGGGTGATTAAACTGTTGATCTGAGGACTGAGAGAAAGTCTTTGACTGAGGTCATTTCCTTGAGGAACTCATGGATTGAGATGACTGGTCTCTTAAAAGAACAAGCTGGCTCTCTTCAACCAGGTATGGTTCTGGCTATAGCACAATTTCCCCCAGATCCCCCAATGCCTCCACTTTTACCAGAGCACTTTGGTGCTACAAGAGGTGGATCAGGAATTGAGGGTTACGGGGAACTGGCAAAGAAGAGGATTTGAGGCCAGCATAGATCAGGCCATGATCATATTGAATGGTTTGGCAGGCTTGAGGGACCTGGTGGCCTACTCCTAATCTTGTTTACTTGTGGCTCTGAATGTTCCTGGGTGAGAAATGGGAAAGGTACCTCCTCTGGTTCTTGCTTCCCGATGGCTATTTCAGTATTCGTGCTGAGAGCAGAACATATGGAGAGTGAAGACAGAATCACACCCCAACAAATGCCTTCCACTTGCCAAAACGCAGTGGCCTGTGTAGGTCCTTGGGCTTTATGATGCCTCAAGTGCTGGAGAAACTCTGTTCATACATATAAACCAATTAGCTCTTAAGTTACTGATGAATTCAAGAAGGTAGAGGTTCTGGGGAAAAGGCTGTGATAATGCTGCTTGGTGTGGCGTTGGGGGAGTGACACCTGCTTACACCTGATTACTGCAGCTGGAACTGACAATGAGTGCTTGAGTGCCTGATACATTCACGTCTGCAGCCCTCTTCCACAATTAGAGCACTACAGCACAGAAACAGCCCTTCGGCCCATCTAGTCCATGCCGAATTTTGAAAGTATTTTGTAAGCAGCAAAAAAGAAAGTCCTTCCAGATGGTTGTTACGACTTTTGAAATGAAAGGTCTTCCCTGACTGCCAAAACACAACTATAAGAATTGTGCACGAAGCTTGCGTTTCCTCGCTGTACTTCTGTCAAAGAGCATGTCATGTGGCTCCACAACACAACAGGACTCTGAAAGCACCAGCAGGAACTGACACTGAGGGATAGAAACAAATGAAACTGCAGAACACATTAGAACAAAAAAACAAGTCCATTTTAGTGCAAAGTGTCAAAGCCATGGTGTTTATTAATGGCCGTAGTGTTGCTAAACTCTAGTGGACTTTGTTTTTTTGTTCTAATTATGTTTTCTTGTAAAAATTGTGTATAATTTATGTTTTTCTTGTGAATCCTGCTTGTATGATGCTATGTGCCTGTGATGCTGCTGCAGGTAAGTTTCCCACTGCACCTGTGCACACACGGACTCGTGCTTGTGTCAATAAGTTGGACTTTGATTAGGGTTGTGCTGGTTTGGGTGATGGGGCATGGGGTGGGACAGAAAGCAGTCAGTTGGAGTCCAATTGGGTCTGGGGAAAGGAGTTTCAGATTGGGCCTCCACTGCAAAATTGGAGGTTGTCAGTGCTCGAGGTAATCAGCAGACTGGGGCTAGGAAAGGTCAGGTGGTCAGAGCCAGGGGTTGTTGGAAGGTCGGGGCCAGAGGTGATTTGGACTTTGAGGCTGAGGGAGATCAGGGTCAGGTGATCGGAGGGGATTGAGAAGGGGGTATCAGTACGTGGGTGATTGGAAAGAATGGAATGAGATCAATGGGTTGGGGTCTGGGAAGGAATGTGGTCACTGACCTGAAACATTAACTCTGTTTCTCTCTCCACAGATGCTGCCTGACCTGCTGAGCATTCTCTGCATTTACTTCAGATTTCCAGCAGCTGAGATGTTTGACTTTTTCAGGTGTTCTGTAAGTGGTGAACTTGGTCACTCTCAGAGCAACGTGATCTGACTTCCCCACCACTGCACGCCTGCCAGAAGCTGAAACCAGGGCACACCCACATGAATTTCTGGAGTTACACAAGATGACCCAGAAATGGTCACTATTGTGTTTCACTCTGGAAAAGCACATTTTGAATTGTGTGATGCTGAAAAAAACAAAACGACACGATTCTACTTCCAGGCCAACATTTTTCGAGTGAGTGCAGTGCCTACAGAGGGTAAGGCAACACCACTGTCATTCACTGGCATGGACTGGTTGGGCCGAAGGGCATGTATCTGTGCTGTATTACTCTTTGACTTTATGTAAGGAAGAATTAGCAAAGGAAATTACATCTGACCCTTCTCTCCAAGTTGATGGAGACTGCCCTGTCAGGCAAAACACTGGCAATACTAACACCATCCAGGTAATCTTACATTGATGCAAACCAAACATTGGTCAGTGTACCCGACGGATCGTTTTTTTAAGTGAATCTCTGGGGGGCAGAAACCCTACATCGATCAATGAATAGTCTAGCTAAGCTAAAGAAACCAAATATCAAAAGAACAAGCAGAATTCTGGTTTGGATAAGCAATAGCAACCAGATGTGGAAAATGATCAAAGTAGGGACCAGCCTGAAAATCAGAGTGAAAGCAAATATCAACTCACTGCCAGTTTTCCCCCAGATTGTTTAGGGATTAAGTTGCGATCTATTGCAGGCTCTTGTTAAGCACCATCTTTGTTCCAATATGGTATCCAATGCATGTGCTACATTTGCAAGACAAGCCATCCTTTAAGTCATATTGCTGAAGGAGTTTGTGTGCACACAGCTAATGTCTGCTGGAATTTGAAGACAGAATTGTATTAGAGATGCCACTTACAGCTTAAAATCATCTCTTAGTCTTGCAGAGAAGAATGGTCCTCATCTGCTTCAGATGTTCCTTCCCCATCTGTCTCTCCCAGTGAAGGGATTATCAGCTACCTGTAACCCGATTTACACTGACTGTAGCTGTAATTTTTCAAGAATTTAGTGCTTTCTAGAGAAATTTATATTTGCTGAAATCTACTTGAAATATTGTGGCATGTGACAAGGACATTTTTGTACTTGACGACTTCAGCACGTCAGGTGTTAACCAGTGGACATCCCCCATGAAGTATAATGTGACTGGAAGAAGATGTGACTGGAAGAAGGAGCAGAGGCACACAGAGCAGGACAGGATGCTGGTAGACGGAAGAGGGGAAAGGGCCATATCCATGGCCATATCCACCCAAGGATGTGGGGAATACCTGAATCTCATTGAGGAGGAGGATGTGAGCTGGTGTACTTCAGGAAGGGCAACATCACTGAAACATGCCACCGTGCAGACACAATGGACCTTCCATTCAAGAGAGATCTGCCAGCTTTAATTAGTCCAGGCTGAATTTAACTACTGGAAGCCAATCACAAGAGATGAAGCGAAGAGCCTAGGTGAATAATCACCACTGCTCCATTTGTACTGGCCGAACACTGTAAAGTAACAAAACAACGACGAAGGAAAAGGGTAGAAGTTATTCATCTTGTGTAACTGTCCCAATGTCTAGTTCAAGGGCAATCCCTCCCCCAGTGTGTCAAATCCTTGTTCACTTTATGCTCATCATTCCTGAACCTGGAGATGCAACTCAGTAATCAAATTAATCACAGTTGTCGCAAGGTATCAGTCTGATGCAAGTAGTTTCTTTTATTGCTGGAAGGAACTATTGGTCATATAATCCAATGTGTTCTAATATTAATTTATTCATGTGAGCCTTAGTTTAATATCTTGGCAAGCTCAAGGTGATTACAGAAACAGTCACTTCTTTATGAATCAATAAATTGATCTCTTCAATCCAGAGGGTAATCCAGCTAGGCCCACTCCCTCACTTTGTGCTGCAAATTATTTCCGTCAGATGTTTATCCAACTCCCTTTTGACTGATACAATTGAATCAGTGTCCACTATCATCCCTGGCTGTGCATTCCTCACCGTACCATTCATTAAGTTATAAAAAACTTTTCCTTGTGTAACTTCTGTTTTTGTTTTGTCAATTAACTTCATTCTCTGTCACCTACTTCCTGATGCTTTTGACAATGGGAGCAGTTTTTCTCCTTTTTTTATATTTCATGATTTAATAACTTTATCGAATCTTCTCTCATTTGCCTCTGTTGCAAGGAGAACAACCCTGACTTCTCCAGTACATGCACACAATTAAAATCCCTCTTCCCTGGAAACATTTTGGTGAATCTTTTCTGCACCCTCTCCAAGGACTTTATATTCTTCTTAAAGAATGGCACCAGACTGGCCACGATGCTCCAATTGTAGCTGAACCAGTGTTTTGGAGATGTCCACTTTGGTGGGTCTGCAGTCATGTATTGGCCAGGCTGGTAAAATGGCAGATCTCCTTCCCTGGAGGACATTAGCGAATCAGGTGGGATTTCACAACAATCCGGTAGACTCACGATTGGTATTTTATGAAACTAAATTTTAAAAATCCATATTTATTTAATTATTTGGGTTTAAATTCCCCAGTTACCTTAGTGGGATTCAAACTCATATTTCTGGATTAATGGTTCAGAATCCTGTCTGCTGCTCCAGTAATAACCACTGCCCCAGTGTTCCCCCTAATGCTACAACACCACACTGACAACACTGGCAACTCTTTTCCTTTCAAGTGTTTCTTCTAACCCACCTTGAACCAAGTTTTTGGTTATGTTCTAATACGTGCTGATGTGGGGATTTGTCTCATACGTAGTTTGATAATATTCCTGTGGAATACTGGGGATGTGTAAACACGATAAAAATGCCATATCAATTTAAATTGTTGTCACGAATGAACATTTACTCTGAACCTGTGATGGAGCGGAACTATTCTGCTGGGATGTCGGTGAGTGTGGAGAAGTGGTGATCAGGAAAAGGAAAAGTGAAGTTGCACTTTCATTGATCGTAGAGAACGCTCAGTGAGAAAATACATGATTCGAAGCGAACAAGGGGGAAGGGAAGGAAATTCCAAATGTACAAAGTGTACCAGTAACACTCAGCATTCACTGCACAGGTCATCAATGTAATGGGCAGCAGATGTTTTACTAAACAGAAATCAAGGCAAACTTTCAGAACTTATATATGGTTGACCAGGAGTGGGGAATAAGTAAAGGCAATTTCCAAGTGAAATTCATGATTGCAGATTGCCACCATCGTACTTCAGAACATTGCACACAGATGTCACTTTTGAACATGCAGTTTGGTACTTCTACCTTGAAACATGAGCACGTTGCGCCTGTTTCTTAAAGTTGCCATACAGAGGTTCTGCCCACTGGAAAACCAGACTGAGTACCTCCAGTCACAATTTGCCTGAACACAGACGACATTTTCCTAGCATCATTCGTGCATGCAGTGATGTCATCAACAAGCACGGCTCTCATTCAAACAGAAATTGTATCTGAAAATTGTGACTAATGACACCCATCACCCAGCAAGGAGCCAACTCTGCAGTAAGTTGGTGTCTGTGCACAAACTGAAGAGCGCCGCTGGGACAAAGGTGTTTAGGCCAAAGGCTTTGCCACATCATATCCACCTGCTGCACTCCTCCCCACCAGCATCACTGATAAAGGTTGTAGCACTTCTTGCATTATGCAGATGCTGCCATCACTGACCCTGTCTTAATCTCATACCTCACAATTGCTCAGGCCCACAGGTGGCACAGGGGCTGGACAATCCAACAGCACAGCACACTCCCTCACCTCCGCCATTTCCTCCTATCTTCATGGCACCTTTTGCACTACAGAACTGTGGGGACCACAGGCAGTGTAGTTCAAGGCACTGACTCACCTCCCAGTGGTCAAACAGGGATGAGGTGGCAACTGCCTGTTGTGCATGTTTCCCTCAGGAAACGTGCAGGCAGCACCTTGGTGAAGGAAGTAGGGTGCAAAGCACCTGAACAATTCTTTTTGCAGGCTCCCTGATTGGGCACTAGCAATAAAGTTAGCAACTGGGTGGTGCAAATTCTATGCCTTCATGCCAGGATACTGCATGCTACAACAGCCATCGAGCAAACTCGCTTGGATGACACTGCATTCATTTCAATACCGTAATCTACTGTGGAGTAGTTTTCTTTAATTTGATAATGAAACAAGCAGTGATATTAAAGCCCCAAAACCCCAGCAGGCACTTGATGTACTCCTGCATAGTGCGATGCAGAGTGTGATGGAAATTCTGATACGCGATTCATCTGTGGCACTAGCACATTGACACTAAATACACTACTACTAATAACAGCAATTAACAAAGGGGAAGGGAGCCTTGATGGGGATGGAAGGACTTTAACACAATTGCAGCCAGACTCAAACGAGTGGATGAGAAACTGGTGGGGAAGGTGGGCAGGTGTGGGAGTGGGTGCAGTCGGGAGGGTGATGAGGCAGGAGGGGGAGCAAATTAAAATAACTACATACACGAGTGCAGAGTGATGATACGTTCCAGAGATATCAGCACTGGCCAACTGACACCCAAGTCTAAAAGCATGTCACACTCTAGGAAGCATCACAAGCTGTGAGCTGACAAGCACAAAATCCCAGTCCTAGCGTCTTCTGTAGCAAATATAAGTTGGATCATTCAATGTGCTTCAATGGTTTCCCTTTGCTACTATTAGTGAAATACTTAACTCATTGTATGTTCAAAAGAGCATAGAGCCAGTTTGCAATTTAACTTTGAAACAACGTCGAGCCAAGTTGAGTTTATTGTCAAATGCACAAGTATACACAGGTGCAATAGTCAATCAATAATGGAAGTGCAAATTTAAGTATTGTTTTGAATAGTTATACCGAAAGGCAGAAATGGTGTTTATCACCAAGATTTTGCCAGTAGCCCCAATTTAAGAGTTATTATCAGCCTGACCAGCTAACAGAAACTCTAAATGTGTTTCAAAAAAATTTTTGGTTCTGGTTTTCAGTTATGCAGACTTGCACGGCAACGCTTTACTGTGAAACACGAGATAATAATGCATTTGATATGGTGGGGGAACTGGCCTGTGATAGAGCCAGTCACAACCCCCTGTTGTCTCACAGAGACTAGGAGGGGCATCAAAGAGAAGATATCTCAGACAACTGCAGCAGCATTCTCAGAAAACACAACAGGGAGGTGGCATGGAAAGAGCTGATGACTGAACTTATCTGCTGGCTATATTGGAGAGGAGATTGGGCCAGAAATTCAGGCCTGTTCATTTCTGGATGCACGAGGGGACAGTGAAGAGAATATTTTCTGTACCTCAATGGTGGAGCTTGAGGCTCAGTGCGAGATCAGGATAGGGCCAGCACTGCAGCTGGCCGGGTAAATTACAGAGGGCAAACCATTTAGTTGCATTTGCAAAGAGCCTAAGGCCAGCTTCAGATGTGGCAAAGGACATGTAATTAAGTCCTTAGCTGAATTAAAGGAAAGTGCAAATTTGAACAAAATATGTGCATACATTCTAATGTCTTCAAGAAGTACCTTCAAAAGAAGGACAGATCATGCTACATTATGGGTCCCTGTGTTCGGTTTTTGTGTCAAGTACTTTTTATCCTGGTATAATCAACATTTCAGACAGATGAAAAAAAAGGTTAAGTTCTCTACAGGGAAAAAAAATTGGCAAAATTATCAGCAAATCGGTCTAACCTTAACATTTGGATGTAGAAATCTAAAAATCCTGTATTTAAAAAAAAACAAACTATCGAAGTGTATTCACCATTCCCAGTAAGCCAGGGAAATGAGCAGGGCTATGAGATTATTTTTGTGGGGCAGGTTGGTGTGTGAGTTCTCATCTGGTTGCTATCTCCTAGAGGTTCTCTCCCCTCTCCAGGTAATATTCTGCAGCTCCATCAACCTTTAAACGGCTAAATCTGATGCTGACCCCAGGCTGGGGAATGTGGTGGGTCACCTGTTTGTGAGGAGAATGTTAATGAGACCCATCCCCAAATTAGACAATGTTCTCCAACCCATTAGTTAAAATACATGCTCACATGTTCAACCTGTACATGGAGACGAGAGGAATACTTTACTTATGGATCTCCAGCTAAGAACTAGCGAAGGTTAGTTAGGGGAGGAATTCAGCAGTGTTGGCATGAGTTAAATGTTCCATTGTGGAGCAGCTACAAATTGCACTCTGCTTCTGACAGGCTGAATTTCAGAAGTTCAGGGCAAAGCTACACCTATAGTGTATGTTTGGCATCTGTGACTGAGAATCAATTATAACCTCCTTGCCTTGCTGATTTTCTGGAATGAAAGACCAAGTGTATAGCCCATGTCTGATTTTGTTCTGATGTCTTAAATACAAATAAGGTGTATGCACTGATCTGAGACTTACCGTCGACGGAACATTTCTGCAAATATACAGCCGACACTCCATAGGTCAACTGGTGTTGCGTAACTAGACTGCAGCAGAACTTCCGGTGCCCGGTACCACAAAGTGACAACCTGCAAATTCAAAATATCTGTTTTAGTGCAGCTCAGAAGAATCTAACAGCATAAAGTGCAAATTTCCAAATACTGTTTTGTTGATGCCTCTGCAATGAATAGTTCAAGAGGCAATAGTACATCCTTTCACTTGCTGTCTAAAGGAAACATAAACACTACAAATTGTCATGTGTGGTATTTCCTTTGCAGGAAACCATTCTCCACTCTCAACTTCCTAACAAAAAAGGCATTTAACAAGAAAGTTCTCTGTCTATATTCTCTCAACGAAAAGTACTAGAAGACTGTGGCCAAAAAAAGAGCAGCATTACAAATGGTCGGGTCTTGCTCAGGTAGCCATCATCCCTTCTGGGGAAGGGGTGGATTTTGCCACAAGGGTCACAACGACACTTCTATCCCGATGTTATAAGACTATTGAACGATAAGATAGACTCTTGACCTCACTATCTACCTCGTTATGACCTTGCACCTTATTGTCTACCTGCACTGCACTTTCTCTGTAAGTGTAACACTTTATTCTGCATTCTGTTATTGTTTTACCTTGTACTACCTCAATACACTGCGTAATGAAATGATCTGTATGAACGGTATGCAAGACAAGTTTTCCACTGTACCTCAGTACATGTAACAATAATAAACCAATTTACTAAAAGGTCCATGAGTTCACTCTGGTCTCATTCATATTTACCAAGCACAGAAGTCCTCAGATTTCTTAATATTCCATACTCTCCACTGGGAGCTTTGCCCAAGGAACATAGGTCAGTTAGGCCCACCTTCCTTGTGCACGGTAGTGTAGCGGTTAGCACCAGTGACCCAGGTTCAATTCCCGTCACTGTCTGTAAGGAGTTTGTACATTCTCCCATGTTTGCGTGGGTTTCCTCCGGGTGCTCCGGTTTCCTCCCACATTCCAAAGACGTATGGGTTAGGAAGTTGTGGGCGTGCTATGTTGGCGCCGGAAGCGCGGTGACACTTGCGGGCTGCCCCCAGCACATTCTCAGTAATGCAAAAAGACGTATTTCACTGTGTGTTTCGATGTACACGTGATTAATAAATGTATCTTATCTATCTTGTGGTTCCTTCCCCCATATCATGCTAAGATGGACATAAGGTAAAAGATATATTTATATGAATTTCTGTGATATGAACATACGTATATAATTTGTAGCAACCGAATCTCAACAGTTCTATCAGGGATTTAGTTGCAGAATTTATTTTTACTGATATTACCTTTTCCAGAAGAGTTCAATAAGAGATCAAAATAAATATTTGACAATATTTGAAAGTCAATCTACATAAATAATATTTGGATCATAGAATCATTACAGCACAGAATTGAGGCTATTCTGCTAATGATATGCATGGCAGCCAGCCAAAAGAGGAATTACTTAGAATAATGCTACTTCCTAGCTCTCGGGTTGAATTTTGCAGGTTACAGGTTTTCAGTTTGCTTATCTAGATAGCTTTAAATGCAACGAAGGACAAGTGTTGGCCACCTCGTTCCATTAGCCTGCTGAGACACCTTTATTCCTGGTGAAAGCAGACCTGCACACTGAATTTTCAAGTAAAAAAAAGCCAGACCCTCTTTAACAATTTCATTTGTACACTTTTTTTCCAAAATATATAAAGAAGTTATGCTTCACACATCTTAGTACAGATGAAATGATCTCCCCTGGCATATATAAATGATAAATATGGTACTATCTGACTATAATAACAGGTTTTTATGATTTCATTCATGACAAACTCCCATTCAAAAATTGGTATTGGTTTATTACTGTCACATGTACCGAGGTACAGTGAAAAACTTGTCTTGCACACCGATCGTACAGATCAATTCATTACACAGTGCAGTTACATTGAGTTAGTACCGAGTGCATTGAGGTAGTACAGGTAAAAACAATAACAGAATACAGAGTAAAGTGTCACAGCTACAGGGAAGTGCAGTGCAGGTAGACAATAAAGTGCAAGATCAAACAAGGTAGATTGTGAGGTCAAGAGTCCATCTCATTGTATAAAGGAACTGTTCAATAGTCTTATCACAGTGAGATAGAAGCTGTCCTTGAGCCTGGTGATATGTGCCCTCAGGCTCCTGTATCCTCTGCCTGATGGGACTAACTTTAGCCCATGAATTAACTATTAAGCAATGAGGTGAAATCGGGATAGTGTTCTATTGCAGGGATTGACTAAAACATTGACCTCTTTACCACCCACTCTGTGGATTTCATGTTTTTTTAAACTTGTTGACTGAGGAAAAAATATTGATGCAAAATTTAGAATTATCAGTTTCATATTGTGCAAAAACTACATTTTTTCCCCAAGATTTCAATAATTGTCAGGGTAATCTTCCACTATACTGACCAAAGTAAATAAATACGGCAACATTAAATGTAGAGAAAGACCAAACGAACAACTTTTCCCAGAAATGAAGAGGAAGCTCTGTTAAATGAGGAGCCCAGGGTTTGTTGGTTAACCAGATCTTGTTGTTAATGCCCAAAAGCATTTCCATGAATTGAAAAAGATGCCTGTATTTGGAACCTGCCCACAGTCATATCAGTTACAGTTCAAACCCAGTTAGTTGGGTTGTATCTGCTTTTATTCATTATATTACCCCCTTGTATCATTCAAATTCTACTCGTGTCTCTATTATGGCAAGAAATTAAGCAAAGGTTAGCTGTTCCCAGGTCCTAAATGACTGCCCTTATAAGTATTTGTTTTGAGCTCTTACATTTATCAAAATAATTGTGCTTTTTTGTCAGCTGCTGAAAGGTATCTGACAAGATCATCTCAGAAAGTGTGCAGATAGGTATGACGAATGCACGTCCACAAGGAAACAATGACCCTGGTGGAAAGTGGTTGAGGTGTGATAGCTGGAGTTTCAGGAGCCAGGGAAAAGGTGGTGATGTGCGAGGGCGTGTAGAAAGAGGAATATAGTGCAGGTACGGGTTAGGAAGTTGTGGGCATGCTATGTTGGCGCTGGAAGTGTGGCGAAACTTGCGGCTGCCCCCAGAACATATTACGCAAAAGGTGCATTTCACTGTGTGTTTCGATGTACATGTGACTAACAAAGATGTCTGATCTTATCTGATCTTATAAATGAGTGGCTTGAGAAGTCGTGCAGGAGGAAGGATTTCAAATTCCTGAGGCACTTGGACTAATTCTGCAGCAGACATGATCTGTACCAGCCCAACAGGTTGCACCTTTACAGGGCTGACCCCACAATCCAAAAACTCTGGGGTGAGGTTTGAATTAATTTGGCAGGAGAAAGGGAATAGCAGAGAGAAGAGATAAGGACCCAGAAATTATTTGCATGGTGTTACGTTTTTGTGCACTAAGGAATTTAATCAAAACCCTGATCAGTAATGCAACAGGGTACATACTGCCTGGTTCCCACGGTGCACTAAGTCCATTCCTTGTCCTCTGTGTATGTCACGTACTTACACTCAGAAGCTTCTGGATATTGCCAGTGATGTCAAGTGACACTGGGTTAGCACGTGGGAAGTCAAGCCTTGGAAGAGGAAGGCAGACCAATTGTGAATGCATGGAAATAAAGTCTGGAGATAGAAAAGGCACCAATGGAAGTTTCTACAGCAGACAGACAGATATCAGATCTGAAACTCAGCTTGGGTTCAAACATGACGGCAAAGTTATAAACAGTCTGGCTCAGCTTCAGGGAGTTGCCAGGTAGGGGAACACAGTGTTAGTGGGAAGAAAAAGGAGTTGGTCTGGGGAACAGAATAAAAACATGTGTAGATAAAGCAGGAATCTCATGGAGGAAAACATCAATCTGACCAGTCTGGTGCTGTTCTGCAGGTGTATTCATCCAAGGGGCACTTCAAATAGCGACGGTAAGCTACATGGTATAATGATATATTACTGTCATGAAGTTCTGGCTTAAACACAAATAAGGATGAGGATTGAACTTTCATGACTGCAACACATTCAGGAAAGAAAGTGTTGCAGTGCCAAGAAGGACAATCATTGTTCCTCAGAGAGGGTGAGCAGCTTCAAGTTCCTGGGTGTCAACATCTCAGAGGCTCTATCTTGGGCCCAACATATTGATGCAATCAGGAAGAAGGCATGCCAGCGGCTCTACTTCCATTAGGATTTTGAAGAGATTTGGTATGTCATCAAAGGCTCTTGCAAATTTCTACAGATGTACGGTGGAGAGCATTCTGACTGGTTCCATCACCACCTGGTATGGAGGCTCCAATGCACAGGATCGCAAGGGGCTGCAGAGGGTCAGCTCCATCACGGGCACAACCCTCCCCGCCATTGAGGACATCAAAAGAGGCGGTGCCTCAAGAAGGTGGCATCTATCATTAAGGACCCTCACCATCCAGGACATGGTGTAGAGGTCCCCGAAGTGCTGTCTCATGATAGTATAAAGCACACATAGGGAAATATCAGAGGCATGTGAGAAGGGAACTGCAACTATCTTGGGCGATTTTAACCTGCATTTTTAATGGACTAACCAAATTCGCAAAGTTATAGTGGCAGAGGAATCTGTGGAGTGCATCATGGATTGTTTTTTAGAATAATAATTATTACCAGGGAATGGTTATATGAGGTTTGGTCACAAGTAATGAGGTAGGTTAATAAGAGGTCTTGTAGTTAAGGATCCTTGGGCGTAGTGGTCACAATACAGTAGTGTTCCAGATACAACGCAAACATCTCAGGTCAAAATCAGTGTCCTCGACTTAAAGAATGGCAATTACACAATTATGAAGGAAGAGTTGTTTATCGTGCACTGGGTAAGTAGACCAAAGATAGGTCAGTGGATGACCAGTGGCAGATGTTTAAACAGCTTGTTCATAATGCTCATCAGAAATTTATCCCAATCAGAAAGAGGGACTTGATGAGAAAAATGAACCATCCATGGTCAAGGAAAATGTTAAATCAAAGGCTAGAACAAACAAAGTGGCAAAAGCTACCAGAGTATTGGGAATTTTATCAGAACCAGCAGCAAGAGACTAAAAAGCTAATACAGAGAGAGAAAACTGATTTGAGTGTAAACTAGTAAGTAACATCAAATGAGCAAAAACTTCTGTGGGTATAGAAGAAAAGGCCAGGTATGGGAACATTGTTGAGTGAGACTGAGGAATTACTAAAAGGAAACAAAGAAATGGCAGATCATTTACGACAACACTGTGCAAATGTCCCAAGATAAGAGGTGAGTCAGTTTCAAACAGGAGGCAAGAACTTGTAACAATTCCTGTCATGGAGGACAAAGTATTGGAAGAGCTGATGGGAACAAAGACAGACAAGTCAGCAGGAACTGATGGCCTGCACCCGGGGGGTTTAAAAGAAGCAGCTGCAGAGGTAGTTAGAGCCATTGTTTTAGGTTCTCCAAAATGGAACAAGTTCCAGGAGGGTACCAGCAGATTGGAAAACTGCAAAGGTGATACCTTTGTTCAAGCACGGAGTGAAACCAAAGGTTGGAAACTATTGGCCTATCAGCTTAGCATCTGTTTTTGGAGAGATGCAGGAGTTTACATTCAAGGAAGAAACAGCTGGTCATTTGGAAAGGCTTTAATGCAACCAAAACTAGTCAACATGGATGTGAGAAATGAATTTGCTAAACTTCTTTGAGGATATAACAAGCAGAGAAGCTGTCATGTACTAGATTTCCAGAAGCCATTGGATAAAATGGAAAGGTAGGAATTTGTGAGGTTTTGCAGCAAACATCAAAATTGGCATTGAGGTTGAAAGTGAAGGAGGTCCAGACTGCAGGATAGAATCAACAGAATGACCAGATGATAAATGGGATTTAATCCATTAAAGTGTGCGGTGATGCATATGAGGACAAACAAGAGGAATGCACAATAAATGGCAGGATACCAAGAAGTTTAGTGCGAGAGAGGAACCCTGGAGTTGGCAGTGGAAGTGAACCCAAGGGCTGGCAGGTCCTGCTAAAACTATATGATAATCTGTAGGCCACATCTAATGTACTGACCAGTTCTGGATGTAATAGGGTAAAGAGAATATGAAACATGACGAGGAGGTAGCCTGATGGTGAACTCCAAAATGTTTACTTCGTCATAAAAAGTCAAATGATCGTTATAGGTAGATGGTGTAGATTGGGATCAAAGAAGGGAAACCTTCATTCTTTCTCAAGTAATGCTTAATTTTCTACTTTCATTTTTAAATTACTTAATTGGCATATTTCCCTCTTGCAGCTTCCTAATAACTTACTTTCTCACAACTTCCTATCATCCACAGATGTGGATATATTGAATTAGTCCCCTCACCTCGGCCGTGGAGTGACATAGCTGAGGTTCAAACAGCCCTCCACCAGATGCAACCTGCTGACCCAGAGATGACCCATCTATTCCCCTTCCGTGTTCTGTCCTCTACCGACTTCAATGCCAATACATGGCCTCTGGTTCTGTGGGAGAACCCTTGTGCATCTCTTACAAAATGTCTTTTGGAAATCTGAACTTCCTTTATTCTCTGGTACTCTCTGATCAGAAAAGATAGATAGGTCGTATCCTCAAAAAAGATCAGATGTGTTAAATACCATGGCCCTCACCAAAGCTCATGTTGACTCAACCCAATCATTTGTGACTTTCTAAAAACCCTCTTATCATGTCTCTTTCTGGCTTTTCCCTGTTACCAATATCCGAGTAACTGGCCCATAGTTCCGTTTCTCTTTCCCTCCTTTCTTGAGTGTTGGAACTATATTTGCCAGTGTACACAAGTGTCCTGCAGTCAGAACAGGCTGTGGGGCAGTGCAGCCACCAGCTCCCTGAGGGTGAGGCTGCCCATGTGCTGGGTTGAAACCTGGAGAAGGTGTGAAAGGGATGCACATTGAATACTTGGTGCACTGACCAGCCTGTGTGAAAGCCTGTGTCCAATGTTAGAGGGTACGAACGAAGTCTTGTATGGAGCTTTGCACAGACTTTGGGAGCTTATCCTTTCCAATGTGGAAGTAATGTACAAGTGCAATAGGGAATCTGTGTGTCCAACAGCAATTCGGCTTCCTTTTGGTGATGTCTTGGCTTCCAGTACAACTGGAAGCCAGCGAACATCTGGGCTGGTGGAAGTCCAAGCTTCCATCAACAGCTCTCTTTGTTACCATGTAAGCTCAAGCCTGCTCATGTAAACTCGGGATGATTCCAGCAAACCAGGTACATCAGTGTTCAGCAGGTCTTGCAGCAGGTCCAACAACCTGCCTTCCGACAGATTAGCAGCATCCCAGTCTTTGCCCAGTGGGAATGACAGTGGCTCTAAGGGGCAACCACCTAGCATTCATGGACCAAGACCTGCTACTCTACCAGTGTGCTGGCTATTGCCTCCCAGCCCAGAAAACGGCCAGCCAGGGCAAGGAGGTACAGTCTGCAGCCAAGAGCCCAGGCTCAGAGGCTTGGAGATGATGTCCTCTGTCACTTGCAGTCTCACCCAACGACATGTCACTGTGATAAGACTATTGAACAGTTCCCTTATACGATGAGATGGACTCTGACCTCATGATCTGCCTTGTTGTGACCTTGCACCTTACTGCACTGCACTTTCTCTGTGGCTGTGACACTTGACTCTGTACTGTTATTGTTTTTACCTGTACTACATCAATGCACTCTGTACTAACCCAAACTAACTGCACTGTGTAATGAATTGACCTGTACGAATGATATGCAAGACAAGTTTCTCACTGTACCTCTCTACAAGTGACAATAATAAACCAATACCAATGTTTCCCCTTAAACAATGCACACCTGAAACATCTGAGAGGTTGTTACACAGGCCTGGCCCCCCAGTGTCCAGTGACACAGGACCCTGGACTGTGGTCCTTTCCCACAGAAACTTTGTGGTGGCTGCACTGAGCTTCAGAGTGTCCCTTTGCACGTACTCCTGCAAATAGTCACACTTCCACCTCTGAGATATTTAAAAGTTTAATTGCTGACAGTGAAAGAGAATGAAACAAAGATGGAAATTGCCGCCTTTGCTTTTATTTCATTCTAAATGGGATAAGTACAGTGCAAAAGGAATTAGCCATCATTTTTCTAGGATAGAGCTCCTTTTATCAGGGATGGCAGTGGACTGGGAATCTTCCTGCGCTGTTTTCCTGACCACTGAAGGAGCCATGGAAGGTATATGGCTTGATAAAATTACTGCTACCCCTCTGGGAAGGATTTATTTTGTATTGTCCAATAATTTAATACCAAATATCTGTCATTTGTTATTTAATATAATGCCCTTGACATTAAAAAATATATACCTTTTCCATAATTCCAATTTCCCAGCACAAAATAGGTCTCTGAAAATCAAATATTCTTAGAAAGCATACTTGCTCCTTCATAAACATTGAAAAGATACAGTCTTTTTCTTCTGCCCTTTAACGGCTATCTGCCTGCTCTTGTTGGAGAGATGTGGTCCAATGTGACCACCATTGGGACTGCAATCAGTCTGACATTATATGAACCATAATAGGTCATGACATGTTTAAAATTCCTTCCACCCTTCCTGTCCGAGCCCAGTGTTATCCAGTGGATTGGGTAAAGTTGCTTTGGAGCAACTAATTGAAATGGACATTCTTGGACAGCCCCCTCTGTGAAGTTACTGTTCATTTAACAGCGCAGTGCATGACTGAAAGCTGCAGTCTTCACAAATGCCCCGGCAGACTAGATAGAATATACAGTATATATTCAACAATGGCTCATAGATTTGGAACTTGGTATCCAACGCAATACAAAAGAGGCACATCCAATGGAATTTTTGACTATCCATAGATGTTTGAACAAATACCTACCACTATTCAGTGAGCAAGGAAGTAAGACACTCAATAATCAAATGAAAACACTTGCACACTCCATTAGTTGTCTTATTGTCTTACTAGTAACTGCACCAAAAGGTTAAATAACTCAAGTGAACTGTGTATTGAGATTACATGCCCAAGAATGGTATAGGTCGTTTGTTCTAAGTATTTATGAATTAGAATCACAGCTACTTACGTCTTGATACCCAATTAGAAACTTCTTGTGGTCAATAGCTCATATACTGAAAATCCCTGCCCTATTCATTTTGCTTGTTTCAACTTTAATAACCTTGTAATTTTTGTTCTTTCTTGGTTTTTATGTGACAAAACAGAAAATTCAACGTGACATGAGAATATTTTTACCATTCTCAGTACTTTCTAGGCAGTATAAACTCACCAAAGGTACCAAAGTTCCAAAAGTAACTATACTGCTCAACAACTCTTCCAGCTGTTCGTACCTCTCCAGAAGGCTCCATCTCCAATCTTTGTAACAAGAAGTGACAAGTTTGTTGTATTGTGCATTTAACTCACAGTTGTAACACTGTGGTATTGAGGGAGGTGAGTGGGGGGAGAGCAGTAGTTACGGGGAAGCAGACAGCAGTTATTGAGAAGTGGCACATATATTTGGCGGTAACAGTGGTGAAGCGGTGAAGTAATGTAATGTTATGAGGAAACATTGAGATGCAAGGAACATGAAACAGACACACCTTTGTCTTTGTATCTGTGGTGACTCCCAGTGGTTTTTATAACTAGACAACGGATGTACCCAGAAAAACAGCTTAGAATCTGTGGTTCTACCTAGAAATGAAGATGACAGTAGATACTTAATGAAGGGCTTTGACTGGCTAATAGGTAATTACAAGAAGCTAGAACAAGTTAGTTCGTGACTTGTTGCATTCTTGTGGTAACGGAACACCTGAGGTATATTTTACCATTTTATATGCTTGTCTAAAGTGACTTACACTTGATTTCTGCTCACATGACAAATGAACATTTAATCAATAAAGTCTCTTCTCATTTGGTGTCAGTGGTAGCTCAGGTGGTGGCACTTTTGTCTCCTCTGTCAGGATGCTGACAGTTCACGCCACTTTAGTGACTTGAGCCAAAGTTCAAGGCTGATGCTGCAGGTGAGTGCTTGACTCATGAGGAACTGGACGCTCTCTCTCGGGTGGACATTAGAACATCCCATGGCACTATTTTAAAGAAGAGCAGGGGAGTTATATCTGATGCCTGGTCAACATTTATCATTCACTCAACATTACCAAAAGATCCCTGGTCATTGCAGTTTGTGGGAGTGTGTGCAAATTGGTTGCTGCAATTCCCACATCACAAGAGGAACTGGACTTCATTCGCCATGAAGTGTTCTCATATATTATGAGAAGGACATGAAAGATGATATTCAAATGCAAATTTTTTTTCTGCTACTGTCCAAATTGAATATCATTGCTAAAGCAACTTAATACTTGCCATGCAGTTCATCTGGAAATTATTACTATATTTCTTATAAAATCCAACTTGCTTTGATCATTTGGTGGTAACTTTATTATTATTATTATTGACTTTGAAAATAATCTACTGCAAGAATGAACATAACCGTGGCAGGTATCCATCATGTCGAAGATGCCATGATGCACAGTTACTGTGACCCATTTCTCTCTTTTTTGATGAAGATGATCAATACGAAATTTGGTTTCATGGCACATGGTTTTGGCACACACTTATGGTGAGAGTTATGTATTATGTTTGTGAGAGTTTAGCCTTTGTACGCAGAAACGTACAGGGCACAAAGACTGCTGATTTAATGTTGTGCTGCCATTTCAATGCTCTGGCTATTGCCTTTTCTCAATTACCCATTGGATAAACATGCATTTGACAGCACGAGGCCACCCCTACCGCCCCAGCGAGGAACAGCACTGAAATGTCTCATGTCCAATAAGGAAGTCCTCACTGAAATCAGTGACCAGCTTCAATCACAATGCACCTCTCCTTCAGAGATTTCAGTGGTGTTATCACTCACATTATTGCATGCACCACACAACTTAGTCATGCTGGCTTCATAGAATAATGGTGTGACTTTATAAACAACACAGAATTAGTGCTGCCCACATCAGAAGCAATGGGTGTCACTAAGTGCTCACCATGATCCCCACTCCACCTTCCTAGGGCTATCAAATTCAGATCAGGTTTTTGCATTCTAGACTAGACTAGTTTCAAATCCATAGCAAGTAAACAGCATTCTATTGCCAACATCGCTTAAAGGACTCATTTGCCTTATATTTTGATTACTATAATTTATCTCCCTTTCAATATGCATGTAGGATTTACACGCTGCATCTTTTGTTTTGCTTTTTAAACAAAAGTGCAATCTGCTCTTATGAGATGGGCTGTTAACACTTCACAAAACCAAGGATAACAAAGCACTGAACACATTAATTTTTTCTGCAAAATTAGTACTCTTGTGCATTACTTTGCCGAAAGCTCTCATTTGATATTTGAAACCCTGAGAAAATGGTTCCTGTATCCAAAACAATTGTCTGACTATTGAAAGTAATTGATTCCATGAAAACATGTGATCTTCTAGCTGCCAGAGCTTAGACAGTAGCCTGGGAAAATCAGAGGGGATGGAAAGCAATAAATTGAGAAAGAATTATATCTAAATCCTTTACCAACTTATCCTAAAAGTAGATCTTTCTTATTTCATGGGAGCTAAAGATGTTCAAATTAGCTCAATCTACCTGGAGTAGATGTTAGCTTGGCCAGCATTAATTGTCTCTAAGTAGCTTGTCACCCGTTTGTGTCCTTAACAAGGTGGTAGTGAACCTTTGTAGCACTGAATGAATACAGGCTACCTCACTGTTAGATTGGTATGCTTTGCACCTATTTAAATCTGATCAATGGAGACATTTTAATTTCTCTTCCCATATTTCTTCAGAACAGATTTTGTTGTGGGGGGAGTTTTCCAGCTGAGAACATTGAGGACAAATTCTGGAGGGGCATATCTTTGATTCCTTGTAAATTTATCACGTGATCTCCATAAGTTAATAGGTTTTTCAAATAACAATGAGCACAGTACTTACGGTTACTAGGGTCCATAACACTCCACCATTTCAAAGAAGAAAGTTGGGATAGAAGTTACCTCATTGAAACTAACAGTGGATTATTCATTCCACTTGAGTTAATGAGCATAACTAACCACTGGCAGGTCTCAGTGGACAGTGGATGATTTACTGCAGAAACCATTGGTGCATTGCTTTCTGGTCTCTTAATATCAATGGATGAATAATTGCTGGGAAACCTGCCTGTGATTTTCCATGACTTTTCCCACAGTGTGTGCCATCCTGTGAATGGTATCGAGTCTCAGAAGGTTGTACCTATTTTCTGCTGTGAGGAGCAGTGACTGGAGATGAACTTGCACCTCCAAGACATTGTTGACTTGTTCTCTGAAACGTACGAGAAGATGGACCTTATACTCAGATTGGTCTGCAATACAAATGTTTCCCACAGCCTGCCCCACTGTACAACATCACCCTCCAACAATAAAGGTTCACGGTCAGACCCTGGAAATTGTGGACCACTTCTCACGTCCGGAGTCACCTCACAGCAAAGGTAGACA